>NC_136498.1:6112037-6309537 GCF_053919585.1 Euprymna scolopes
AGTTTCACATCTTGGCTAGTCAAGCCACCAATAGTCTTTCACTCTTAGACATATTCCTATAAAGAGTCTCCAATCTAATGGGCTTCACAGTATCAACTGAGTTCCAACCCCTGTTTCATAACTGGAATTCCTGCGTCTGTTTTACAAGTACTTTAATAGAATATACTCTGGCGAACTCATTGCACTTGTACTAGCTCAATGTCAATACTCCTGACTAAACCGACAGGCAGCAAAATTCCACCCATTTACTCTTAAGAGTCCTAGATGACGCAACACTTCTACTCTATAGTTTCTTCTCTCGGGCAGTTAGATTTTGGAATTCCATACACATTTCTTGCTTCCTTGACTGAACTGACATGCAGAAGTTTAATTGTTATGTGAATAGATAATTAACCCCTAAACCCTCAGCAATCGCTTTTATATATGATCCGAAATAGCTCTTGCGTACAAATTGCAGTATGCCTTGATTAGAGTGAAAATAAGTAAAATATTGGATAACGCTATAAACTATGGGATAGTTATAGTCCTCATGTGTATATATTGTACTTGTTTTTTTTTTTTAGATCATTTAATTAAGGTAAAAAGACACCCCCACTACTAAGATTAAGGCAATCGGTGGAATAGGAAAGACTTGATTATTTGAAAGGATTGTTTAATAGCTTTTCGTGGACGTTACAATTGGAGCAATAGAGGCACTGAGCGAAACGGAGAGTGAAAAAGACAAGTGAGAGTTCACAAGGAGGGAGATAGCGCACAATGGGAGGGGGGAGAAGAAAAAAGTGCAGAGAGAGTGAAGAGAGAGAGAGACACGGAGTGAACAGAAAGTGCAGAGAGAGGGAGAGAGAGAAACAGTGCAGAGAGAGAGAGAGAGAGAGAGCAGGGATAGTAGAAATAAGTAAAAAATATATTAAATAAGTCGGGCGAGATGAGCTAGCCAAATAGAAACAGAGTTGGAGAGACAACAAGAGAGGGGAAAGAGAGAGAGAGTCGAAGGAAAAGAGAGAGAGTCAGGGGAAAAGAGAGAGAGTCGAGGGAAAAGAGAGTCGGGGAAAAGAGAGAGAGAGAGAGTCGGGGAAAAGAGAGAGAGAGAGAGTCGGGGAAAAGAGAGAGAGAGAGAGTCGGGGAAAAGAGAGAGAGAGAGAGAGTCGGGGAAAAGAGAGAGAGAGTCGGGGAAAAGAGAGAGAGAGAGAGTCGGGGAAAAGAGAGAGAGAGAGAGTCGGGGAAAAGAGAGAGAGAGTCGGGGAAAAGAGAGAGAGAGAGAGTCGGGGAAAAGAGAGAGAGAGAGAGTCGGGGAAAAGAGAGAGAGTCGGTAGAGAGAGAGAGAGAGTCGGGGAAAAGAGAGAGAGAGAGAGTCGGGGAAAAGAGAGAGAGAGAGAGAGTCGGAGAAAAGAGAGAGAGAGAGTCGGGGAAAAGAGAGAGAGAGTCGGGGAAAAGAGAGAGAGAGAGTCGGGGAAAATAGAGAGAGAGAATCGGGGAAAAGAGAGAGAGAGAGTCGGGGAAAAGAGAGAGAGAGAGTCGGGGAAAAGAGAGAGAGAGAGAGTCGGGGGAAAGAGAGAGAGAGAGAGTCGAGGAAAAGAGAGGGTGGAAACTCTTAGCGTGTTTGCTGTGAATGTTTCATAATAATACAAGGCATTGGAGCCCAGCCAAGCACTTATTGATAACATAAAAGACAATAGATAGAATCCAGTACTATCTCTTCTGTGTGAAAGTGGCTGCAGTGTAGACAAGAACTAGGTTGACGATACTAAGAATACAATGAAGTGTTAATGTTTTATCGAAACGGATAGAACTACTATCCATATTACACAATCTCTCTTTATGGGTAAACTAACAACTTGGATCCAATTAATTGTATACAGGATTCGTTGTGCTTTTTCATTTAATATAGTTTAAGCGCCGTGGCAAAATTTAATACGCGAGTCTTAAATGTTGAAAATACCTGAGTGTGCGGCCATTTTAAAGATTCGTCGACGGATTATTCCTTTAAACAGGATGCGAGAGTAGACCATAGGTCAAGTTTTTTAGCTTTTGTGTAATGGTCTACCATAGGACCAATAGGAGACGTGATGTTAAGCGAGATGAGAGTCGAGAAAAATCAGGAACTCTGGGTATAGAAATCCAACGTTATCAGACACAAAATGACTTGCGAATCACCGATAAACGAAAAGTAAGACACAAAGCCTCAAATCTACAATTCCAAATGCTTCTTACTAACGTTATCAGGATATATGCAAGATATTCAGTCGAAATTTAATATTCTTCAAATGTCATGGTTCTTTTGTGTTTGTGTGCACTCGATTTCAATTCCGATTTGAGCGTCTAGAGTTCGGAGTGTCTGCGGTAACCAGTACGTTAATAAATCGCACAGATGGTGTTAACATATATTAATTAGCTTTTGGAATTCTTAAGATGAGGATTAATAATGCGTATTATTTGAATTATTCAGAATATCGTTCTTTTCCAGAGTGTTATACGCACAACATTTCAGCTGATATAACATCCGGCCTTCTTCAGTCGAACTCCGGAATTTTTTGGTCGAACTCTGGAATCTGTACAAAATTTCGGACAGATACATTTATGCAATCCCATTTTGATTTTCTTTAACTCTAAACTGAAAAATAGTATTTTCATTTCTTTTACGTTAAATTTGCAATATCATTTTCGTCATGTAATGTTATTCAGATTCGTGACGTCACGAATAAAGTACTACGTAAGATTCAGTTCTAAGTGACACTCTTCTGAAAGTTAAAGTTTCAGTCCTCAGTGCAGATGAAATTAAGAATATAATTCCGAAGTATTTAAGACTTCTACCCGGTCGTGGATGACAAAACGAAAGTACACTACACCCGTGTATTAAATAAGAGGTCGGAAATTCTGTACAATTTGATAGAAGGGTTTAGAGTTTGACAGCGTAGACCTAGATAAGGTCGGGGTTATATCGGCCCAAACTTCGTGCAAATAACACTTAAGGTAACAGTAGTGAGAATAAACATAACAAGATCATATATTAGTTATAAATATTGGGAATGAAAAGCTCAATTAGAAGTGTTACGAAATCAAACAGGAGTTTTCCCATGTGAATGAAACAAAAATTTGATTGGAATCCAATCAGTACTTTCTATACACATGGCGGCTACACATACAAATGAATGTATTTATTTCATTTACCATCTTACAGGAAGTTATGTAACAGAGCGTATATAAGCGCGCGTGAAAATAGCAGCAGTAGCCGAAGGATAGATGGCTAACGAATGTAGTAGCAACAGCAACCGTTTGAGCACGTATGTAAATTAGCAAGTGTATAGAGGCTTGAATTACAAGAAAACAAAAAAAAAAAGGAGAACACAGAAAAAGGAGAAAAGGTCGAGGAGAGAAGCAAAGTGAGTAACGGGCAGAATGGACGTGTGGCCCCGTGATGTCAGCGAGAGACTTAAGCTGATGTCGAGATAGCGGGGTTTTGTTAATCTCATGGTAGACGAAATCAACTGTAAAAAAACAAGGCCGATAGCCATTAGTCGCGTGCTCTCATGTAATGAATGAATGCGTGAATGTAGGATTGGCATAAAATTCTTAAAGATAAACTAAAATGACCGAAAAATGGGCTGAAATGACTTAAATAAATAAAAAGTAAATGAATTAGAATGACTTTAATGAACTTAAGGATGAATTCAATGACCTTAAGAATGACTTGAATGCTTAAAAATAACTGGAATCCTTCAAAAACAACTTAAATGATCTGGAGAATGGCTTGAATGGTTTTGAGACTGACTGGTTGTAAATGGGTGATTATTTTATATTAAATTAATACAGAAAAGTGATCCCCCACTTTATATCACAATAAGTACAGCATGTAGTAAAAACAGATATTACAGTTTGATCTTGACCAAAAGGCAAAGAAAAGGGTATTTATTTGCTCCCCCACCGAGCAAATTAGGCACAATGCCGATTTTTAATGTGAGGAGTGAAGGGGAAATGGGGACCAACTCCCCGGGGAGTAGGGAAGCTGGATAGTGACAATTGGTTTGAAGCGTTGCCCCTACATTGACCAACGTCTTATATGTGGGGTTTCCCCCACATATGGTCTTTGCTTGCAGTATCTGCAGGAACAGATCCTACACTTTGATCTTGTTTATATATTTTATTGCTTTTAAAAATTTTGAAAATACAATTAAGTAAAAAACAAAATATTTTTAAACAACAAAATTAGGCACAAGGCCCTACAAGAAATTGGGGAGGTGAAGGGTTCAGGGTCTTTGTGACTAAAGTGATTAAAAGTAATAAATGTAGACCTTGAAGTCTTACTCTTGACTGGCAACATTTACCAAAATACCTCATTCACTCTATGGATCTTAATCTAACTAATAAATCCCCAGCGTTTAAGAATCAAAAACATATTTACAATTTATAAACAGTTGTCTGTGTGTTTGTGTATGCATTTTTTTTTATAAATTTTGTGTGTGTGTGTGTGTGTGTGCATGTGTGAAGAAATAAAATTCAATTTCATTAGAAAATAAAAAGTTTTTGAATTAAGAGAAAGATTGTTCGTGGAGTGGGGAAAACTAATCAAAAGTGTTCACATCAAAAAACAAAAAATAAATCCTACTGGGTTGTTAGTGAGCCCCCCCCCCTGTACTAATCTAGGTGACTAGACCACCCACTGTTTTCTGGGGAACCGAAAACAAGCAAGGCGATCCCTAATGGGGATTGGGGAAAATACCTTAATGGAAGTGGGAGAAAACAAAGCAATGGGTGGAGAGGGGCTGGAAGGTGACCTCTGAGTAGGGGAGTGACCGGGGATGTTGAAAAAGCAAGGATGTGGCACAAAAGGGATGGGTAGACTCAGAGGTTCTCTAGTACCAAAAAATAAAATCATGAACGGGATCTCATTTATACCACCAGTCAAGAGTCTTCTTAAGTTTTTCTTAGCTAGAACCTAAGCGGGATGGGTTCCGAAGGCCCCAGCACCGCCCGTGCCATGCTTAAGGAGGGAACACGTATTGAAACTTGGCTCCTCGACGGATGCACAAACTAGTGCTGTGCACCCACCTCTTCTCAAATTCCACTCTAGGTAACCTCCACCAATCGCATCTGATCTTTACTGTAAGCAAATGTTTAAAGTAAACGATCAGATTCCGATCCGGAACAGATGTCCCTTCGCGGACCAACTTGAGGCGCGTGATCCAAATCATCATGCGCGTACTGCCAGGATCGCCAGGAAAACCATTCTTTCTTCCCTGGGGAACGGCGGCTCCATGTTGTACACAAAATAACCTTCGTCGAGATCGAGCGGACATTCGGCATCGATGCGAGCCGTTACCTCTCCGACGTACTCCAATAAGGGCTGGATCTGGCTGCAACTAAAAAACGCGTGCCCGATCATTTCGGGCTCGCGTTCGTCACAGCGCGGACAGAAGCCCCTCGTATGTTCTTTATAACGGCAGAGTTCGTCGAGAAGGGGGAGCGTGTTTCGGACCAGTTGCCAGGTGAGGGAAAATTCCGAATTGTTCAGAATCTCCCGTCCAGGCGCCCAACTCCAATGAGAACGGACAACCTCCATCGACCCTCCCATCCGCCTACAAAGTGGATCCTTCGCGGTCCCTTCCACTAGCTCCCGATAAAGTTTCTTTCTTGGCTGATCGAGGACACTGGTCCCCGGCAAAGCTCTAAGAGCGGTCCGGCATTCGGAGAAGAACTTAGACTCCCCCCCGGTCTACGACGACCTTCTACCGAGGGGTTGGGTTTGAGATTGGGAAACGAGTTCTCAACCACAGGGACCCAAGGAGCGTCTTCAAGCGAACGACCCAGGAAAGCCAATCTCTCGGCATTTCTATGACACAAGAGACTGGGCTGACCCAGGCCTCCCTCGCTCGGACTCCTACACTTTGATCTTGGCCAAAAGGCCAAGAAAAGCTGAAAAAGCTAAGAACAGCATCTATTAACAAAAAACCTTTCATCTTAACCAAAAAATCCAAGCACAAAATGTTACGGACAGACCGACAGACAGACCGACGGAGTGACTTATAGAGTCGTTTGCACGAAAAAAAAAAAAAAACCTAAAAAGAAGCAGGCATTTTTTGCAAAGTAGCGGTAAAAATTGCCTCTTACTAAAACGAAACAAAAAGACCGAATCGGATTTATTAGTTTGTTTGTTTCTTTGCGACACTACCGCATACCGGTTCGAGCGTATGGGCTACGTTATAGTTAGACCCAAGCTAAGCTTATGTGTAGGCTTGATGAAGCGGTTTCTGTTGAACGGCCTGGATTCGAACTTGGTTTGCAGTCCGTATCGTAAACAACTTATCCTCACCACGATTTATTTCTTACAACATTTCGTTTGAAAACTTGATTGTATTTTTAAGGCAGATGTGTATCAAGGAAACGTAAACATTCTTCAATAAATAAACAACACGTTGAAGAATCCTTTCATCTTCGATTTTTCATTTGATTCGCAGCACGTTTCGCATTTGAACGCTAACAAAATTCATGAATACCGGTACATATTTATTAAACTGGCAATCGCCCAAATAGGTGGGGAAATAATATTCAGCTTTTCAATTCATGACTAACAGCGGATAGTAAACAGCAACATCGATTTAGTACTCCAATAGACACAGAACAATCTTAAAATTCGACGTTTATCACATCTTAGTAGAACTAAAATGACACTTATCGACGGAAAATCTGTAACTACCGACGTGTTAACATTAAAAAAAAATATTGCTTGAACGAAGCAATATTTATGTAATATAGTACACCGTCACAACTAATCAGTAATCAGAATGTATTGCATATATCATCATATGGAGTCTCCTAGACTACTTATACTGTTGCTTCTATTCCAAATCTATTTAAACAGCAGAGCACTGACTACCAAATTCAACAATCTTTGTTACAAAAATAGAAAATCACATTGCTGATTGAAATAAATGACTCCTGCCAAGCAAAATAAAAGAACATCCTCTTACTTCTAAGCTGTTATTCAGTGAACCTCAGTAATATTTAAGTAACAGGTACTCAACTATCTAATCATGGAAAAAATGGGACGTTAGATTATGCTGAAATAGGTAAACCTATTCTCTGGTTTCCTATTTCACGATCTAAAAATCTATTGCAGAATTACAAATAATAACTTAATATCTATAGACACTATTCTTTTATGCTTTCGCAATTATCAGTGTAGGAGATGACATTAACTACCAGTCGAGAGATTCGAACCCAGCTACGAAGCCACCTTTGATTCCATTTGCTAAACCTTTACTTCCAAACCACTAAACAATTGCACGAGAACGAACGGAATATATATGTTGTTTCATTCAAGCATGCGTTTTCCTATAAGCTTCTTAAATTTATTACATGAAAACAATTTTGTTTCTGAATTTCGGAAATAAGGATTGACAATCAATATTAGGACTTTTCGAACTACTGTTCTAATCTTGAATGTATTTGCACAACGTTTCGGTCGATGTAACTTCTGAACTTCTGCAGATGTCGAACAATGAAATTACGAACAAAACAACAAATTTAATCCACGCTGGACAGCATGGCTGGCTAAAAGTCCTAAGTCATTCATAATTTTATTTCATGCATCAACTGCACTGAGGATTAATTCTTCAAACTGCAGAATAGTAAATTTTACCAACTACTTTATTCACTTTATTCTAGTATGAATGTCAAGAGCCTTAACCTTATTTTTAGATGCGTAATCTTTCTACTTACCACTGTTGATAAAGATTACTTATACACTCCCGAGCAAAAATTTAAGACCACTTAAAAATCTTAAAAAACCTTTTTTATGGATAGATTTTAAGATCTTCCGACTTAACATTACTAATACTAAGATTATGTAAAAGATTATGTAAACAAAAAGGTACATTCCAAAAATGTTATTTAAAAATTTGCATTTTTATTTAATTAGGCTTTTTTACACATGATCAAAATTAGAAGAGCAAGGGTATAAATTGTTAGATTTATGGTATTTCTAATGTTTTTAGTTCAGTTAGAGATTAGCAATCACTGTGTAAAGGTGTTACCATTCCTAAAGCATGAACTAACTGAAGTTGAGCGCTCTCGAATTCTAGGATTCCATAAGCAAGGTTTGTCACAGCAGGCGATAGCAGCTAAAGCAAATCACAGTAAAACTGTTATTTGCAACATTCTAAAGAATACTGAGAATTATGGAACAGCAAAACCCTTGGGTAGCCCCCCCCAATTTCTCCTGCATGGAGTAGGAGAATCAGACGGGTTGCTATGAATGACAGGACTTTCTTCTAGTAAAATTAAGGTGGTTACAGATGCTGATTGCAGTCCAATAACTATCAGACGCCATTACAACAAAAAATGCATGGTAAATAAAAAGCGTAAACAAATTCCTCGATTGCTTCCACGTCACAAAGTGAACTGCACAAGATTTGGTCGTGACTACCAAACCTGGGACGTTGAGAAGTGGAAGAAGTCCTGTTTTCTGATGAGAAAAAATTCAATTTAGATGTTCCTGATGGCTTCCAGCGATATTGGCGTGACAAAAACATGCCCCTTGAAATTTTTTCCACACATCATAGTGGTGGAGGGTTCGTAATGGCATGCGGTGCCTTTTCTTACAGAGGGATGATGGAGCTCCAGGTGGTAAAGGGTCATCAGACAGCAGCTGATTATGTTAGCATGCTACAAAAATCATCTTTGATGATTGAGGGCCATCATTTGTGTGGAGATGGATGGTTATTCCAACATTATAATGCTGCAAGACGGACTTTGACCTTTTCTACAAGAAAATAGAGTTCATCTCTTGGGACATCCTGACTGCTCACCGGACTTGAACCCTGACGTTAAATTTGAACTCAACCTCAGATCAAAAGTCTCAAACTCAAATCCAACTGTTCTCTTCTCTCTGCACTTTCCACACTGACGTCCAAAATAAAGAAGCCGGCTCTTTTATAGAGACCCAACCACATCTCATTTGCATACCCCCTCACCCCTCTCGTCACATCATGTGATTTTCAGTCCATAAATACTAGGGGGCGGCCATTTTTATTTTCTCTTTTTTTTCTTTCCTAACACGAGCCGCACGATGCATGAGGTAAGGTTCTTTACTTTTAAAAACACGCCCCCTTGATCTCTAAGATCAATAATTAGTATCATAGTCCGCCATCCACGCTGGGCGTCTTCATTCATGGTGCGATCGTCGAAGAGGCTCTTCTTCAGACACTTCAACATCAAAGTATCACCCCTGGTTACACTTCCTGTTATTCCCGGTGAACTCTGATTGCCAAACTTCACCTGGCCTTTAGCAATAGTAGCTCCTCCTAGTCGGTCTATCGCGTCCAGGCCCAGCACCACATCAATTCCTGCAACCAGTCTATCCAGCACGACCACTCTTAGCCGCAATGACATATTCCTTACTACAATCTCCGCGTCGGCCTCTCCACAGCATTCCACTTCTCTGCCATCCACCGCTCTAACGTTGCTGGTTCCATTCCAAGAGTTGGCGACGCTCGTAGTAATAAGTGTTGTTGTACATCCAGTATCAACAAGAGCTCTAGCCCTCTTTCCATTGATTGTGATCACTAACCGTGGCAACAAACTCTCACCAGTATAAAAGGAGTGACTACTGACGCAATAGCACCCCTTTACTCGTTTCCCGGAAGCGAAGGGCAATTCCTGCTAATGTGCCCTACTTGGCCACACCGAAAAAAGATAATGTCTAGCCGTGGCTCCCTACAGTCTCTCATCAGGTGTGGTCCTTGACATCGAGAGCATTTACCGGTAAATCCATGGCCTTGCTTCATCACTGGTCGCTCCTTTCTGCTTGCCACAGCAGCCGCGACTGCCCCCAGCTCACCGGACTGTTTCGCGAAAACTCTAGCATGCCTTAGAATCTCCTCCACCTCCATGGTTTCAATATCAGTAAGTCGTTGCAGTTCCATGGAGATGCGATCAGGGAAACCAGTTACAAGCGCCAGCTTTATAGTCTTTTCAAGGCTGCGTCCCCCATATCTAGCCAATCCTACTAGTCACCTTATCTCTGCCACGTACACGTCCACAGACTCCCCAGTCCAGGTGACTCTTTTGAGCTTGTTGTAAGCCCCAAACGCGCTCTCGAAAAATGCGGCCTTTAACCGGTTTTCAATGCTCTCAGCAATGGCCTTATCCGTCTCTCCCATTTCTAGATAGACCGCTAGAGCACTTCCTTCCAAATACATTGGTATTGACGTGGCTACATCCTCGATCTTCTGCAGCCTTGCCACCAACTTCAGCTTGTTAAGCCATGCAACCACGTCACCTTCTCCAGTAAATGGCCTCTGGGTATCGCTGCTCAATCTTACTCGGTCACCCATTTTTGTCACTGTGCCGAAATAGCTAGACGTTAAATTTGAACTCAACTTCAGATCAAAACTCTCAAACTCAAATCCAACTGTTCTCTTCTCTCTGCACTTTCCACACTGACGCCCAAAATAAAGAAGACGGCTCTTTTATAGAGAGACCCAACCACATCTCATTTGCATACTCCCCTCTCGTCACATCATGTGATTTTCAGTCCATAAATACCAGGGGGGGGCGGCCATTTTTATTTTCTCTTTTTTTTTTTCGTTCCTAACACGAGCCGCACGATGCATGAGGTAAGGTTCTTTACTTTTAACCAAAAACCCAATTGAAAATATTTAGGGATGGATGACAAAAGAGGTTTATCGAAATGACAAACCAATATTCCAAAGCAGTGGAGGTAAAACTCATTAAGTTTGATTGTTGAATGTTTTCATACACTTTTTGTACAATTTAATAGAATTTTTGTCTCTGGTCTTATAATTTTGATCACGCGTAAAAAGTCTAATTTAATAAAAATGAAAATTTTAAAAATAAATCTTTGGAATGTAGCTTTTTATTTCCATAACCTTTTAGATTCTAATATTGGTAACCTTAAGTCGGAAGAGTTTAAAATCTATCCTTAAAGAAAGTTATATATTATAATGGGGTTGTACTGTGAAGGCTACCATAATCATTCGGTATAAAAGTTATTATCATATTCTCTCCGTTATAATATTTAATCATATATATATATATATATATATATATATATATATATATATATATATATATATATATATATATATATATATACTGAAATAATTGTTTGCGTTTCAAAGAGGATGAAAACCTTAATATAACTAATTTATTTAGGGAATATATTTTATAAATAAACACTGTAGGAATGAATAACCAAATCCATCCTTACCACTCGGATTGCCGCTATTTAAATTTTACAAATCCAATCTATATAATATCCTGCCTGTGCCTTTTTAACGTGCCCTATGTTACCCTTAAAAAAATGCCAAACACACTTTTTGAAGGTCAAACCACTTCAAAATTCAAAAAGGTTAGATTCGTGAAATTTGGCTTAAAAAAGGCAATATCTGGAAACCCAAGTCACAAATATGAGAGTGACCTTCCTTTGATGTAGCCTCCTTTTTTAATATCATTATAATAAATTAACATGATTGTAATAGTGGTAGAAAGGAACTCAGGTATTTCCATGTGCAGCGTTTCTTCAAAGAAAGTTAAAGGTTGCATAAAAAAGGACATTCGAAAGAGACGGGACAAAACATAAGAACATTGTGCTGAACTGAAGGAGTAAATTAAAAATTGCCTCTTACAATGTGATTTTATCATTTTTATTCAACTATGTAGCACAACATGTCCTTCTGAGTATATTATTAATTCATCTCATTTATTTATATAAATAAAATACAACGGGTAGTATTTTCATAGAAATGTTAATAAACTCATTTTCTGCTTTATACAAAAAAATATCAACTTTATCAAAACATATTCGTTGATTCAATATATGTCTCATTCTGTGGAATTTCCACGGGCCCTTATAAGTATTTCGTTAATGTCTCCCTTAAGGTTGCCTAAACGTCCGTATATATGTTCTAAATCTTTAGAACTTGATTAAATGTTATGTAGTCATAAATGCATTGATATTTGGAAACATCAGGATTGAGTCTGCGACTTACTGAATGAAATGTCTAAGCAAATATCTTAAAAACATTTTTTGCAATATAATAAACGATTTAAGTGCTTGAAAATTAAATTTAGAACATTAAATCAACGCGTGTCGATTTACGCTTGATTGTGTTCGGGTAGTAGGAATAAATTCTACGCCATATTAATGACGTCATCGCTAAAAAAACGCAATGAAAAAATTCGAATGATTTATTTTGTTTATTATATAGTTATGTGCTTGTTTGTTACTAACTATCATGGCGAAGGTTAATCTTTAAGCATGTTGAATATTTGGCATGTGACCCTGTGAAGACAAACATTCGATGGGCTGCACATACGCAAATTCCATTTGAGAAATACTAGGCTTTCTATCATTGCGTATTTAAATGCATAATTTGACCAGAAATATGTGAGAGAAATATCGATTAAAAAAGTAGAAGAATAGAGAATGGGAAATATTAAACATTCTGGAATGAAAGAGTGTTTATTTAAATGGACAACACAAAGCGGATATACACCGAAAGAAGGTCACAGAACGAAGACAAGCTGCCTAAAGTATCTGCACCACTAGGTGTGTCAGAAATTTCGCGAAAAATATTGAATAATTCCACCCCGTCTTTCCAAGCTTATAACTACTCGAAAAATATAATTCAAGCCCTAATAATTTTTTCGATTAAAGGAGCAAGGACCAAGGTTTCATTTATAAAAAAACAAAAGAAAAAACAAAGAACGTGTTTTTTTTTAATAAAAAGGTTTTAAACTTCGGACTTTACAGGTAAATTTCTAAAAAACACTACTTTTTTGCTTTAAATAGAATATATTATTTATTGATCTTTTATCTTCGATTTGTGTTATATAAAACTTTGGTGAGTAAATTAATTATTTACTTTTTAATAGACACTTGATAATGGGGGGGACGTGAATGAAAAAAAACGTTTGTCTAAAATATTATATTCAGTGTATTGGAAAGAACATAAAATTTCACATTGACCCTGAAAATATCGTAAAAATTTGAATCAATAGAAAAATTTTGATAGATTTTTAAAGTTTAAAAATTGAAAAATACTGAGCTCGTAAAATTCAATTAATTTCATTACTGTTTTTTAAAAAATAAATAAAATATTTCTATTACTTTTAAAACAACTTTAATAGTTTATTTTGAAAGTATAATCCACAAAGAAAATAAACAACCCATTTTTAAAACAGAAATTACGAGTTTTTTTAATATTTTATTCGCAGTTTTGTGTTAGGGGTGTCAAAAATTCCTACAAAAATTCTGATACACCTACTGCACCACACTTCCAACACGCTCATTCACTGACGCCCCACCATCTATATATATAAATCCCAAATGTCTGTGAGTTTGTATGTTTGTATGTAACGCTAAAACTTTTGAAAGACACAACCAGACTTGATAAATTTGGTATCATATCGAAGCCCCGTGTCCCGGATGACAAATATCGAAATTTCACGTCAAACGGACGAGGAGAAAGGGGTAAACGTATCAGTTATCTCCAAGGGGGTCCCAAAAAAAACTGTCATTGTAATGCTTTTTATTACGTAATTCTTGAATGATCCAATGTAATTCATACGTAAAAAAAAAAAAGCTTAGTCATGTCACGTGACGTGACGTCAACGTCCACTAATGGCGAACAATTGTTAATAAAAAAATCTTTCTCCGATACTTTTGCATTTTTCTCTTCGGCTCAGTTATATCTTTTTTTTACTTTTTGCCAATGTTTCCATCGTTATTACCTGGTTAAAAATATTATTTATACAAGAGTTTTAACGAAAAATGTCAGGAAAAAATGTACGGGAATAAAAAAATTCACCTTTCAAAATATTAGACGATTATAAAAATATCGTAATATTTATGTAATGTAAAATAATTAGCCATTTTGTATATTACCACGTGACCTCATACCTCTTAAGCTGGAAGGGGGGGAGGGGTAAAACCAACACCGTCTCTCTCTCTCACACTTACTCTCTCTCTCTCTCTTTCACTTTCTCTATCACCCTCTTTCTATTTTTCTATTCGTTTAAAAAAACTTCACTGTGCACCGGTTTGGTTACTATGGAAACACTTAATTTTTGTGCTGCTTCGAAAAGGAACAAAATTCACTATACACCGCTTTCTCTTCCCTCCCTCTCTCTCTCTCTCTCTCTCTCTCTCTCTCTCTACACCCACTTTCTCTTTAAAACCAGTCGGTGTGTTTTTGATGTTACGTACGTATTTTTTATATTTTTATCTCAGTAATTTTTATTATATTTAATAGCATTTTCTTTTTTTTTTTTTCATGGGAAATTATTTTTCTATTCGTTTTAAGAAAATGCTATTAAAAAATAAAAATGCGATAAATTCTGGCAACAGTTATTTATTTATGCTATTCGCAGCCGGCCGGAAGAAACTCGCTTAGACATTTTGTAAACATTGTTTTTACCGTCTTTTTTTTTTTTTTAAATAAAACTAAAAACTTTATTTTTAAAATTTCGATGTTTGACAAACAGTCCATTATGTCTGTAACAGTTTGTTGAAAAAGTGTAGAATTCAATTAAAAAAACAACACCGTCTTTTTTTTTTTTAAAAAATAAAACTAATTTTAAAATTTCGATGTTCGAAAAAGAGTCCATAAAGAATAAAACAGTTAATAAATACAAAAAAAGTCCATTAATTTGAACTTAAAGCCTGTTTTAATAAAACTTATATAAAATAAAACCGTCACTTCCGGCAAATGGCTATGTAAACAACTGGTGGCATTTTTCGAATACATCGGTAAACACTGTATGTTTTTCGAGCTGAATAAATATGTTACATTGAATAAAAACACAAAAAATATATCCAGTTGGATAGAAAAGTAACTTATCTTGCCTTTCCTAACATTTATTTGTTATATATTTGTCTTTTGACCGTCCACTAATGGCGAGTTTTTTTTTTTTTTAAATAAAACTAATTTTAAAATTTCGATGTTAGAAAAACAGTCCATCACATGTCAATATAAAAATTCTCTTTTTGTTTGATAAAAAGAATAAACAGTTAATAGATACAACAAAAAAGTCCATTAAGTTCAACAAACTAAACTCTTTTATTTATAATAAAACTCTTCGACAGTTTAAATGCTTTCAAAATCCTATGTAAAAGAATAAACAGTTAATAGATACAACAAAAAAGTCCATTAAGTTCAACAAACTAAACTCTTTTATTTATAATAAAACTCTTCGACAGTTTAAATGCTTTCAAAATCCTATGTAAGTATATCGTTTTTACTGTACACAGATTCGAAAAAGTTGTCATCAAACAAATATATGACAGAGTTGAATAAATATGTTACATTGATTAAAAACACTTCTTATTAGCATTTTCTTTTTATATGACAACGTTAATGTTCATGAATCTCTCTTTTAATCATTTTTATCGACTATCAGCCAAATAACCGGGGTCTAAAATTTGGGAAATTATTTTTCTATTCATTTAAAGAATATGCTATTAAAAAAGAAAAAGTCGATAAAAGTTAGACATAAACAGTAAAAAAATAGAAGATATTATTATTAAATAACAATAATTATTAAAAATAAATATTAACATTTACAATAATAAAATGAGTTAGTATTAAAAATAATTATTAAAATAAAAATGTGTTTATTATTAAAAAATACATATTAATATTCAAATAAAATTGTTTTTATTATTAAAAATAAATATTAATATTTAAAGTAGAATAAAATGTGTTTATTATTATAAATAAATATTAATATTTAAAATAATATGTGTTTATTATTAAAAATAAATATTAATATTTAAAATAATATAATGTGTTTATTATTACAAATAAATATTAATATTAAATTAAAATGTGTTTATTATTAAAAATAAATATTAAGGAAGGTCAACAGGTGGAGGAAAAATAGTCAATGCAGGTCATACCACCTGACCAGCTAAAATCGCCTTTTTATATAAGGCAGACAGTCAGACTATTTGCCTTGAGGGCGGGCTAAGCCCTCCTACCCCCCCCCCCCCCACCCCAAAGCTGAGAGCTGGGGAAACTTCTCTCAGAAGGGGTATGGGAGGACAGGGAGACCTTCCCTCTTTCAACTAAGAGATAGATATCCTTTTGTATGGTTGATTGACCCCCCCCTGTCGGTTCCGCTTACTCCATTCAGAAAGAGATCAACCTTACATAAAAAAAAAAAAAAATATGGGGACAGGGAAGCCTTCCCGGGCCCCCTTTCTGGGAGGAGAAGTTCCCCGGCTCCTACCTTTTTGGGAGTGCTCAGCCCGCCCTCCAGTCAACAACAATATTTGAAGAATAAAGATATTTTTGTTTTTGTGTTTTAGGTGGTGAAGGTGATCTGGGGAGTGTTTTTTTTTTCACAAAAAAGGTACTTTTTACGAATGGGTATCCAAGAAAATTACAGTATTTTGTCAGAAATTAAGGTTTTCATTGACCACTCTCAATACTATCAGAAATGAACAAAGTTAATTAAACAGTCTACACAATATAAACTAACTGTTTTGTTGGCTTTTTATTCTAACTCCAAACTAACCCATAACTACATTTTTCTTTTATTTTGCAAATTTGATTTCCTTTAGTTTATATTGTGTAGCTGAATCAGAAATTGATTTATCTTTTGTCATTTGTAGTTAACATGCTATCAGCGCAATTACTACAGTGTAATCACACATGATCTACCAAAATAAAAACACTTCAGATAAAGTCTTAAATAGAATTCAGTTCCTTACATGACATCTGATGAAGTCAGTACAAACGTTACAAACTAATACTTGAAAAACAATTTGACATTTACTGTACTACAATATCACATTTGTATAGAAGTAGAAATCTGGATACCTATTCTGATACCTAATAAAAGAAAGGACACTCTTTGGGGCGGATTTTGATGATAACAAGTCACTAATAAGAAATTATAATAAACATTGAAATAATTTAAGAATTTTACCAAAATAAAATTACTTGGTAATCACCCAATTTCTGCCACAAAATTTTAATTGGCAAAACTCATAAGCATAAAATATATATTTTCTAATTTCATCTTTTTTTTTTTACATAATCTGGTTTGATGTTTTCCTAAATATTCAAATCACTATATTTTGCTGCTTAATATTAAATACAGCAAATGAGTTATTTTTATGCATCAAACAATTACATTTTCTCATTCATCCAAACTAATCACTGAACATCAATTTCATATTTTCTTCACTAAAATATTACTATGCTTGATGTCATCAAGTAGAGCGGATCATTTTTTTTTACATTTGTTTACACATTTTTTACAAATGTTTTTGAGAGTCCATACAAAGTTATAAGTGTTCAACATTTTTTTTCATTTGAATATATTTTGTCTAAGATTCTTAGCCTATGTCATTGCATACCAATTTGTTTCTTGAAAGTTAAGTTCACTGTAAAAACATCTGATACACCAAAATCCCTGATACCTGTTTCTTATAAGCGCCAAATAACTATCACTATTTCGATTTGTGTTTCATGAGAACAATTCAATATTGATACATTATAAGAAACATTTCCAGTGCTTTTCTCTTTTTAGCAATAGTTGGTTGATAATTAGAGGACACAACTAACCCTATACTATGCTTTACTTTGTTTTGTATAT
This sequence comes from Euprymna scolopes, assembly GCF_053919585.1. Taxonomy (NCBI): domain Eukaryota; kingdom Metazoa; phylum Mollusca; class Cephalopoda; order Sepiida; family Sepiolidae; genus Euprymna; species Euprymna scolopes. The sequence goes on from NC_136498.1 coordinate 6,129,663, forward strand.
ATATTTTGTATTGTGTGAAATTAACAAAGATTCATATGCAGGAATCTGTTGATACATTCCAAGAATCCCAATGCGACCAACAAACTTGAAAGACTACAATTTCTTTTTACTATGACCAATAAGAAAGCTCAAGGACTAAGTTGTTGGACTCATCCTGATCACCATTTTAAATTATTGTTAACAGTAAGTTTAACATTTTAAGTACAGAATAATATTCCTTTTGATATTTATAAATTACTATTTTCTGTGACAGATGTTACTTTTTCAATATTGATTGTACCCTCTTTTGTGTTTTTAAATTTTGCATACAATAATATTAAGCACACCATACCAAGACCACTATTTGAGCATCTAATAAACTGCCTACCAAGACCAATGTTTTCAAGTGACAATGGAGAGTATTCATGTTATGTTTCACATTTTTATGTTTTGAAATATTTTGCTGCTTAATATCAAATTCAGCAGATGTTTACTTTGTTTTGTGTATATACTTTATATTAGGTAGAATAAACAAAACTTAATTTCGCTACCATCATTATTTGTAGTGACATGCACTGTTAACATAAATAAAATCACTGGTGACAATCCCTGCTACCTGTTTCGTATAAGCACCAAATAACTATGATAATGTGTTATTGTTGATACATTATAATAAACATTTCCATTGACTGGTCGTTTGCTTAGCTTAGGTTTACATCATTTTTTCACAATGTTTCTCTACTTGCTTTCAGCATGAGAGCAGATCATATTCTGCACATGTTTCATGCATATCACAAAAACTTATAATATTTGATCAACATTTGACTAACAATTTTACAAAAAAGACCTACCACCTTAAGGGGGGTAAAGGTAAGGCTCCCCACATAACCATAAAAGAAAGCCGCCCCCCCCCCCATACAGTGGGAAAGAGCTCCCTTCCCATTCTGGGGCAGAGAAGGGGCAAGGAAAACTCTTAAACATAAATGGTCAACGGAGGGTATACACCCTGGGAAACTAAAAGTCTATATGGAATCTGCATAAATTAAAATATCCTGTTTAAGCGTATTGTATGACAGGGAGGGAAGGTCAACAGGTGGAAGAAAAATGGTCTACGCAGAGCATACCGCCTGACAAGCTAAAATCGCCTTTTTATATACGGCAGACAATCAGACTCTGATTGCCTGGACGGCGGGCTGAGCAATGAATGTGGAAGCCGGGGAACTTTTCTCAGAAGGAGGATGGGAGGCCCAGGGAGCCTTCGGTCTCCTCCTAAGAGAGGGATATCCTCTTACTCCCTTTGGAAAGAGATCAACCTTACACAAAACAAAAAATATGGGAAGAGAAGCCTTCCCGGGCCCCCCTCCCCCTTCTGGGAGGAGAAGTTCCCTGGCTCCAACCCTTTTTTTTGGGGGGGGGCGCCTAAGCCTGTCCTCCAGGCAACCAAATGAAAAAGAAATTTACCCATCCCACCTTTGTAGGAAGTGTGCTCAGCCCACCTTCTGAGCCACTGTGAAAGTTTCCGTCCACCAAAAGGGAAGGGAACGAGGAAGGAAAAGTCTCTGAGAATCTTCATGCAATTTCTTTGACAAAGAAACTGTTTTCACTTGATTCCACACAAAATTTTTATTGCTTTTTCATCTATTGTCTTATATTAGGATTTCTTTATGCATGTTATTTTATTTAAGAGTACTAAATAGCTTTTCAGTTTCTTGAGACTCTTTCAACTGTCTGGATTCTGCAGCAACGTTGTGGAGTGATATGTAAAACATAAATTGGTACTTTATAACAATAGGTATGTAGAATTCTAACTCGCCAGTGTTGATCGTTTCAATTATTTACAAATTCACCAGGTCCTGGATATGACCATAAACTGTATCCAAACATGGGGCTTTGTGAAGTGTGAAGCCACCATTTAATTGCTATTGCTACCAGGTCCACTCTGATCTGGAGTAGTAGTACCTGTTAGGGTCCCAATTATGAGTTAAATAGAAACCAACATTAAATAAACAAATATATTCTAGGAAAAAAAATGTCACTAGATTGGGCATGAAATAACCTGATATAGTGTTGATATGTCATAAAACAAAATGAACCAACAAATTCACCAATCGACACAATATCAACAAATGTATCTTTCTTTTCCTTATTCTGTGCTTATTTCTTGGTACTAAGCTTATCATTAACTAACCCTGACATTTCTTTTACTTTGTTTTGTGTATATATTTTATTTTGTGTAGAATAACCAAAAAGACATTTAGCTACCACATTTGCAGCGAAATGTTAGCATACATAAAATCACTGGTGACAACCCATGATGTTTTTTCTTATGAACACGAAATAACCAACACGCTTTCCATTGGTTTTTCATGATAACAATTTAATATTGATAAATTATAATAAACATGTTCATTACTTTTCTTTTTTTATCAATAAATATACTTGGTTGATAATTAGAGAACACAATGTTTATTGTAATAAAACTTGTGATCTATAACATCCAATTCTAAAAATTAAACTTTCCTTTCTCAATTGAAACAAACAACATACCCCACACTATGTTCCTAAAAATGAGGATTTTACTATTGCGTTTACATAATTTTTTAGCTATGTTTCTCTTACTTTCAGCATGAGATCATTTTCTACACGTGTTTCATGCATACCACACAAACATTTTACCTCTGACATTTTTAATTTTTTTCCAATTTCCTTTCACCATGAACATTATCATTAGTACAGTTTTCATTTAAAATGAAGCTGTACATGGTTACTATTACTTGGAAAGCAGATCTAAAAAAAAAAAAAAAAACTGTTTTCACTTTGAAAATTTACGATTTATAGATCTCGGATTTGGCCCTTCTTCACCTTTTATCTTACATTTGTAAATATTGTATATATAAACTTTTTTCTTATTTCTCCAATGTTATTTCATTCATGCAATTTCATAATCCACCAACATTGTATAAGATTCAATTCCATTTGACACTTGAAAACAACTTTTTATATAGTAAACAGCATTTATTTCTTTTCAGACATATTCTTATTTTATTTTATTTCCAGTACTATGTTTTATTTCATTTTGTGGACACTCATTTAACTCTCTGGGATGCTGCAGGGAACATGTAAAGTGATATATCAAACAAGAAGTGGTACTTTATGACAATAGGTATCTAGGATTTACACATACCAGTGTTGATAGTTTGAAATATTTACAGACTAACATTTTACACAATATAAACACATGTACCTTTTTTTTCTTTTCCTTTGCTTATTTCTCGAACCTAAACTTATCATTAACTAACCCGTAACTTTGTTTACTTTGTTTTGCGTATATATTTTATATTGGGTAGAATTAACAAAACTTAATTTCGCTACCATCATTATTTTTAGTGACATGCACTGTTAACATCAATAAAATCACTGGTGACAATACTTGATACCTGTTTCGTATAAGCACCAAATAACTATCACTATTTCGATTTGCTTTTTCATGATAATATGTTCATCTTGATACATTATAATAAACATTTCCATTCACTGGTCGTTTGCTTAGCTTAGCTTTACATCATTTTTTCACAATGTTTCTCTACTTGCTTTCAGCATGAGAGCAGATCATATTCTAAACGTTTCATGCATATCACACAAACTTATAATATTTGATCAACATTTGACTAACAATTTTTTGCCAATTTCCTTCAACATTCTCATTACCATTACTACAGTTTACATTTTGTCGTTAAAATGAAGCTGTACATGTTTCCTATTACTTGGAAACCAGATTTGTAAAAATCCCATTTTTTTTTCACTCTGAGAATTTTCATTATATTTCTTTGACAAACGATTTATTTTCAATGAACTTCAGCACATGATTGTTACTGCTTTTTCCCCTTTTGTCTTATATTTGTTTTTCTTCATGCCAAATATTTTATATATCAATTTTTTGCTAATTTCTTAAATTTTATTTCTTTAATTCTTAGTCCACCAATATAGTATAAGTTTCAATTGCATTGAACGCAATGTTTTAGATAGTAAACATCAGCATATTTCACTTTTCAAGCACTTTTTCATTTTATTTCAAATACTATGTTTTATTTCATTTTGTTGACACTCATTTACCCCTCTGGGGTGCTACAAGGAACATGTAGATTGATATACCAAACATGAATTGGTGCTTTATAACAATAGGTATCTATAATTTTGCTTAATTCTCTAACCTAAACTTATCATTAACTAACCGTAAATTATGTTTTAGTTTTGTGTATATATTTTATATTGTGAAGAATAAACAAAAATTCATTTCACCACCACATTTGCACTGTTAGCATACACAAATATCACTGGTTACAATCATTGGTAGCTGTTTTTTAAAAACACCAAATAACATTCACGCTTTCCATTGGTTTTTCATGATAACAATTTAATATTGATAAATTATAATAAACATGTCCATTACATTCTCTTTTTATCAATAAATATACTTGGTTGATAATTAAAGAACACAATGTTTATTGTAATAAAACTTGTGATCTATAACATCAAATTGTATAAATTAAAGTTTCCTTTCTCAATTGAAACAAACAACATATCCCACACTAAAAATGAGGATTTTACTATTGCCTTTTAGATCATTTTTTAACAATGTTTCTCTTCTTACTTTCAGCATCAGAAAATATAATTTTCTACACGTGTTTCATGCATACCACACAAACGTATATGTGATCAACATTTTACCTCTGATACATTTTTTTCCAATTTCCTTTCACCATTGTCATTATCATTAGTACAGTTTTCGTTTTGTCTTTAAAATGAAGTTGTACATGTTTCTTAATACTTCGAAACCAAATATATCAAAAAATATTTTTTTTCACTTACAAAATTTTCATGATATTTCTTTGAAAATCATATTTGTTTTTAATTGAATTCAGCATATGATTCTTACTGCTTTATCACCTTTTATCTTATATTTCTTTTTCTTCATGCCAAATATTTTAAATATCAAATTTTTGCTCATTTCTTAAATTGAATTAAAAAAATGGATTTTTTTATTCCACCAATATTGTATAAGGCTCAATTCCATTGAACACAGTGTTTTATATAGTAAACATCAGCATTTGTTTCTATTTTATTTCAAATACTGTTTCATTTCAATTTTTCGATAATCATTTACATCTTTGGGGTGCAACAGGGAACATGTAGAGTGATATATCAAACATGAATTGGAACTTTATAACAATAGGTATCTAGAATTTCCACATACCAGTGTGGATAGTTTTAAATATTTACAAACTTACAATTTACACACTATAAACAAATGTATCTTTTTTTCTTTTCTTTGCTTATTTCTCGAACCTAAACTTATCATTAACTAAACCTAAACTTTGTTTACTGCATTTTGTGTATATATTTTATAATGGGTGAAATAAACAAAACTTAATTTGGCTAATATCATTTGTAGTGGCATGCACTATTGACATATATAAAATCACAGGTGACAATCCTTGATTCCAGTTTCGTATAAGCACAAAATATCTATCATTATTTCGATTTGTTGTTCATGATAAAAATTTAATATTGATACATTGTAATAAACATTTCAATTGCTTTTATCTTTTTATCAATACATATACTTGGTTGATAATTAGAGGACACAACTAACCCTATACTTTGCTTTACTTTGTTTTGTATATATATTTTGTATTGTGTGGAATTAACAAAGATTCATATGCAGGAATCTGTTGATACATTCCAAGAATCCCAATGCGACCAACAAACTTGAAAGACTACAATTTCTTTTTACTATGACCAATAAGAAAGCTCAAGGACTAAGTTGTTGGACTCATCCTGATCACCATTTTAAATTATTGTTAACAGTAAGTTTAACATTTTAAGTACAGAATAATATTCAGTATTTTGTCAGAAATTAAGATTTTCATTGACGACTCTCAATACTATCAGAAATGACCAATCTACACAATACAAACTAACTGTTTTGTTGGCTTTTTATTCTAACTCCAAACTAACCCATAACTACATATTGCTTTTATTTTGCAAATTTGATTTCCTTTAGTTTATATTGTGTAGCTGAATCAGAAATTGATTTAACTTTTGTCATTTGTAATTAACATGCTTTCAGCGCAATTACTACAGTGTAATCACACATGATATACCAAAATAAAAACACTTCAGATAAAGTCTTCTTACATAGAATTCAGTTTCTTACATGACATCTGATGAAGTCAGTACAAACGTTAAACACTAATACTTGAAAAACAATTTGACATTTACTGTACTACAATATCATATTTGTATAGAAGTAGAAATCTGGATACCTATTCTGATACCTAATAAAAGAAAGGACACTCTTTGGGGCGGATTTTGATGATAACAAGTCACTAATAAGAAATTATAATAAACATTGAAATAATTTAAGAATTTTACCAAAATAAAATTGCATGGTAATCACCCAATTTCTGCCACAAAATTTTAATTGGCAAAACTCATAAACAGAAAATATATATTTTCTAATTTCATCTTTTTTTTTTACATAATCTGATTTGATGTTTTCCTAAATATTCAAATCACTATTTTTTTGCTGCTTAATATCAAATACAGCAAATGAGTTATTTTTTATGCATCATACAATTACATTTTCTCATTCATCCAAACTAATCACTGAACATCAATTTCATATTTTCTTCACTAAAATATTACTGTGCTTGATGTCATCAAGTAGAGCGGATCATTTTTTTTTCATTTGTTCACACATTTTTCCAATTTATATATATTTTGTCTAAGATTCCTAGCCTATGTCATTGCATACCAATCTGTTTATTAAAAGTTAAGGTTCACTGTAAACACATACGTTACACCAAAATAAAAACGCTTCAGATAATGTCTTGATATTCAATTAAGTTTCTCACATGACATCTTATGAAGTTAGTAGAAATGTTACAGACTTTTGAATCTCAAACACTTTCAATACTGTGCACTGATATTTTCTTTTTTGGAATATAAGCACATTCATGATTTTTTTTACAAACGCCAACAAATGTCACATTTTGTAGCAATGTACTGAAACAATTATAAAAATAGGTATCTAGGAAAAGGCCACTACATATGTTATAAATTCCAAATTTCCACAACCTGGCAAATACTGGTACACGCTAGCAAATTTAGATTTGTAATTACAGAATATGATTCTAATTTTTTCCTTTGCTCTTTATTCTAACACTACACTAAGTTTACTGTTTTATTTCGCTACAGTTGATATTGTGTAGAACAATAAGAAAATCATAGTGAACAATGCATTCAACAAAATTTCACACACATTTCTAGATACCTATATCTAATAAGTTCAAAAGAAAGGACACACTTAGGGAGGTATTTTGGTGGTCAAGTCACTAAATAGAGATTAGCTGGTTTCCAGGCATAGCCCAAGATGTAATAAAGATTGACTGAAATACATGTTCTAGCTGGTTTCTAGGCGTTGCCAGGGATGTAATATAGACACATTATGTTGTATATTACCTGTTTTCTTCTCCCTAAGGTAAAACAATTTCATGTACATGCTGTAAATTACCTACACTAGGGATAAAACATGAACAATACCAGTCCTAGGGTAGATAAAACAAATAATACATAGAGATGAAAGATTCCTCTCCCCTAAGAATAAAACATATATTCAATATCTGCTTTTGTTTTTTCATTGTTTATACGGTCCCGAGCAACGCCGGGTAGCCCTGCTAGTCTATATATATAAATCTCAAACGTCTGTGAGTTTGTATGTTTGTATGTAACGCTAAAACTTTTGAAAGACACAACCAGACTTGATAAATTTGGTATCATATCGAAGCCCCATATCCCGGATGATAAATATCGAAATTTCACGTCAAACGGACCAGTAGACAGGGGTGAACTTATCGTTTTTCTCCCAGGGGGGCCCCCAAAAAACCTGTCATTTTAACGTTAGTCATGTCACGTGACGTGACGTCAACATCCAGTAATGGCGATTTCTTCTGAAAATAAACACTTTTCCTTTCGATATTTTTATGAGAATACTTCTAATTCGTTTTATATATTGTTACACATCATGATAATGTTTCCAACGTTATTAACTGGTTAGAAATAGTATTTATACGCAAATACAAAGAAAATTATCAAGAAAAATGATAAGGGATAAAAAAAATTCAGCTTAAAAATATTCACCAATAAAAAGCCAATCGTTATATTTATGCAATTAGCCATTTTTTTTACCACGTGACCTACTACCAATTAAACTGGAGGGGGGGATGTGAATTTTCTTTAAAACACTACGACCTATTTTTTTTATTATATATACATTAGTTTTATAAAAATTAAGTGTAGACTTCATAATGAAAAACAAAAAAAATAAAAAATTGAAAATGAAAATAATCTTTATTTTTGAATCCCATTCGCGCCATTTCCATGAAATCCTCAGCGACTTTGTTTCCATGTAAGTATAGCGTTTCCACTGTACACAGATTCGAAAAAGTTGTCATCAAACAAATATATGACAATATATGACAAATAAATTTTATCAAGGTCAATATCAGTTACTTTTCTACCAAACTAGATATATTTACATTTTTTTTATTCAATGTATTATGTTTACTTAGCGCGACAACCATAAAAAGTGTTTATCGATGTATTGGAAAAAAAAACAAAAAAAATGTTTTTCGAGCTGCGTTTATATGTTAGATTGAATTAAAACACAACAAATACATCCAGTTTGGCAGAAAAGTAACTTATCTTGCCTTGGACAACTTTTATTTGTTATATATTTGATTTTTGACAACTTCTTCGCATCTATTTCGTTTACAATTCATTTACTTCGATAATACGATATCATCGACAGTTTAAATGCTTGCAAATTCGTAAGTGTAAAACCAAAAAAAAAAAAAATGTTTTTCGAGCTGCGTTTATATGTTAGATTGAATTAAAACACAACAAATACATCCAGTTTGGCAGAAAAGTAACTTATCTTGCCTTGGACAACTTTATTTTTATTATAAAAGCAATATAAAAAAGAATAAATAGCGATGTATTGGAACATTCAAGATGGCGTCTTATTCTATCTTTAACACGGTAAGTGTGGGAAAAAATGTTATAAATAAAAAACCGGATAAATTCTGTTAAAAACTCGCTCAAGATATGTTACCGTGACATAGGTTGACATATATTCGGCGGGTTTTTATTAGTATTTTGTATAGTTTTTAATTTATAACACTTTTTTCCATACTTACGGTGTTAAAGAGGGTGTGAGACGCTATCTTGATTTTTCGAATACATCGGTAAACACTGTATGTTTTTCGAGCTGAATAAATATGTTACATTGAATAAAAACACAAAAAATATATCCAGTTTGATAGAAAAGTAACTTATCTTGCCTTTGATAACATTTATTTGTTATATATTTGTCTTTTGACAACTTTTTTGAATCTATGTGTACAGTAATACAAACCCAAATATTTTTTTTTTTAAACAGTAATGAATTTTCCGAACTCATTATTTTTCAATTTTTTTATTTTTAAAATCTATCAAAATTTTTCTATTGATTCTATTTTTACTATATTTACAGGGTCAATGTGAAATTTTATGTTCTTTCCAATAAATCGAATATAATATTTTAGACTACCGTTTTTTTTTTAAATTCACGAACCCCACCCCCATCCCAATTTTTAAGTGTCTATTAAAAAGTAAATACTTAATTTAGTAACCCGATAGTAAATAATTAATGAAGTTTAAAACCTTTTTTTTAAACCACGTTATTTGTTTTTTCTTTTTTTTTTTATGGAACCTTGGTCCTTGCTCCTTTATTTGAAAAAAAAATTAGGGCTTGAATGTTGAAAAATTCAAATAAAGTTTAGCATTCAATTAAAAAAACAACACCGTCTTTTTTTTTTAAATAAAACTAATTTTAAAATTTCGATGTTCGAAAAACAGTCCATAATATGTCAATATAAAAATTCTATTTTTGTTTGATAAAAAGAATAAAATAGTTAATAAATACAAAAAAAAGTCCATTAAGTTCAAATAAAGCCTGTTTGAATAAAACTTAAATAAAAAAAAGGTTCATTCTATACGGTTTTGATCATCCTTAGATAAAACGTCACTTCCGGCAAATGGCTTTGTAAACAACGGGTGGCATTTTTCGAATACATCGGTAAACACTGTATGTTTTTCGAGCTGAATAAATATGTTACATTGAATAAAAACACAAAAAATATATCCAGTTGGATAGAAAAGTAACTTATCTTGCCTTTGCTAACATTTATTTGTTATATATTTGTCTTTTGACGAAAATTACAGTATACTAAAAATCATATTCGACAGTTTAAAGGCTTCCACATTTTTATTATTAAAAGCCATTCTTAATCTAGCACGGATCACTCTCTGCACTAGCATATAAAAATAGACTTTATAGATTCGATAACTCTAGAAGGGTCATAAAACTTTATTTTTAAAATTTCGATGTTTGACAAACAGTCCATTATGTCTGTAAAGGTTTGTTGAAAAATTCAAATAAAGTTTAGAATTCAATTAAAAAAACAACACCGTCTTTTTTTTTTTTTTAAATAAAACTAATTTTAAAATTTCGATGTTCGAAAAACAGTCCATAATATGTCAATATAAAAATTCTATTTTTGTTTGATAAAAAGAATAAAACAGTTAATAAATACAAAAAAAAGTCCATTAAGTTCATATAAAGCCTGTTTGAATAAAACTTAAATAAAAAAAAAGGTTCATTCTATACGGTTTTGATCATCCTTAGATAAAACGTCACTTCCGGCAAATGGCTTTGTAAACAACGGGTGGCATTTTTCGAATACATCGGTAAACACTGTATGTTTTTCGAGCTGAATAAATATGTTATATTGAATAAAAACACAAAAAATATATCCAGTTGGATAGAAAAGTAACTTATCTTGCCTTTGATAACATTTATTTGTTATATATTTGTCTTTTGACAACTTTTTGGAATCTATGTGTACAGTCATACAAACCCAAATATATTTTTTTTTAAACAGTAATGAATTTTCCGAACTCAATATTTTTCAATTTTTTTATTTTTAAAATCTATCAAAATTTTTCTATTGATTCTATTTTTACTATATTTACAGGGTCAATGTGAAATTTTATGTTCTTTCCAATAAATCGAATATAATATTTTAGACTATCGTTTTTTTTTTAAATTCACGACCCCCCCCATCCCAATTTTTAAGTGTCTATTCAAAAGTAAATACTTAATTTAGTAACCCGATAGTAAATAATTAATGACGTTTAAAACCTTTTTTTTAAACCACGTTATTTGTTTTTTCTTTTTTCTTTTTTATGGAACCTTGGTCCTTGCTCCTTTATTTGAAAAAAAAATTAGGGCTTGAATTACATTTTTCGAGGAGTTATATTGACTGCTTTCTTTTTATTTATAGAACTTAATAACATTTATTTATTTATTTCATATGCTAATATTTTTGGAATTTTACAATACACTTTATTACAAATACTTCTGGCAACAGTTATTTATTTAACTCATATGCTAATACTTTTTGGGTAAAAAGATGGCGTCTTATTCTATCTTTAACACGGTAAGTGTGGGAAAAGATGTTATAAATAAAAAACCGGATAAATTCTGTTAAAAACTCGCTCAAGATATGTTACCGTGACATAGGTTGACATATATTCGGCGGGGTTTTAATAGTATTTTGTATAGTTTTTTATTTATAACACTTTTTTCCATACTTACGGTGTTAAAGAGGGTGTGAGACGCTATCTTGATTTTTCGAATACATCGGTAAACACTGTATGTTTTTCGAGCTGAATAAATATGTTACATTGAATAAAAACACAAAAAATATATCCAGTTTGATAGAAAAGTAACTTATCTTGCCTTTGATAACATTTATTTGTTATATATTTGTCTTTTGACAACTTTTTTGAATCTATGTGTACAGTAATACAAACCCAAATATTTTTTTTTTTAAACAGTAATGAATTTTCCGAACTCATTATTTTTCAATTTTTTTATTTTTAAAATCTATCAAAATTTTTCTATTGATTCTATTTTTACTATATTTACAGGGTCAATGTGAAATTTTATGTTCTTTCCAATAAATCGAATATAATATTTTAGACTACCGTTTTTTTTTTAAATTCACGAACCCCACCCCCATCCCAATTTTTAAGTGTCTATTAAAAAGTAAATACTTAATTTAGTAACCCGATAGTAAATAATTAATGAAGTTTAAAACCTTTTTTTTAAACCACGTTATTTGTTTTTTCTTTTTTTTTTTATGGAACCTTGGTCCTTGCTCCTTTATTTGAAAAAAAAATTAGGGCTTGAATGTTGAAAAATTCAAATAAAGTTTAGCATTCAATTAAAAAAACAACACCGTCTTTTTTTTTTAAATAAAACTAATTTTAAAATTTCGATGTTCGAAAAACAGTCCATAATATGTCAATATAAAAATTCTATTTTTGTTTGATAAAAAGAATAAAACAGTTAATAAATACAAAAAAAGTCCATTAAGTTCATATAAAGCCTGTTTGAATAAAACTTAAATAAAAAAAAAGGTTCATTCTATACGGTTTTGATCATCCTTAGATAAAACGTCACTTCCGGCAAATGGCTTTGTAAACAACGGGTGGCATTTTTCGAATACATCGGTAAACACTGTATGTTTTTCGAGCTGAATAAATATGTTACATTGAATAAAAACACAAAATATATATCCAGTTGGATAGAAAAGTAACTTATCTTGCCTTTGCTAACATTTATTTGTTATATATTTGTCTTTTGACGAAAATTACAGTATACTAAAAATCATATTCGACAGTTTAAAGGCTTCCACATTTTTATTATTAAAAGCCATTCTTAATCTAGCACGGATCACTCTCTGCACTAGCATATAAAAATAGACTTTATAGATTCGATAACTCTAGAAGGGTCATAAAACTTTATTTTTAAAATTTCGATGTTTGACAAACAGTCCATTATGTCTGTAAAGGTTTGTTGAAAAATTCAAATAAAGTTTAGAATTCAATTAAAAAAACAACACCGTCTTTTTTTTTTTTTAAATAAAACTAATTTTAAAATTTCGATGTTCGAAAAACAGTCCATAATATGTCAATATAAAAATTCTATTTTTGTTTGATAAAAAGAATAAAACAGTTAATAAATACAAAAAAAAGTCCATTAAGTTCATATAAAGCCTGTTTGAATAAAACTTAAATAAAAAAAAGGTTCATTCTATACGGTTTTGATCATCCTTAGATAAAACGTCACTTCCGGCAAATGGCTTTGTAAACAACGGGTGGCATTTTTCGAATACATCGGTAAACACTGTATGTTTTTCGAGCTGAATAAATATGTTATATTGAATAAAAACACAAAAAATATATCCAGTTGGATAGAAAAGTAACTTATCTTGCCTTTGATAACATTTATTTGTTATATATTTGTCTTTTGACAACTTTTTGGAATCTATGTGTACAGTCATACAAACCCAAATATATTTTTTTTAAACAGTAATGAATTTTCCGAACTCAATATTTTTCAATTTTTTTATTTTTAAAATCTATCAAAATTTTTCTATTGATTCTATTTTTACTATATTTACAGGGTCAATGTGAAATTTTATGTTCTTTCCAATAAATCGAATATAATATTTTAGACTATCGTTTTTTTTTTAAATTCACGAACCCCCCCCATCCCAATTTTTAAGTGTCTATTCAAAAGTAAATACTTAATTTAGTAACCCGATAGTAAATAATTAATGACGTTTAAAACCTTTTTTTTAAACCACGTTATTTGTTTTTTCTTTTTTCTTTTTTATGGAACCTTGGTCCTTGCTCCTTTATTTGAAAAAAAAATTAGGGCTTGAATTACATTTTTCGAGGAGTTATATTGACTGCTTTCTTTTTATTTATAGAACTTAATAACATTTATTTATTTATTTCATATGCTAATATTTTTGGAATTTTACAATACACTTTATCACAAATACTTCTGGCAACAGTTATTTATTTAACTCATATGCTAATACTTTTTGGGTAAAAAGATGGCGTCTTATTCTATCTTTAACACGGTAAGTGTGGGAAAAGATGTTATAAATAAAAAACCGGATAAATTCTGTTAAAAACTCGCTCAAGATATGTTACCGTGACATAGGTTGACATATATTCGGCGGGGTTTTAATAGTATTTTGTATAGTTTTTTATTTATAACACTTTTTTCCATACTTACGGTGTTAAAGAGGGTGTGAGACGCTATCTTGATTTTTCGAATACATCGGTAAACACTGTATGTTTTTCGAGCTGAATAAATATGTTACATTGAATAAAAACACAAAAAATATATCCAGTTTGATAGAAAAGTAACTTATCTTGCCTTTGATAACATTTATTTGTTATATATTTGTCTTTTGACAACTTTTTTGAATCTATGTGTACAGTAATACAAACCCAAATATTTTTTTTTTTAAACAGTAATGAATTTTCCGAACTCATTATTTTTCAATTTTTTTATTTTTAAAATCTATCAAAATTTTTCTATTGATTCTATTTTTACTATATTTACAGGGTCAATGTGAAATTTTATGTTCTTTCCAATAAATCGAATATAATATTTTAGACTACCGTTTTTTTTTAAATTCACGAACCCCACCCCCATCCCAATTTTTAAGTGTCTATTAAAAAGTAAATACTTAATTTAGTAACCCGATAGTAAATAATTAATGAAGTTTAAAACCTTTTTTTTAAACCACGTTATTTGTTTTTTCTTTTTTTTTTATGGAACCTTGGTCCTTGCTCCTTTATTTGAAAAAAAAATTAGGGCTTGAATGTTGAAAAATTCAAATAAAGTTTAGCATTCAATTAAAAAAACAACACCGTCTTTTTTTTTTTAAATAAAACTAATTTTAAAATTTCGATGTTCGAAAAACAGTCCATAATATGTCAATATAAAAATTCTATTTTTGTTTGATAAAAAGAATAAAACAGTTAATAAATACAAAAAAAAGTCCATTAAGTTCATATAAAGCCTGTTTGAATAAAACTTATATAAAAAAAAGGTTCATTCTATACGGTTTTGATCATCCTTAGATAAAACGTCACTTCCGGCAAATAGCTTTGTAAACAACGGGTGGCATTTTTCGAATACATCGGTAAACACTGTATGTTTTTCGAGCTGAATAAATATGTTACATTGAATAAAAACACAAAAAATATATCCAGTTGGATAGAAAAGTAACTTATCTTGCCTTTGCTAACATTTATTTGTTATATATTTGTCTTTTGACGAAAATTACAGTATACTAAAAATCATATTCGACAGTTTAAAGGCTTCCACATTTTTATTATTAAAAGCCATTCTTAATCTAGCACGGATCACTCTCTGCACTAGCATATAAAAATAGACTTTATAGATTCGATAACTCTAGAAGGGTCATAAAACTTTATTTTTAAAATTTCGATGTTTGACAAACAGTCCATTATGTCTGTAAAGGTTTGTTGAAAAATTCAAATAAAGTTTAGAATTCAATTAAAAAAACAACACCGTCTTTTTTTTTTTTTAAATAAAACTAATTTTAAAATTTCGATGTTCGAAAAACAGTCCATAATATGTCAATATAAAAATTCTATTTTTGTTTGATAAAAAGAATAAAACAGTTAATAAATACAAAAAAAGTCCATTAAGTTCATATAAAGCCTGTTTGAATAAAACTTAAATAAAAAAAAAGGTTCATTCTATACGGTTTTGATCATCCTTAGATAAAACGTCACTTCCGGCAAATGGCTTTGTAAACAACGGGTGGCATTTTTCGAATACATCGGTAAACACTGTATGTTTTTCGAGCTGAATAAATATGTTACATTGAATAAAAACACAAAATATATATCCAGTTGGATAGAAAAGTAACTTATCTTGCCTTTGCTAACATTTATTTGTTATATATTTGTCTTTTGACGAAAATTACAGTATACTAAAAATCATATTCGACAGTTTAAAGGCTTCCACATTTTTATTATTAAAAGCCATTCTTAATCTAGCACGGATCACTCTCTGCACTAGCATATAAAAATAGACTTTATAGATTCGATAACTCTAGAAGGGTCATAAAACTTTATTTTTAAAATTTCGATGTTTGACAAACAGTCCATTATGTCTGTAAAGGTTTGTTGAAAAATTCAAATAAAGTTTAGAATTCAATTAAAAAAACAACACCGTCTTTTTTTTTTTTTAAATAAAACTAATTTTAAAATTTCGATGTTCGAAAAACAGTCCATAATATGTCAATATAAAAATTCTATTTTTGTTTGATAAAAAGAATAAAACAGTTAATAAATACAAAAAAAAGTCCATTAAGTTCATATAAAGCCTGTTTGAATAAAACTTAAATAAAAAAAAAGGTTCATTCTATACGGTTTTGATCATCCTTAGATAAAACGTCACTTCCGGCAAATGGCTTTGTAAACAACGGGTGGTATTTTTCGAATACATCGGTAAACACTGTATGTTTTTCGAGCTGAATAAATATGTTATATTGAATAAAAACACAAAAAATATATCCAGTTGGATAGAAAAGTAACTTATCTTGCCTTTGATAACATTTATTTGTTATATATTTGTCTTTTGACAACTTTTTGGAATCTATGTGTACAGTCATACAAACCCAAATATATTTTTTTTTAAACAGTAATGAATTTTCCGAACTCAATATTTTTCAATTTTTTTATTTTTAAAATCTATCAAAATTTTTCTATTGATTCTATTTTTACTATATTTACAGGGTCAATGTGAAATTTTATGTTCTTTCCAATAAATCGAATATAATATTTTAGACTATCGTTTTTTTTTTAAATTCACGAACCCCACCCCCATCCCAATTTTTAAGTGTCTATTCAAAAGTAAATACTTAATTTAGTAACCCGATAGTAAATAATTAATGACGTTTAAAACCTTTTTTTTAAACCACGTTATTTGTTTTTTCTTTTTTCTTTTTTATGGAACCTTGGTCCTTGCTCCTTTATTTGAAAAAAAAATTAGGGCTTGAATTACATTTTTCGAGGAGTTATATTGACTGCTTTCTTTTTATTTATAGAACTTAATAACATTTATTTATTTATTTCATATGCTAATATTTTTGGAATTTTACAATACACTTTATTACAAATACTTCTGGCAACAGTTATTTATTTAACTCATATGCTAATACTTTTTGGGTAAAAAGATGGCGTCTTATTCTATCTTTAACACGGTAAGTGTGGGAAAAGATGTTATAAATAAAAAACCGGATAAATTCTGTTAAAAACTCGCTCAAGATATGTTACCGTGACATAGGTTGACATATATTCGGCGGGGTTTTAATAGTATTTTGTATAGTTTTTTATTTATAACACTTTTTTCCATACTTACGGTGTTAAAGAGGGTGTGAGACGCTATCTTGATTTTTCGAATACATCGGTAAACACTGTATGTTTTTCGAGCTGAATAAATATGTTACATTGAATAAAAACGCAAAAAATATATCCAGTTTGATAGAAAAGTAACTTATCTTGCCTTTGATAACATTTATTTGTTATATATTTGTCTTTTGACAACTTTTTTGAATCTATGTGTACAGTAATACTAACCCAAATATTTTTTTTTTAAACAGTAATGAATTTTCCGAACTCAATATTTTTCAATTTTTAAACTCAATATTTTTCAATTTTTTAATTTTTAAAATCTATCCACATTTTTCTAATGATTCTATTTTTACGATATTTACAGGGTCAATGTGAAATTTTATGTTCTTTCCAATAAATCGAATATAATATTTTAGACATTCGTTTTTTTTTTTTAATTCACGAACCCCCCCCCATCCCAATTTTTAAGTGTCTATTAAAAAGTAAAATTAGGGCTTGAATTACATTTTTCGAGGAGTTATATTGACTGCTTTCTTTTTATTTATAGAACTTAATAACATTTATTTATTTATTTCATATGCTAATATTTTAGGAATTTTACAATACACTTTATTACAAATACTTCTGGCAACAGTTATTTATTTAATTCATATGCTAATACTTTTTGGGTAAAAATATTTTGTTTCCATGTTTTCGGAATTTTTTTTTTTTTACCTTTTTTTATAATTTTTAATAGCATTTTCTTTTTACATTAAATAAATAAAATACATGTGTTTATTATTAAAGATAATTATTAATATTTAAAATAATAATATGTGTTCATTAATAAAAATAAATATTAATATTTAATATAAAATAAAATGTGTTTATTAATGAATATAAATATTACTATTTAAAATTATAAAATGTTTATTATTAAAAATAAATATTAATATTTAAAATAATAAAATGTGTTGATTATTAAAAAATATATATTAATATTTAAAATAATAAAATGTGTTTATTATTAAAAATATATATTAATATTTAAAATAATAAAATGTGTTTATTATTAAAAATATATATTAATACTTAAAATAATAAAATGTGTTTATTATTAAAAATAAATATTAATATTTAAAATAAAATAACATGTGTTTATTATTAAAAATAAATATTAATATTTAAAATAAAATAAGTGTTTATTATTAAAAATAAATATTAACATTTAAAATAATAAAAGGTGTTTATTATTAAAAATAAATATTAATATTAAAAATAAAATAAAATGTGTTCATTATTAAAAATAAATAATAGTATTTAAAATAATAAAATGTGTTCATTATTAAAAATAAATATTAATATTAAAATAAAAATGTGTTTATTATTAAAAATAAATATTAATATTCAAATAAAAATGTTTTTTTTATTAAAAATAAATATTAATATTTAAAGTAGAATAAAATGTGTTTATTATTATAAATAAATATTAATATTTAAAATGAAATGTGTTTATTATTACAAATAAATATTTATATTTAAAATAAAAAAATGTGTTTATTATTAAAAATAAATATTAATATTTAAAATAATAAAATGCGTTTATTATTAAAACGGGCACACTTAAAAAGAAAAGAACCCCCTCCCTAATGCAGGAGAGAGAATGCTCCCTGCTTGATCCCCTTCTTCGGTTGGATGACTGCCACCTCCCTATAGCGAGGGGTAAAAAAAAAACAAATCACCCCTTCAGCTCTTCCCTAATCTGCGTAGCACGGCTCCCTCTTACAGGGAGGGAAGGTCAACAGGTGGAGGAAAAATAGTCAACGCAGGTCATACCGCCTGACCAGCTAAAATCGCCTTTTTATATAAGGCAGACAGTCAGACTATTTGCCTTGAGGGCGGGCTAAGCCCTCCTACCCCCCCCCAAGCTGAGAGCTGGGGATACTTCTCTCAGACGGGGTATGGGAGGACAGGGAGACCTTCCCTCTTTCAACTAAGAGATAGATATCCTTTTGTATGGTTGATTGACCCCCCCCTGTCGGTTCCGCTTACTCCATTCGGAAAGAGATCAACCTTACACAAAAAAACAAAAAAAAATATGGGGAGAGGGAAGCCTTCCCGGGCCCCCTTTCTGGGAGGAGAAGTTCCCCGGCTCCTACCTTTTGGGGAGTGCTCAGCCCGCCCTCCAGTCAACCAAATAAAAAAAAAAATTTACCCATCCCACCTTTGTGGGAAGAGTGCTCAGCAAACCTTCTGAGCCACCATAAAAAAAAAGTTTCCTTCCCCAAGATGGGAAGGGAACGAGAAAGGAAAATTCTTAAAAATACAGGGTCCACACACGGTCTAACCCCTGGGGATCTAAAATAAACTTCTCATATACACCGACACACACAGACAGTCTGATTGATTCTTTGTTCAACAGATTATAAGAATAAAACACTGAGCCAACATTAACAATTCTGACTTATCATTCAGACATGATTACGAAACTTTTCCCAGAAGGAAAAGAATGCGAAATGCGCCATGGAAAAACCCTTTGTGTTACATACATGTTGGAGAGAGTCTTAAAAATAACTGTACAACGCAGGGTATACCACCCGCCTCCTTCAGATTGGATTGGACAAAAATGAAATTAAAAGGAAACGAAATTAGAAACAGTCAGTTCTTTCTTATGCATCAAACAATTACATTTTCTGATATTCATTCAAACTAATTACTGAAAATCAATTATATATTTTCTTACTAAAATATTACTGTTCTTGATTTCACCAAGTGGTGCGGATCTGTTTTATACATTAACAATGTGCACAATATTTGAAGAATAAAGATATTTTTGTTTTTGTGTTTTAGGTGGTGAAGGTGATCTGGGGAGTGTTCTTTTTTTTTCACAAAAAAGGTACTTTTTACGGTATCCAAGAAAATTACAGTATTTTGTCAGAAATTAAGGTTTTCATTGACCACTCTCAATACTATCAGAAATGAACAAAGTTAATTAAACAATCTACACAATACAAACTAACTGTTTTGTTGGCTTTTTATTCTAACTCCAAACTAACCCATAACTACATTTTTCTTTTATTTTGCAAATTTGATTTCCTTTAGTTTATATTGTGTAGTTGAATCAGAAATTGATTTCACTTTTGTCATTTGTAGTTAACATGCTATCAGCACAATTACTACAGTGTAATCACACATGATCTACCAAAATAAAAACACTTCAGATAAAGTCTTAAATAGCATTCAGTTCCTTACATGACATCTGATGAAGTCAGTACAAACGTTACAAACTAATACTTGAAAAACAATTTGACATTTACTGTACTACAATATCACATTTGTATAGAAGTAGAAATCTGGATACCTATTCTGATACCTAATAAAAGAAAGGACACTTTTTGGGGCGGATTTTGATGATAACAAGTAATTAGAAATTATAATAAACATTCAAATAATTTAAGAATTTTACCAAACAATTCAATATTGATACATTATAAGAAACATTTCCAGTGCTTTTCTCTTTTTAGCAATAGTTGGTTGATAATTAGAGGTCTTAACGAACCCTATACTATGCTTTACTTTGTTTTGTATATATATTTTGTATTGTGTGGAATTAACAAAAATTCATATGCAGGAATCTGTTGATACATTCCAAGAATCCCAATGCGACCAACAAACTTGAAAGACTACAATTTCTTTTTACTATGACCAATAAGAAAGCTCAAGGACTAAGTTGTTGGACTCATCCTGATCACCATTTTAAATTATTGTTAACAGTAAGTTTAACATTTTAAGTACAGAATAATATTTCTTTTGATATTTATAAATTACTATTTTCTGTGACAGATGTTACTTTTTCAATATTGATTGTACCCTCTTTTGTGTTTTTAAATTTTGCATACAATAATATTAAGCACACCATACCAAGACCACTATTTAAGCATCTAATAAACTGCCTACCAAGACCAATGTTTTCAAGTGACAATGGAGAGTATTCATGTTATGTTTCACACTTTTATGTTTTGAAATATTTTGCTGCTTAATATCAAATTCAGCAGATGTTTACTTTGTTTTGTGTATATACTTTATATTAGGTAGAATAAACAAAACTTAATTTCGCTACCATCATTATTTGTAGTGACATGCACTGTTAACATAAATAAAATCACTGGTGACAATCCCTGATACCTGTTTCGTATAAGCACCAAATAACTATGATAATGTGTTATTGTTGATACATTATAATAAACATTTCCATTGACTGGTCGTTTGCTTAGCTTAGGTTTACATCATTTTTTCACAATGTTTCTCTACTTGCTTTCAGCATGAGAGCAGATCATATTCTACACATGTTTCATGCATATCACACAAACTTATAATATTTGATCAACATTTGACTAACAATTTTACAAAAAACACCTACCACCTTTAGGGGGCTAAAGGTAAGGCTCCCCACATAACCATAAAAGAAAGCCGCCCCCCATACAGTGGGAAAGAGCTCCCTTCCCATTCTGGAGCAGAGAAGGGGCAAGGAAAACTCTTAAACATAAATGGTCAACGGAGGGTATACACCCTGGGAAACTAAAAGAGCCTTTTTATACACATCATAAGATGGCAAAACTTAAAAAGATAAAGAGAGCTATAGCAAGCTGGTCTAATAAACAGGTTTACACTACACTCAAGTTTACTTCAGACCCCTATTTCCTCCGTGCGAATAAGGTCATGACCCCCCGTCCCCAAGTGCAGGGAGGTTGCCCATCTCCCCTCCGGGCAAACTTAAAAAAAAATACTCCCTCCCTAAGGCAGGAGAGGGTAGACTTCCTGTCCCATCCCCTTAGTTGGTTGGATGATCAGTCACCTCCCTATACCGAGGGGTAAAAAATAAAAGCAAATCACCCCTTCAGCCCTTCCCTAATCTGCGTAGCAGGGAGGGAAGGTCAACAGGTGGAAGAAAAATAGTCAACGCAGAGCATACCGCCTGACAAGCTAAAATCGCCTTTTTATATACGGCAGACAATCAGACTCTGATTGCCTGGAGGGCGGGCTGAGCAATGAATGTGGAAGCCGGGGAACTTCTCTCAGAAGGAGGATGGGAGGCCCAGGGAGCCTTCGCTCTCCTCCTAAGAGAGGGATATCCTCTTAATCCCTTCGGAAAGAGATCAACCTTACACAAAACAAAAAATATGGGAAGAGAAGCCTTCCCGGGCCCCCTCCCCCTTCTGGGAGGAGAAGTTCCCCGGCTCCAACCTTTTTTTGGGGGGGGGGCTAAGCCTGTCCTCCAGGCAACCAAATGAAAAAGAAATTTACCCATCCCACCTTTGTAGGAAGTGTGCTCAGCCCACCTTCTGAGCCACTGTGAAAGTTTCCTTCCACCAAAAGGGAAGGGAACGAGGAAGGAAAAGTCTCTGAGAATCTTCATGCAATTTCTTTGACAAAGAAACTGTTTTCACTTGATTCCACACAAAATTTTTATTGCTTTTTCATCTATTGTCTTATATTAGGATTTCTTTATGCATGTTATTTTATTTAAGAGTACTAAATAGCTTTTCAGTTTCTTGAGACTCTTTCAACTGTCTGGATTCTGCAGCAACGTTGTGGAGTGATATGTAAAACATAAATTGGTACTTTATAACAATAGGTATGCAGAATTCTAACTCGCCAGTGTTGATCGTTTCAATTATTTACAAATTCACCAGGTCCTGGATATGACCATAAACTGTATCCAAACGTGGGGTTTTGTGAAGTGTGAAGCCACCATTTAATTGCTATTGCTACCAGGTCCACTCTGATCTGGAGTGGTAGTACCTGTTAGGGTCCCAATTATGAGTTAAATAGAAACCAACATTAAATAAACAAATATATTCTAGGAAAAAAAATGTCACTAGATTTGGCATGAAATAACCTGATATAGTGTTGATATGTCATAAAACAAAATGAACCAACAAATTCACCAATCGACACAATATCAACAAATGTATCTTTCTTTTCCTTTTTCTGTGCTTATTTCTTGGTACTAAGCTTATCATTAACTAACCCTGACATTTCTTTTACTTTGTTTTGTGTATATATTTTATTTTGTGTAGAATAACCAAAAAGACATTTCGCTACCACATTTGCAGCGAAATGTTAGCATACATAAAATCACTGGTGACAACCCATGATGTTTTTTCTTATGAACACCAAATAACCAACACGCTTTCCATTGGTTTTTCATGATAACAATTTCATATTGATAAATTATAATAAACATGTCCATTACTTTTCTTTTTTTATCAATAAATATACTTGGTTGATAATTAGAGAACACGATGTTTATTGTAATAAAACTTGTGATCTATAACATCGAATTGTATAAATTAAAGTTTCCTTTCTCAATTGAAACAAACAACATACCCCACACTATGTTCCTAAAAATGAGGATTTTACTATTGCGTTTACATAATTTTTTAGCTATGTTTCTCTTACTTTCAGCATGAGATCATTTTCTACACGCGTTTCATGCATACCACACAAACATTTTACCTCTGACATTTTTAATTTTTTTCCAATTTCCATTCACCATGAACATTATCATTAGTACAGTTTTCATTTAAAATGAAGCTGTACATGGTTACTATTACTTGGAAAGCAGATCTAAAAAAAAAAAAAATAACTGTTTTCACTTTGAAAATTTACGATTTATAGATCTCGGATTTGGCCCTTCTTCACCTTTTATCTTATATTTGTAAATATTGTATATATAAACTTTTTTCTTATTTCTCCAATGTTATTTCATTCATGCAATTTCATAATCCACCAACATTGTATAAGATTCAATTCCATTTGACACTTGAAAACAACTTTTTATATAGTAAACAGCATTTATTTCTTTTCAGACATATTCTTATTTTATTTTATTTTCAGTACTATGTTTTATTTCATTTTGTGGACACTCATTTACCTCTCTGGGATGCTGCAGGGAACATGTAGAGTGATATATCAAACAAGAAGTGGTACTTTATGACAATAGGTATCTAGGATTTACACATACCAGTGTTGATAGTTTGAAATATTTACAGACTAACATTTTACACAATATAAACACATGTACTTTTTTTTTCTTTTCCTTTGCTTATTTCTCGAACCTAAACTTATCATTAACTAACCCGTAACTTTGTTTACTTTGTTTTGCGTATATATTTTATATTGGGTAGAATTAACAAAACTTAATTTCGCTACCATCATTATTTTTAGTGACATGCACTGTTAACATAAATAAAATCACTGGTGACAATCTTTGATACCTGTTTCGTATAAGCACCAAATAACTATCACTATTTCGATTTGCTGTACATGTTTCCTATTACTTGGAAACCAGATTTTTTAAAAATCCCATTTTTTTTCACTCTGAGAATTTTCATTATATTTCTTTGACAAACGATTTGTTTTCAATGAACTTCAGCACATGATTGTTACTGCTTTTTCCCCTTTTGTCTTATATTTGTTTTTCTTCATGCCAAATATTTTATATATCAATTTTTTGCTAATTTCTTAAATTTTATTTCTTTAATTCTTAGTCCACCAATATAGTATAAGTTTCAATTGCATTGAACGCAATGTTTTAGATAGTAAACATCAGCATATTTCACTTTTCAAGCACTTTTTCATTTTATTTCAAATACTATGTTTTATTTCATTTTGTTGACACTCATTTACCTCTCTGGGGTGCTACAAGGAACATGTAGATTGATATACCAAACATGAATTGGTGCTTTATAACAATAGGTATCTATAATTTTGCTTAATTCTCTAACTTAAACTTATCATTAACTAACCGTAAATTATGTTTTAGTTTTGTGTATATATTTTATATTGTGAAGAATAAACAAAAATTCATTTCACCACCACATTTGCACTGTTGGCATACACAAAAATCACTGGTTACAATCATTGGTAGCTGTTTTTCAAAAACACCAAATGACATTCACGCTTTCCATTGGTTTCTCATGATAACAATTTAATATTGATAAATTATAATAAACATGTCCATTACTTTTCTCTTTTTATCAATAAATATACTTGGTTGATAATTAAAGAACACAATGTTTATTGTAATAAAACTTGTGATCTATAACATCGAATTGTATAAATTAAAGTTTCCTTTCTCAATTGAAACAAACAACATATCCCTCACTAAAAATGAGGATTTTACTATTGCCTTTTAGATCATTTTTTAACAATGTTTCTCTTCTTACTTTCAGCATCAGAAAATATAATTTTCTACACGTGTTTCATGCATACCACACAAACGTATATGTGGCCAACATTTTACCTCTGATATATTTTTTTCCAATTTCCTTTCACCATTGTCATTATCATTAGTACAGTTTTCGTTTTGTCTTTAAAATGAAGTTGTACATGTTTCTTAATACTTCGAAACCAAATATATAAAAAAAAAAAAAAATTTCACTTGCAAAATTTTCATGATATTTCTTTGACAATCATATTTGTTTTTAATTGAATTCAGCACATGATTCTTACTGCTTTATCACCTTTTATCTTATATTTCATTTTCTTCATGCCAAATATTTTAAATATCAAATTTTTGCTCATTTCTTAAATTGAATTAAAAAAATGAACTTTTTTATTCCACCAATATTGTATAAGGCTCAATTCCATTGAACACAGTGTTTTATATAGTAAACATCAGCATTTGTTTCTATTTTATTTTATTTCAAATACTGTTTCATTTCACTTTCTCGATAATCATTTACATCTTTGGGGTGCAACAGGGAACATGTAGAGTGATATATCAAACATGAATTGGAACTTTATAACAATAGGTATCTAGAATTTCCACATACCAGTGTGGATAGTTTTAAATATTTACAAACTTACAATTTAAACACTATAAACAAATGTATCTTTTTTTCTTTTCTTTGCTTATTTCTCGAACCTAAACTTATCATTAACTAAACCTAAACTTTGTTTACTGCATTTTGTGTATATATTTTATATTGGGTGAAATAAACAAAACTTAATTTGGCTAATATCATTTGTAGTGGCATGCACTATTGACATATATAAAATCACAGGTGACAATCATTGATTCCAGTTTCGTATAAGCACAAAATATCTATCATAATTTCGATTTGTTGTTCATGATAAAAATTTAATATTGATACATTGTAATAAACATTTCCATTGCTTTTATCTTTTTATCAATACATATACTTGGTTGATAATTAGAGGACACAACTAACCCTATACTTTGCTTTACTTTGTTTTGTATATATATTTTGTATTGTGTGGAATTAACAAAAATTCATATGCAGGAATCTGTTGATACATTCCAAGAATCCCAATGCGACCAACAAACTTGAAAGACTACAATTTCTTTTTACTATGACCAATAAGAAAGCTCAAGGACTAAGTTGTTGGACTCATCCTGATCACCATTTTAAATTATTGTTAACAGTAAGTTTAACATTTTAAGTACAGAATAATATTTCTTTTGATATTTATAAATTACTATTTTCTGTGACAGATGTTACTTTTTCAATATTGATTGTACCCTCTTTTGTGTTTTTAAATTTTGCATACAATAATATTAAGCACACCATACCAAGACCACAATTTCAGTATCTAATAAACTTCCTACCAAGATCAATGTTTTCAAGTGACAACGGAGAGTATTCATGTTATGTTTCACATTTTATGTTTTGAAATATTTTGCTGCTTAATATCAAATTCAGCAGATGAGTTCTTTCTTAGGCATCAAACAATTACATTTTCTGATATTCATTCAAACTAATTACTGAAAATCAATTTCATATTTTCTTTACTAAAATATTACTATGCTTGATTTCATCAAGTGGTGCGAATCTGTTTTTTACACTAACAATGTGCACATTTTTTGAAGAATAAAGTTTTTTTTTTTTTTAAGGTGGTGAAGGTGATCCGGGGAGTGTTTTTTTTTTTTTTTTTTCAAAAAAGGTACTTTTTACGAATGGGTATCCGAGAAACATTCAGTATTTTGTCAGAAATTAAGATTTTCATTGACGACTCTCAATACTATCAGACATGAACAATCTACACAATACAAACTAACTGTTTTGTTGGCTTTTTATTCTAACTCCAAACTAACCCATAACTACATATTTCTTTTATTTTGCAAATTTGATTTCCTTTAGTTTATATTGTGTAGCTGAATAAGAAATAGATTTAACTTTTGTCATTTGTAATTAACATGATTTCAGCGCAATTACTACAGTGTAATCACACATGATATACCAAAATAAAAACACTTCAGATAAAGTCTTAAATAGCATTCAGTTCCTTACATGACATCTGATGAAGTCAGTACAAACGTTACAAACTAATACTTGAAAAACAATTTGACATTTACTGTACTACAATATCATATTTGTATAGAAGTAGAAATCTGGATACCTATTCTGATACCTAATAAAAGAAAGGACACTCTTTAGGGCGGATTTTGATGATAACAAGTCACTAATAAGAAATTATAATAAACATTGAAATAATTTAAGAATTTTACCAAAATAAAATTGCATGGTAATCACCCAATTTCTGCCACAAAATTTTGATTGGCAAAACTCATAAACAGAAAATATATATTTTCTAATTTCATCTTTTTTTTTTTACATAATCTGATTTGATGTTTTCCTTAATATTCAAATCACTATTTTTTGCTGCTTAATATCAAATACAGCAAATGAGTTATTTTTTATGCATCAAACAATTACATTTTCTCATTCATCCAAACTAATCACTGAACATCAATTTCATATTTTCTTCACTAAAATATTACTGTGCTTGATGTCATCAAGTGGAGCGGATCATTTTTTTTCATTTGTTCACACATTTTTCCAATTTATATATATTTTGTCTAAGATTCCTAGCCTATGTCATTGCATACCAATCTGTTTATTAAAAGTTAAGGTTCACTGTAAACACATATGTTACACCAAAATAAAAACGCTTCAGATAATGTCTTGATATTCAATTCAGTTTCTCACATGACATCTTATGAAGTTAGTAGAAATGTTACAGACTTTTAAATCTCAAACACTTTCAATACTGTGCACTGATATTTTCTTTTTTGGAATATAAGCAAATTCATGCTTTTTTTTACAAACGCCGACAAATGTCACATTTTGTGGCAATGTACTGAAACAATTATAAAAATAGGTATCTAGGAAAAGGCCACTACATATGTTATAAATTCCAAATTTCCACAACCTGGCAAATACTGGTACACGCTAGCAAATTTAGATTTGCAATTACAGAATATGATTCTAATTTTTTCCTTTGCTCTTTATTCTAACATTACACTAAGTTTACTGTGTTATTTCGCTACAGTTGATATTGTGTAGAACAATAAGAAAATCATAGTGAACAATGCATTCAACAAAATTTCACACAAATTTCTAGATACCTATATCTAATAAGTTCAAAAGAAAGGACACACTTAGGGAGGTATTTTGGTGGTCAAGTCACTAAATAGAGATTAGCTGGTTTCCCGGCATAGCCCAGGATGTAATAAAGATTGACTGAAATACATGTTCTAGCTGGTTTCTAGGCGTTGCCAGGGATGTAATATAGACACATTATGTTGTATATTACCTGTTCTCTTCTCCCTAAGGTAAAACAATTTCATATACATGCTGTAAATTACCTACGCTAGGGATAAAACATGAACAATACCAGTCCTAGGGTAGATAAAACAAATAATACATAGAGATGAAAGATTCCTCTCCCCTAAGAATAAAACATATATTCAATATCTGCTTTTGTTTTTTCATTGTTTATACGGTCCCGGGCAACGCCGGGTAGCCCTGCTAGTATTATATAAAATCGAAAAGGTTGTCATTGAGAAATAAACAAAATATTTTATAACATAGCCGTGTTTTATTTCCCTGTCAAATGTATATACGTAGACAATGACAAAATTTGATTTTAGAAATTATATAGACTGAAAAGCGCATTGGACCGCCGATCGAAACGAATACATAACACTATTAATACACAATTATAAATGAAATTGTGAACATATCATGAAGCATTTATGCATTTATGTATATTAAAATACATAGTAACCATGAAAGTAATAAACAGCCCTTAAATTATCGACTTGTAAAAAATAAAAATACTTAATCTCGTGTCTACGCACGTTTTTCCGTGCGTACACTCACCATAATTTATATTAACAAATTTAACAAAAAAACGTCTTAAGCCAATCAGTTGGATTTCTGCGAATTGATACAAATGACCGTTTTTCAATCCACCTTTGGTGCATAAAAAGACAAATTTTCTTTAATCAACAGCTGTGCCAAAATCTATGGCAAATCTAAGATCGGCCTCTCCGCAACTCTTCCTCCGCCCCTCTCAATCCAACTCTGTTAAAAGTATATCAACGCAGGCATTAATGAACACAGACACACAACTCGTTAACATTTTCATTATTTTTTACATGGTAGTCACCATTTATAAAGGCCCGGAAGCCACTCGAGGATAAGGGTTATTGCATGTACAGTAATCAATGGGATAATATCGTAGTAATCGTTAGTAATGGAAATTTGATAAAGTGTCTTACTTAAAGGGCGATTTATCAGAAATTTATTTATGTTGGACTTGAAGACATCCAGGTTGTAGCTATGTGGGAAACAGGCAAACGAAACAGAGTTCCACAGGCGTGCACTTCTAAGAATGAAGCTTTGTTCATGGAATCCATGTTTTGATTTAGGCACAGATAAAGAGTGGGGAAAATTATTGACAGTGGTTTCAACTTGACGGGTGTGTTTTTAGGAAATATTAGCGAGGGGGAGGCAGATATTGGAGCTCAGATGAACACTTGCCATGGAAATAAAGATAAAACAAAGACAGGCTCGCAACGTCTCTTCTGTGGGAGAGAGGTTGCAGGGAAGAGAAAAGTGTATCCCCCCACTAAGACACGAAGTCTATTTTGTACTCTGTCAAGGCAGGATAGGCTGTTTTTAGCAGCTCCTGTCCAGATGTAGCAGAAGTACTTCATCATTGGACGTACTTTCTGGAGCGGTAGAAGGATCCTACCATTTACCCAGCGACCTTGGCAATAAACTTGATGTATGTGTTCCATTCTAGATCAGGAGTAAAAGTCAATCCCAGAAGCTTGTCAAAACATTATCGTCTGCTCATCCTAGATTAATGTATAAACTTTTTTATTCAAATATTCCTCGCTTTTCTCATTGAACTTTCTTTTTACTCTGACAAAAATAGACATGGAATCTTATTAATATCAATCTTATTAATGTTAATCACATATAATTTGTATAATTGGGTGGGAAGGTTTGGATTACGATGGTCAGACATGTCTAATTGACAGCCCTTAATTATCGATTCAGGCATCTTTGGTGTCTCTACTAAAGAATCCCTCGATGGCTTACAAGCATTCTAAAAATATTAAACATTCTATGTTGTCTTAGTGATGTAAACTTCAATTTTAAGCATAATATTTCGTTTGTGAACTAGTGCTTTTGAACTTCGTTTTAGCTGGTGTTTATCATTTAACATTTTTATCGTTAACAAACTTTTGCTCATAACCTAAAAGTGTTAATCATTTAATATTTTTATCGTTAACAAACTTTTGCTCATAAACTAAAAGTGTTAATCATTTAATATTTTTATCGTTAACAAACTTCTGCTCATAAAGTAAAAGTGTTTGTCATTTAACATTTTTATCGTTAACAAACTTTTGCTCATAAAGTAAAAGTGTTTGTCATTTAATATTTTTATCGTTAACAAACGTTTGCTCATAAACTAAAAGTGTCAACTTAAGTTATACTCTTTCCAAAAGTTTGCCTCACAAATTAAAACCGCTAACAAGTGACCTTCAAATTATTACACAAATAATACATACTCTTTGAATGCTCTAATATTTTTCTTCGATTCGTTTTACAGATGTTTTTTGTAATGTCTTTAATTGATCCAAACCATATGCAAGGCAGTTTTTATTCAGCGTCGATTCACTTTATTTTCACTGTGCAATTCTGTATTGAGCAACTCCGCTATCTTGTTGCAATTTCTTCTTACGTCCTTAACCGCAGAAAAAAGACCATTCACATGGATCCGCCATTTTAGGTAAAAATCAACTAGAGAATCTAATACGCCAATCTAATGTTAAGATTTATTACTATTTCTTTTGTCGTTGCCATTCAATATAGATCTGCTTCAATCAAGCGAACACACTGACAAAATAATCTTTTCCAAACACAGGTTTATTGCAAAGACGAATAAAAGTGAAAAAAAAAAAAAAACCCTACGCACCTTTCAAACGTCCATGGAACTATTAAGACAAACTGATGGCTATAACTAGCTGTTTTTATGGATCTCATCTTCTGATGAAAAATAACCTTTGTATTGACAAACGCGCGTGCACGCACACGCACACACACACACACACACACACACACACACACAACAAATAACGCCGACAAAAGAAAAACGATATGAGAGTTTAGTTAAAGATAATGAACTTATTTTAACTTACAAGAAATCAATTCGTATTATTTGGATTATTATTATCAGATTGAGGATTATTTTCACATTTCGGTCGTTGTAACTTTCGACCTTCTTCAGGTATATCTTGCAGTACTCGTGAATCTTTCTGTAAAACTCGCTGATCTGCACGACAATTTAAACGGAACACTTTAGTTTATCTACGGAGTAGCATGTAGTGTTCCGTCAGCTATTATTGGGTATTGGATAAAGAGGTTTATAACATTCAGTCGGAATTCCACATATACCTTCTCACATATTTAAACACTTTAGGTTGCCACAGTGACTAAAGCGAAATCTGACGGATCGAGATTAATTTAACATCGCGTCGTTGCATCTACAAATATATATTCGACAAATACGCAGAGTTAGAAATGCCAAAGTACACAGAGATACAATAAACACTTATTAGCATTAATAATGAACATTACAGCTGATGGACAAAGCAAGCTAATATTACTTACTGATGTAATGGACAATTACTCGATAAATAGAGGAACGTTAAATATTTATCAGTCACATGAAACCCACCATGACCATTAATTTTCACACACATCAGCAATGAATTCGCCGGTTAATATTTATTTTTTATAAACTTATGCAAAAGGAAAATGTCCGTGTTTACATAATGCAAACTTTCAAAGCAAGAATTTGAGTTTTGAAATGTGGTAAAACTGAAATCTAATTCAGAATGTTATCTTCGGGGCTTTTTAGGGCGTCACGAAAACAAGGCTTCCATTTAATTTAAAACAGATAAACAGAGGTCGTTCGGTATGAGATTTTTATCGACATAACGAAAATATCGCGACCAAAAATAAGACAATTTATCTACACAATTTAAATGACATGCTTTTAACATGGTTTCACTTTTTAATGCTAATGCTGAGAATACACACACACACACACATTATATATATATATATATATATATATATATATATATATATATATACACGTAACATAATACAATAATACAAAAGCATACATACTTACATATATACACACATATACACACCTATTCATATAATACCCCATGCACCCACTCTTTCTCGCTTATGTATGTGTGTGTATATATATATATATATATATATATATATATATATATATATATATATATATATGCGATGAAATACAAACAATCTGCAGAATTATTCATTTTAATTAGACTTGAGATGTGAAATGCAGGCTAGATGAGTCTTCCTAAAAGATATCGATCGACTCATACATAAGTAAAATATAGTTATCAATATAAGCACAATCGATTGAAATGGAAAATATTTAAGACGAAGTATGAGTGTTAATCGTATGGGGTATATGGGAGTGGGTGAGAAATATGAAGCCCTAATTGCTGAAACAAAGTCACATGAGACTTGAGAGAAATCGATTTTGGATTCGTAAATTATTTGGTGATAGATGAATCTATCAGAAAGGAGGCTTTGTGAATCTTTTTTCTTCACTACAATCTGGATAAAGCAATTGAAATTACATTTCTTTTAAAGGTACAATGATACCAACAAGCGATGGTTGATTCAAATAGGTATTTACCTCCCTCAAATCGTGACGCAAAGTCGGAAGGTGGCCAAAATAATCCAGTGGTCCTACAGAAATAACACTGGTACTCGAAAATATGCCTGAGTAGCCCCTGTCAGTGAGGTCACCTCAGACAACTTGCTTCATCCGAGAGCAGGGAATCAAGGCTAGGCGAGTGGATCTGTTATGACTACCCACAACGAATGTATCAGTTCGACATTAAAAACGCCATCGAACTGACCCATTTTATGGCAGACTGATTGTCGAGATGGGAACCATGAGTTGTGTGTAACACCAATCGCAACAAAGCGCAAAGTGAATGGCGCGAACTGAACAATTGGTTGATTTAAATAATCAATCTTTATAAAGTTAGGTGCGTTTATATACTTGTATTATAGGATTCGGTTCTTATGCAGTATATAGGGACGGTGTTATGGCCCGCATACTCCAGGCAGATTACACAGCTTACTGAAGGTGCCGAATGAGAAATTCATGTTTTCTTTTTAACCGATTTAAAACTCTAAAAAACAGTTTATAAAAATTAAAGAAAATAAGAACATAGATATAATCGGAAACAGTCATCGTATGGTAATTTTCAATGAAATAAAAAAGTACTTGTGCAGTTTACGGATCTTGCTGAAATAATAAATTTATTTAGAAAGCCAGTTTTATCATGCAGAAAGTGGGTGTTTAACTATTGCGATTTCACCTAACATTTTAATAAATAAAACCTACCGTAAAAAATAATAAACAAAATATACCGTTCGCTGAGTGTCAACTACTGTGATTCAATTGGTGAAGCATTTCGGCACCTTTCGGCAGTATACGTAACCTCAGCAGATTATGCTGATGATAATGCGGTCCCTATCCTGCATAAGTGCCCAGGATTCATTAGTAAACAACTTAACAAATCATAATGAATGTTAGTAAACAGCTGCTAAGATCTTACTGCGGAATATATTTAGTTTAATCACAGGAAAAAAAAACTGGTTAGGTTATTTCTTCATAAATATTTTTCAGATTTCATTTTTTAAGTATTTAAAACATTTTCGGTTAGAATATGGGAAACAACTTATATGAAAATTCACATAAAATTTGCATTCATTTGATTTAGCATGTGATTTTAATCTTCGTAAGATGGTATAAATACAGAGTAAAATTGTTCTGTTCCTAGGACGGGAACATTCCTTGTAAATATATAAAACTGAAAGAGCACCTGTTCCAAGAGTGTAAAATAAAATTGTCAGAACAGTTTGCATGACTTATGTCAACATAAAATGCTAATAAACCTTGTGGCTAGAACCCTTATTCAATATTTGAATAAAACCAATGACTAATGGCTAATATTAAATATTTTAGAGTTCTTAAGAAATTGAAATGTAGGCAATTTTGCTTAATTAGTGCCGATTTACTACGACTAACTTTAGTGCTAATCTGAAATATTTTATTTCAAAACGGAAGATTGTGCTAATATTATGTCCTCTAAAATTTCTTTTGGAATTACTCGAAAGAAACTGAACGTTGAGGACTATTTATTGATATAAAATTAAATTACTATTTATTGATATAAAATTAAATTACTATTTATTGATATAAAATTGAATTACTATTTATTGATATAAAATTGAATTACTATTTATTGATATAAAATTGAATCACTATTGATATAAAATTTCGTAAATATCAATGGTATATAGATTGTCACTAAGAACTTTTATCCCACTTGCATCAAAATGTAATGTACATTGCGCCCTCTTAACATAGTAGTACTCGAACGTTCATAATGATCGGTTAATTAGTTTAAGAGTGAATCCTCTCCATATAAATATATAAACACACATTTAACCGAACATACCGTTCGTTTTTTGAGGGGTTGTTTTTAATTCATTTACCTGCATATGCCATGAAAACGACAAAAATGTGACGGGTTCCACAGGTGGAAATTCAATTAAGGCAACAAGATAATCATAAAAATAATATATTAAACAAATACAAATGGGAAACTAAGTTTGTATAAGAAAGATTGTTTACTTCGAAATACTGTTATGTCAAAAATGATTAGGCATAAAGACAAACATCAACGCGCATAACGGATGTAAGTTGCGTTTTTAGAAAATGAGGAACGATACAGGAATACAAGAAATATACTTATTTTTACTGAGCACAGATAACACATACGTAATGCGTATTATATCATATATATATATATATATATGTATATATATATATATATAAACTATCATATAAAAGTCACTGTATGTGTGTGTTCCTAATAGGTTCCGAAACGGCTGAGTATATCTTTTGCAAATTTCACACAAAGGGAATTAATATTCTTGGCAGTGTTCTTAATTATGTTTCGTCCTGAAATTCAGCCGATAAGTATCAACAATCGAAAAAATCCGAGCTTTAATTTAGTCTCCTTTTATAGAGAAAAAACAATTTTCACAGGGTAATATTTCACATTACACCGATGTAAGCTTTGCCAGTGTAACGTAAAATATTCCCCTATAAATTATTTTTCATCTATAAGAGAAGGAAGGCTATTTGTAAGATCGTCAAGCCTAATTATCAGCTGGCGCGATATTGTAAACAAACACAGACGGAATTTGATGAACGATATAATGATTATAATTTTTTATTTGTTTTGCGAAGTCGTTCATCGGGCAAAGGATTGATTATATAATAAAAATACATTCGCAATCTGCATAAATATGTTTAAGCGTATTGTACGGCCGGGCAACGAGGGGCGCCCAGCGCGCATATATGGCTATTTAACATCGGACAAATAATATTGACATGAAACGTAAGTATCAACTATTTAGAATTATATCTAACCGAGGATTGTGGGGAGTTTAGCAGCGAGATGTATATTCACATCTAGTTTAAGCTTCTGCATGTCATGACAATGTGGAGTAGTAAAAAAAAGGGGATTTTTAAAGTGTAGAAGCCAGAAAGAAGAAACTATTAGAGTAGAACGCTTTTCGGCATCTAGGGACCTCAACAGTGAAGAGGTGAGAGTTTTCTGCATGTCGGATTAATCGAGAGTATGTACGTCGAGGAGACACTAGTGCTATAGTTTATCAGGCCATATGCAATTAAAGTACTTGTGAAACAGGCACAGAGATGAAATATTGAAGCGATGGGACAGAGGTTAGAACTTGGCGAATAGTGCGGGACCTAATAGATTTGAAACTTTTTTAGACTGAGAGAGAGAGAGAGAGAGAGAGAGAGAGAGAATATTAATAGTAAAAAAAATACCCCATTCATGGACGAATTTTGCTTCGCATAGCACTTATATAAACAATAGTACTAATACGTGTTGAACGAAAGCCACGATTTTATATCCTACAATTAAAAAAGAAAAATGCTAATTAACACAAGGCAAGTTCCAGTTATATAACTTTTTGTTTTTTATGTTTGAAATCATTTGATATTTGTTTGTGCATTCTTTTTGCAGACTGTTATTTTAATCTTTATAGTAGTTGTTATTATTTTCATCTTTATAGTAGTTGTAATTATTTTCATCTTTATAGTAGTTGTAATTATTTTCATCTTTATAGTAGTTGCTATTATTTTCATCTTTATAGTAGTTGCTATTATTTTCATCTTTATAGTAGTTGTTATTATTTTCATCTTTATAGTAGTTGTTATTATTTTCATCTTTATAGTAGTTGTTATTATTTTCATCTTTATAGTAGTTGTTATTATTTTCATCTTTATAGTAGTTGTTATTATTTTCATCTTTATAGTAGTTGTTATTATTTTCATCTTTATAGTAGTTGTTATTATTCTCATCTTTATAGTAGTTGTTATTATTCTCATCTTTATAGTAGTTGTTATTATTCTCATCTTTATAGTAGTTGTTATTATTCTCATCTTTATAGTAGTTGTTATTATTTTCATCTTTATAGTAGTTGTTATTATTTTCATCTTTATAGTAGTTGTTATTATTTTCATCTTTATAGTAATTGTTATTATTTTCATATTTATAGTAGTTGTTATTATTCTCATCTTTATAGTAGTTATTATTCTCATCTTTATAGTAGTTATTATTCTCATCTTTATAGTTGTTATTATTTTCATATTTATAGTAGTTGTTATTATTTTCATATTTATAGTAGTTGTTATTATTTTCATATTTATAGTAGTTGTTATTATTTTCATATTTATAGTAGTTGTTATTATTTTCATCTTTATAGTAGTTGTTATTATTCTCATCTTTATAGTAGTTGTTATTATTCTCATCTTTATAGTAGTTATTATTATTCTCATCTTTATAGTAGTTATTATTATTCTCATCTTTATAGTAGTTATTATTCTCATCTTTATAGTAGTTGTTATTATTTTCATCTTTATAGTAGTTGTTATTATTTTCATATTTATAGTAGTGTTACAAGAAAATGGGAAGTTTTTCTTGCAAGAAAAACATTAGACCGAGATTCGAACTTTGTAAGCAAGGTTCAGAAATAGCTAAAGAAATGGAACGTACAATTTCGCATTGTTCAGTTTCACATAAAATAGTTTAGATATGTTGTTGTGAAAGGAATTTTGATTGTTCAATTCTTTTTATGAAAACAATTAAAATAAGATCAGCTATAAATTAAAGAACAATGCAATTTAAATATGTTGAAAAATAAGAGTGAGAATTCTTTGTCTGCAGAAATGCTTTGGAAACGTGCCAAACCACACAGGTTCAGGCCACGTGGGTGGATCACGTTCGAGGACACAGGTATGATGTCATTGCAGAAATGAATTCTCAATATAGGAGCTAGAGAGAGATGAGTGAGAAAAAATTAGAGACGAAGATAGAAGACAAAGTTGACATGGCCAGAGGAGGGTCCCTTTGGAAGCGAGGGAGAGAGTTTTAATCATGTAGTCGACTTTGAATTTCTGGGTGTCATCATCATTTCGACCGGTCAAATGGAATAAAAGAACATTTCATATTTTTGTAACTGCCGTCTTCGTGTCGCCTTTCTACAACAAATGTAATGTGTAATCATCTATTAATGAACTTAGAAAAATTCATGATCAGAAATCTACCTTCTGTTCCTGTGTTAACAGAACTGATCACCCTCTCCTCGTTTTATGTGTTATAAGAAGAAACATCCACGAACGGTATAAGTGTGTCTCCTGTCACTTCTCACCTCATAAATATACATGTCCCCTATGCAACAGTAATTATTATTATTGTCATCTTTATTGTAATGTGTCTCATCTTTATAGTAATTGTTATTCTTCTCATCTTTATTGTAATTGTTATTATTCTCCTATTTATTGTAATTGTTATTATTCTCATCTGTATAGTAATTGTTATTATTCTAATCGTTATTGTAATTGTTATTATTCTAATCTTTATTGTAATTGTTATTATTCTTATCCTTATTGTAATTGTTATTATTGTCATCTTTATTGTAATGTGTCTCATCTTTATAGTAATTGTTATTCTTCTCATCTTTATTGTAATTGTTATTATTCTCATCTTTATAGTAATTGCTATCATTCTCATCTTTATTGTAATTGTTATTATTCTCATCTTTATTGTAATTGTTATTATTCTCATCTTTATTGTAATTGTTATTATTCTCATATTTATTGTAATTGTTATTATTCTTATCTTTATAGTAATTGTTTTATTCTCATATTTATTGTAATTGTTATTATTCTTATCTTTATAGTAATTGTTTAATTCTCATATTTATAGTAATTGTTATTATTCTCATATTTATTGAAATTGTAATTATTCTCATCTTTATTGTAATTGTTATTATTCTCATATTTATTGTAATTGTTATTATTCTCATATTTATTGTAATTGTTATTATTCTCATCTTTATAGTAATTGGTATTATTCTCATCTTTATTGTAATTGTTATTATTCTCATCTTTATAGTAATTGTTATTATTCTCATCTTTATTGTAATTGTTATTATTCTCATATTTATTGTAATTGTGATTATTCTCATCTTTATAGTAATTGTTATTATTCTCATCTTTATTGTAATTGTTAATGTTCTCATCTTTATAGTAATTGTTATTATTCTTATCTTTATAGTAATTGTTATTATTCTCATCTTTATAGTAATTGTTATTATTCTCATCTTTATAGTAATTGTTATTATTCTCATCTTTATAGTAATTGTTATTATTCTCATCTTTATAGTAATTGTTATTATTCTCATATTTATTGTAATTGTGATTATTCTAATCTTTATAGTAATTGTTATTATTCTCATCTTTATAGTAATTGTTATTATTCTCATCTTTATTGTAATTGTTATTATTCTCATATTTATTGTAATTGTTATTATTCTTATCTTTATGGTAATTGTTATTATTCTTATCTTTATAGTAATTGTTATTATTCTTATCTTTATAGTAATTGTTATTATTCTCATCTTTATAGTAATTGTTATTAT
Organism: Euprymna scolopes; assembly: GCF_053919585.1. Lineage (NCBI taxonomy): Eukaryota > Metazoa > Mollusca > Cephalopoda > Sepiida > Sepiolidae > Euprymna > Euprymna scolopes. Next base: position 6,169,526 of record NC_136498.1, read on the forward strand.
TCTTATCTTTATAGTAATTGTTTTATTCTCATATTTACTGTAATTTTTTTTATTCTCATCTTTATTGTAATTGTTATTATTCTCATCTTTATTGTAATTGTTATTATTTTCATCTTCTTTGTAATTGTTATTATTCTCATCTTTATTGTAATTGTTATTATTCTCATCTTTATTGTAATTGTTATTATTCTAATCTTTATTGTAATTGTTATTATTCTCATCTTTATTGTCATTGTTATTATTCTTATCTTTATTGTAATTGTTATTATTCTCATCTTTATAGTAATTGTTATTATTCTCATCTTTATAGTAATTGTTATTATTCTCATATTTATTGTAATTGTTATTATTCTTATCTTTATTGTAATTGTTATTATTTTCAGCTTTATTGCAATTGTTATTATTCTCATCTTTATTGTAATTGTTAATATTCTCATCTTTATTGCAATTGTTATTATTCTCATCTTTATTGCAATTGTTATTATTCTCATCTTTATTGTAATTGTTATTATTCTCATCTTTATTGTAATTGTTATTATTCTCATCTTTATTGTAATTGTTATTATTCTCATCTTTATTGTAATTGTTATTATTCTCATCTTTATTGTAATTGTTATTATTCTCATCTTTATTGTAATTGTTATTATTCTCATATTTATAGTAATTGTTATTATTCTCATCTTTATTGCAATTGTTATTATTCTCATCTTTATTGTAATTGTTATTATTCTCATCTTTATTGTAATTGTTATTATTCTCATCTTTATTGTAATTGTTATTATTCTCATCTTTATTGTAATTGTTATTATTCTCATCTTTATTGTAATTGTTATTATTCTCATCTTTATTGTAATTGTTATTATTCTCATCTTTATTGCAATTGTTATTATTCTCATCTTTATTGTAATTGTTATTATTCTTATCTTTATAGTAATTGTTATTATTCTTATCTTTATGGCAATGGTTATTATTCTCATATTTATTGTAATTGTTATTATTCTTATCTTTATTGTAATTGTTATTATTCTAATCTTTATTGTAATTGTTATTATTCTAATCTTTATTGAAATTGTTATTATTCTAATCTTTATTGCAATTGTTATTATTCTTATCCTTATTGCAATTGTTATTATTCTCATCTTTATTGCAATTGTTATTATTCTCATCTTTATTGCAATTGTTATTATTCTCATCTTTATTGTAATTGTTATTATTCTCATCTTTATTGTAATTGTTATTATTCTCATCTTTATTGTAATTGTTATTATTCTCATCTTTATTGTAATTGTTATTATTCTCATCTTTATTGTAATTGTTATTATTCTCATCTTTATTGTAATTGTTATTATTCTCATATTTATAGTAATTGTTATTATTCTCATCTTTATTGCAATTGTTATTATTCTCATCTTTATTGTAATTGTTATTATTCTCATCTTTATTGTAATTGTTATTATTCTCATCTTTATTGTAATTGTTATTATTCTCATCTTTATTGTAATTGTTATTATTCTCATCTTTATTGTAATTGTTATTATTCTCATCTTTATTGTAATTGTTATTATTCTCATCTTTATAGAAATTGTTATTATTCTACTCTTTATTGTAATTGTTATTATTATCATATTTATAGTAATTGTTATTATTCTCATCTTTATTGTAATTGTAATTATTCTCATCTTTATTGTAATTGTTATTATTCTCATCTTTATTGTAATTGTTATTATTCTCATCTTTATTGTAATTGTTATTATTCTCATCTTTATAGAAATTGTTATTATTCTCATCTTTATTGCAATTGTTATTATTCTCATCTTTATTGTAATTGTTATTATTCTCATCTTTATTGTAATTGTTATTATTCTCATCTTTATAGTAATTGTTATTATTCTTATCTTTATGGCAATTGTTATTATTCTCATATTTATTGTAATTGTTAATATTCTTATCTTTATTGTAATTGTTATTATTCTAATCTTTATTGCAATTGTTATTATTCTTATCCTTATTGCAATTGTTATTATTCTCATCTTTATTGCAATTGTTATTATTCTCATCTTTATTGCAATTGTTATTATTCTCATCTTTATTGTAATTGTTATTATTCTCATCTTTATTGTAATTGTTATTATTCTCATCTTTATTGTAATTGTTATTATTCTCATCTTTATTGTAATTGTTATTATTCTCATATTTATTGTAATTGTTATTACTCTCATCTTTATTGTAATTGTTATTATTCTCATCTTTATTGTAATTGTTATTATTCTCATCTTTTTTGTAATTGTTATTATTCTCATATTTATAGTAATTGTTATTATTCTCATCTTTATTGCAATTGTTATTATTCTCATCTTTATTGTAATTGTTATTATTCTCATCTTTATTGTAATTGTTATTATTCTCATCTTTATTGTAATTGTTATTATTCTCATCTTTATTGTAATTGTTATTATTCTCATCTTTATTGTAATTGTTATTATTCTCATCTTTATTGTAATTGTTATTATTCTCATCTTTATTGTAATTGTTATTATTCTCATATTTATAGTAATTGTTATTATTCTCATCTTTATTGCAATTGGTATTATTCTCATCTTTATTGTAATTGTTATTATTCTCATCTTTATTGTAATTGTTATTATTCTCATCTTTATTGTAATTGTTATTATTCTCATCTTTATTGTAATTGATATTATTCTCATCTTTATAGAAATTGTTATTATTCTCATCTTTATTGTAATTGTTATTATTCTCATATTTATAGTAATTGTTATTATTCTCATCTTTATTGTAATTGTTATTATTCTCATATTTATTGTAATTGTTATTATTCTCATCTTTATTGTAATTGTGATTATTCTCATCTTTATAGAAATTGTTATTATTCTCATCTTTATTGCAATTGTTATTATTCTCATCTTTATTGTAATTGTTATTATTCTTATCTTTATAGTAATTGTTATTATTCTTATCTTTATAGTAATTGTTATTATTCTTATCTTTATGGCAATGGTTATTATTCTCATATTTATTGTAATTGTTATTATTCTTATCTTTATTGTAATTGTTTTATTCTAATCTTTATTGAAATTGTTATTATTCTAATCTTTATTGCAATTGTTATTATTCTTATCCTTATTGCAATTGTTATTATTCTCATCTTTATTGCAATTGTTATTATTCTCATCTTTATTGCAATTGTTATTATTCTCATCTTTATTGTAATTGTTATTATTCTCATCTTTATTGTAATTGTTATTATTCTCATCTTTATTGTAATTGTTATTATTCTCATCTTTATTGTAATTGTTATTTTTCTCATATTTATAGTAATTGTTATTATTCTCATCTTTATTGCAATTGTTATTATTCTCATCTTTATTGTAATTGTTATTATTCTCATCTTTATTGTAATTGTTATTATTCTCATCTTTATTGTAATTGTTATTATTCTCATCTTTATAGTAATTGTTAATAATCTCATCTTTATTTTAATTGTTATTATTCTCATCTTTATTGTAATTGTTATTATTCTCATCTTTATTGTAATTGTTATTATTCTCATCTTTATTGTAATTGTTATTATTCTCATCTTTATAGAAATTGTTATTATTCTCATCTTTATTGTAATTGTTATTATTCTCATATTTATAGTAATTGTTATTATTCTCATCTTTATTGTAATTGTTATTATTCTCATCTTTATTGTAATTGTTATTATTCTCATCTTTATTGTAATTGTTATTATTCTCATCTTTATAGAAATTGTTATTATTCTCATCTTTATTGCAATTTTTATTATTCTCATCTTTATTGTAATTGTTATTATTCTCATCTTTATTGTAATTGTTATTATTCTCATCTTTATTGTAATTGTTATTACTCTCATCTTTATTGTAATTGTTATTATTCTCATCTTTATTGTAATTGTTATTATTCTCATCTTTATTGTAATTGTTATTATTCTCATCTTTATTGTAATTGTTATTATTCTCATATTTATAGTAATTGTTATTATTCTCATCTTTATTGCAATTGTTATTATTCTCATCTTTATTGTAATTCTTATTATTCTCATCTTTATTGTATTTGTTATTATTCTCATCTTTATTGTAATTGTTATTATTCTCATCTTTATTGTAATTGTTATTATTCTCATCTTTATTGTAATTGTTATTATTCTCATCTTTATTGTAATTGTTATTATTCTCATATTTATAGTAATTGTTATTATTCTCATCTTTATTGTAATTGTTATTATTCACATCTTTATTGTAATTGTTATTATTCTCATCTTTATTGCAATTGTTATTATTCTCATCTTTATTGTAATTGTTATTATTCTCATCTTTTTTGTAATTGTTATTATTCTCATCTTTATTGTAATTGTTATTATTTTCATCTTTATAGTAATTGTTATTATTCTCATCTTTATTGTAATTGTTATTATTCTCATCTTTATTGTAATTGTTATTATTATTATTTTTATAGTAATTGTTATTATTCTCATCTTTATTGTAATTGTTATTATTTTTATAGTAATTGTTATTATTCTCATCTTTATTGTAATTGTTATTATTCTTATTTTTATAGTAATTGTTATTATTCTCATCTTTATTGTAATTGTTATTATTTTCATCTTTGTAATAATTGTTTTTATTCTCATATTAATTGTAATTGTTATTATTCTTATATTAATTGTAATTGTTATTATTCTCATCTTTATTGTAATTGTTATTATTCTCATCTGTATTGTAATTGTTATTATTTTGATCTTTACTGTAATTGTACTATAATGATGAGAATAATAACAATTACAATAAAGACTAGAATAAGAACAATTATTATAAAGACGACAATAATAACAAATAAAATAAAGATGAGAAAATAACATTTACTATAAGGATGAAAATAACAAAATTTACTCTTATATCACATTTTGACTATGAAAAAATAATTAAATTGCATGAATCGATAGAAGAACTTTAGCAGCGTTCAAATTCGAAGATATTTTTGGCACGATACATATGCTTGAGGCAAGAAAAAGATCAAATAGAAGCTGGATATCCATTTTATTCGAAAATATATTTGTACATGAACGACTGCAACCCAACACCACACACACGAATGCAAACATATATATATATATATATATATATATATATATATATATATATATATATATATCTTGTAATTTCCTTGTATGTTTGACGTTTGGCTATTGATCCCAATTTTGGAAACAACTGGGCCGATCTGGCTGAATTTTTTATTATAATCACGCAATTACTTTTTTAATATGAGTAAAATATCGAAACATCTTTACCGTTGCTTTCGAATCCAGGCATAATAACAATTACTATAAAGATAAGAATAATAACAATTAAAATAAAGATGAGAATAATAACAATTTCAATAAAGATGAGAATAATAACAATTACAATAAAGATGAGAATAATAACAATTACAATAAAGATGAGAATAATAACAATTACAATAAAGATGAGAACAATAACAATTACAATAAAGATGAGAACAATAACAATTACTAAAAAGATGAGAATAATAACAATTACAATAAAGATAAGAATAATAACAATTACAATAAAGATAAGATTAATAACAATTACAATAAAGATGAGAATAATAACAATTACTATAAAGATGAGAATAATAACAATTACAATAAAGATGAGAATAATTACAATTACAATAAAGATAAGAATAATACCAATTACAATAAAGATGAGAATAATAACAATTACAATAAAGATGAGAACAATAACAATTACTATAAAGATGAGAATAATAACAATTAAAATAAAGATAAGAATAATTACAATTACAATAAAGATAAGAATAATAACAATTACAATAAAGATGAGAATAATAACAATTAAAATACAGATGAGGATTATAACAATTACTATAAAGATTAGAATAATACCAATAAAAAAAGATGAGAATAATTACAATTAAAATAAAGATGAGAATAATAATAATTAAAATAAAGATGAGAATAATAATAATTAAAATAAAGATGAGAATAATAACAATTAAAATACAGATGAGGATTATAACAATTACTATAAAGATTAGAATAATACCAATAAAAAAAGATGAGAATAATAACAATTAAAATAAAGATTAGAATAATAACAATTAAAATACAGATGAGGATAATAACAATTAAAATAAAGATGACAATAATAACAATTAAAAATAAAGATTAGAATAATAATAATAAAAATAAAGATGAGAATAATAACAATTACTATAAAGATGAGAATAATAACAATTAAAATACAGATGAGGATAATAACAATTACTATAAAGATGGGAATAATAACAATTACTATAAAGATGAGAATAATACCAATAAAAAAAGATGAGAATAATAACAATTACAATAAAGATTAGAATAATAACAATTAAAATAAAGATGAGAATAATAACAATTACAATAAAGATGAGAATAATAACAATTAAAATACAGATGAGGATAATAACAATTACTATAAAGATGAGAATAATAACAATTACTATAAAGATGAGAATAATACCAATAAAAAAAGATGAGAATAATAACAATTACAATAAAGATTAGAATAATAATAATTTAAATAAAGATGAGAATAATAATAATTACAATAAAGATGAGAATAATAACAATTACAATAAAGATGAGAATGATAAAATTACACTAAAGATGAGAATAATAACAATTACTATAAAGATGAGAATAATAACAATTACAATAAAGCTGAGAATAATGACAATTACAATAAAGATGAGAATGATCACTTACAATAAAGATGAGAATAATAACAATTACAATAAAGACGAAAACAATAACAATTACAATAAAGATGAGAATAATAATTATTGTATAAGAAATTTTTATTATTCTCATCTTTATAGTAATTGTTATTATTCTAATCTTTATATTAATTGTTATTGTTCTCATCTTTATTGTAATTGGTATTATTCTGATCTGTATTTTAATTGTTATTATTCTCATCTTTATAGTAATTGTTATTATTCTCATCTTTATTGTAATTGTTATTATTCTTATCTTTATTTTAATTGTTATTATGCCTTGATTCGAAAGCAACGGTATAGATGTTTTGATATTTTATTCATATTATAAAAGTAATTGCGTGATTATAATAAAAAATTCCGCTAGATCGGCCCAGTTGTTTCCAAAAGTGGGATCGATAGCCAAACGTCAAACATACTAAGGAAATTACAATATATATATATATATATATATATATATATATATATATATATATATATATATGCATTCGTGTGTGTGTGGTTGGGTAGCAGTCGTTTATGTACAAATATATTTTCGAATAAAATGGATATCCAGCTTCTATTTGATCTATTTCTTGCCTCAAGCCTGTGTATCGTGCCAAAAATGTCTTCGAATTTGAACGCTGCTAAAATTCCCCTATCGATTTATGCAATTTAATTATTTTTTCATAGTCAAAATAAGATATAAGAGTAAATTTCAAAAAGAAAAAATAGAAATTATTACTTAGATTTGGATCTGAAGGGCGCATGTTTTCGCTATTTTTGATTGCAGAATCAGTATGAAAGCGTACTTTGTAGGATCCCTCCTTAAAATATATAACTTTGTATTTTTTTATCTTTGGTAGAAGTGTGTGCACAGCTATTTGAATATTAAATGCCACACCTCGGTTGAACAACGTATGAATGGCACTTCGTGAACTGAACCTAATACAGGACAACTGCAGGTGTGCTTATGTAAAGATTCTTTCTGTAGCCAATTAAAAATATATTAAAACACTCGTCAATAATACTAAAAACTGCTGCATACACAGATCCTTTTAACATATTAATCACGTGATTTCTGAAATCTTTTAGATTTGAAGAATTCGAATGCAAAATGCGATAATTTCTTATAATTGAGAAATTACAATTTGCACGAGTGAGAAATTAAGTATTGTTGTTTTTGGTCAACAGAAACATTAACTAATTTTTATTTATGGCGGACTATTATCCTCATCTTTTTCACGACGTTTCGGCCAACTATTTCCCTGGCTTCGTCATGTGGTAACCGCGACGGGATAGGGATTTTGGATCTCCTGCATTCACTGCAATTACTGCCTTCCGTAATTGTTGTCGTCTCACCGCGTTTTGGCCAAGTAAGCCTCTGGCCGGCTTTGGGTAGGATTGAAACCGCTATCTTCTGACAATTCTCACCAGGAACCGTAGATACTGAACGTCTCTATCAACTACACTACGGGCCCCGAAAAACGTGGATGAGGATAATAGTCCGCAAAAAGTAAAAATTAATAATTAATACTCATCTCTATAATAAATTCCAATCAAATAATTGAAACATTAACATTAGAAATTGTTTTTAAGCAAATTAATTTACTTTGAACTAATACCGACTATTATTTTTACGTTATTTATGCAGATTGTCATGAAAAACAATTCACTAAATTATATATATATATTTATATATATATAATGTAAATATCTTTGAATTAATAAAACTTTTTTTGATTAAAAAATTCTTTTAAATTTACGTAAGATTTCAGCTCGATTCTGAACATTGTCAAATCTACCTATTTCCTTTTTAATCGAAGTTTGCCTACGAATAGAATGACGCGAAACCATAATTGGTTAATATACAGATTATGTTTCTGAATTTTTGAGATGAGGATTGGTTATCCGTATTATTTGGATTCATCGGACTAGTGTTCTCATCTTGAGTGCCATTTTCACAACGTTTCGATCGATGTAACCTCCGACCTTCTTCAGGTTTATCACTAAGGTTAAAGATTCAATTCCCAGTATAGGCGACCGACAAATACAGTTGCGAATCACTTAGGACCTCTATCCTGTCATGGCTGACGGAACAAGGGCATGCTACCCCCGTGATGTAATTAAAGGATTCCGTTCGAAATTCCGTCTAAATTTATGAGTTCGATAGAAACATTCTCGAGTTCGACAAAAACTCTTTACTTGAAGAAGGCCGGAGGTTACATCGACGGAAACATTATGAAAATGACACTCAGGATAGAACAGTATTCCGATAAATCCAAATATTTACACAGTTTATGTATTTTATGTAAAACACGACGAATACAATCTCTTAAAGATGAGCAATTAGACTTTACAGATATGAATATTTTAACTCAAAAATTCGAATGTAAAAGTAAAAAAAAAATACTACTCAAATGAGACATTATCTTAAAATGATTTAGAGTGTATATGCGACACATTTTGTGACAGTAAAGATGATTTTAAAAATGGCGTTTATTGAATTTTGCATTCAAACTATTTTTAAATCAACTTTCTTGTTTATCCCTCTTTCTATGAAGTTCGTCATTATTTTTTTTTTATTTTTTAATTTTTTTTTATTACATTTTCACCCCAAACAAGGCAAATTGCCACTTTGGTGTAGGGGCTACTATCAGGGGCAACAACTACCGGGGTACTATGTAGGGATTTGGGCAGCAAGGTGTCGGTTCACGTTACACTTGAACTTCTGCACGTCAGTACTGTTGGGGAAGCAGGGACCTGGAATTGAATTCCAGAGTCTAGCGGTTCTGGGGAAGAAACTATTGCAGTAAAAAGATCTTTTACATCTAGGGATCTCTACAGTGTGGGGGTGGGATTTAGCAGTCTGTCGGGTTTGTCGAGGGTGCACACGTCGTGGGGGCACAAGTGATTGCAGTTCGTCAGAGCATTCACCACTAAAATACTTGTAGAAAAGGCAGAGGGATGCAACATTTCGTCGATGGGACAGAGGCTGAAGCTTAGATGCCAGTTCAGGGTCTATCAGGTTTGCGACTCTCTTTTGAACCTTGTCAAGGAGCGAGAGACTAGTAGCAGATGCACCAGCCCAGATGTGGCAGCAATACTCCATACATGGGCGAATGGTGGCCTTATAGATGTACAAGATACTTTCAGGTGTTAGTAGTTTTCTAGCACGGTAAAGAGAGCCCACCTTTCTTGCAGCGGCCCTGGCAATGCCTTCAATGTAATTGTTCCAACTCATGTTTCCTGTGAACGTTAGGCCAAGGAGTTTGAAAGATGGACTCTCAGATAAAGAGTCGTTGGCCATTGCTATGGGTGGTAGAGAGGTTTTTTGTAATTATTGAATGAAACTAGTTTAGTCTTGGCAGCATTGAACACGACCAACCACTTTTGTCCCCATTCCACTACAGATTGGAGGTCTTCCTCTAGTGTTTCTGCCATTTCTTTAGAAATGTGTTCATTCGTCTTCCTGTCGTGCCTGCCATAGAGTGTAGTGTCATCAGCATATATACCCATCTCAGAGGCAATGTTGTCGGGGAGGTCATTTATGAATATCAGGAACAATAGAGGTCCAAGGATAGAACCCTGGGGCACCCCCAAATTTATATCATATTATTTAGATGTACGACCGTCGAGGACAACCGGGATTTTTCTCTTATCTAAGAAGGATTTAATTATGTTAAGTATTCTACCAGTGATACTGTATGATCTGATTTTACTGAGGAGACCCTCATGCCATACCCTGTCAAAAGCCTTAGATATATCTAGAGCTACCGCTCTGCCCTCCCCCGCGTTGTCCAGTGAATGGTATATACGTTCAGAGATCACAGTTAGGATGTCTTCTGTGGAACGGGCTTGTCTAAATCCATATTGTTTGTCAGTCAGTAGTTTAGCATCTGTAAGATGATGGACTAGAGCATGGTTAATTATGGTCTCAAATATTATAGCAAAAAGTGGGAGGAGGCTAATAGGGCGATAATTTGATGGGTCCGTCCTTTCGCCAGAATTCTTGAATACTGGTACAACAGAAGCAGTTTTCCAACAGACCGGAAAGCAAGCTTCATTAAGACATTTGTTGTAGAGTTTGGAGAGAACTGAAGCTACTTCAGCTGAGCACTTTTTTAATAGCACAGCTGGGATAAGATCGGGTCCACATGCTTTTGAGGTATCAAGGTTTTTTTATGATAGCATGCACCTGAGCAGGGGTGGTTTTCAGATCGTCTAGTGTGGCGTCTGTCCGCATAGGAAAGTCAGGTAGGGGGTGGTTGGAAGGGTCCAGTGTCGAGTTTGAGGCAAACCGTCTGGCAAGCATGTTAGCCTTGTCGGTTGCCCAGGAGACAACCTCGTGATTGTTGGTTAGTGGGGGAATTGTTGATTGCCCATTATTTACTACACTGTTGTAGATTTTCCAGAAGTCTCGAGTTCCTAGTTTTTGTGCTTCGATGCGCTTTTTAGTGGTTTCCGTAAATTCTCTCTTAGCTGTCTCTATTTCTTTCTTAACGTTATTTCTAGCTTCTATATACTTCAGTCTGTTTGAACTGGACTTATGTCGGTTAAACCTACGGTATGCATGCTGCTTTTGAGCAATGGCAGTTGCACAAGTCGACGTAAACCATTGGGGAGAGTGGGGCTTACTATAAAATTTCCGCATGGGAACATGCGCTTCGATTGCAGTTTTGAACCAGTCAGTGGTCTCGTTTGCACATTGTTCAGCAGGGAGAGAGAAAATATTTTTCCATGGAGCATCTCTAATTAGTTCCCTTATGGCTTCCCAGTCAGCCTTATTACAATATCTCGTTGTTTTGAGCACTGGCTCTTCAGTTTTGGGTCTAGAGTTTAGGGCGATTTCAACCATTATCACTGCATGATCAGCGTTCCCGAGTGGGCTGTGGGACTTCGTTATGCAGTCATCGGGAACTGTGGTCAAAAACAGATCTAGAAGTGATGCGTGTTGTTCTTCCTGGTCAGGGAAACGGGTTGGAAACGTAACAATTTGTGATAGGGAGTGAGATATAGCGAAGCTATGGGTTGTGCTGCCCGCTGCATCTGTGTGAGTAGAGAATCCAAGCCAGTTTTTGTGGTGGACATTAAAGTCACCAAACACATGTATTTGTGCGCTAGTGTCGAGGGTCAGTGCCGTGTCTATGCTGTCAGATACTTTGTTTATTATGGAGCAGTCCTGAGTCGAGGGAGAGCGGTAGAGAAAATAATAGTAGCTAATATTGTGTTGCATGTTTAGTCTAAAGCACATAAAGGCTTGATCATCTGTTTCTAGGTTTGTTTCTCTAGTCAAGGGAAGGGTATTACGAATGTAAACTCCAAGTCCGTGCATATATCTGTCAGAGTCCTTACGGCAGAGTGGGAGATATCCAGGCATGTTAAAGTGGTTAGAGGGAATGGAGGAGTGTAGGTTAGTCTCACTTAGTGCTAAGATATCCGGGGTATTTGTTAAGAGAAATGCTTCAACATCAGCTAAGTTAGTTCTAAGCCCACGGATATTTGTGAATGAGAGCCTCAAGGGAGGAGGCAAGTTGAATTTGTTTGTCCCTAATCCTGGTTTAAGCTTATTTTTAGATTGTACTGTCGTCATATATTTTTTTAAGAGTTTCGGTAAGGGGGAGCTAAACAAGAGGTTATGCGGAGCTTCAGACATGCATCACAAGTAGACCATCAGCTGACCTTTCTCCAATTAGGATTGTGGCCTCAGGAAAGCCCACCGGGGATGAGTGCAGGGCCCCTTTCCATGCGCGTCATGGCACTACAAACAACCCGATATTATTCAACTGTTGATGGAGCAGCCGCTCTAAGCGCTACCAAAGAGTTAGGGCTCCTGTACTACCAGTCGGGAACAGCAGCCAGGAACTGTCAATCCGGTACCCTCAACCCTTTAGAAAAAGGTCAACCCAATCTAATCGCTCAGTCATATCTTATACTCCAGCACTCCCAAATGTTCAGTTTTAGGGGTGGGGCGTGCTGGGAATGGGGAAGAACGGCGTTCATTGCCCTAGCCAGGAAACAAGATCTACCACTGGGTGTTTCTGTCGAATCACTGAGATAGTGTCTCTGCGCTTGACTAATAGGCAAAGAAGGAGTATGGAAGCCGGGCGATAGACAGAGCCTATCTACTCCTTAAGCAATTTAGGTTTGCAAACCGGTGAATTTGTTTGAGTCACCAGCTCTAGGAAGGTTGTCATCCAAGACTGAAGAGGCCTCTCTCCCCTTTGGTTTAGTTTCAGAGTTTTCCTTCTCCTAGACGGATGATCTGGGAAGACCTACTGGGTCCGTCAGCCCCGAGAGGGTTTTCTCCGCGCCTAGGTTCTAATCCAGGTATTTCTACGACCCCGCGTGGTTAGTGTTCGTTATCATTTACTCCCATCTTTCCCCATTTCATCTAACGCTGGCAACCGAACTTAACTGACATTCCAATATTTTAAAGAGTTTTTGTTGCTCAAGTCGACAAAATGATTCCCGAGTTCGACAAGATACACCTGAACAATGTATGAGGCGGCATCAATCGAAAAGTTGTGAAAGAATTCTGCCTCTCTCTCTCTCTTTTCTCTCGCTATCTCTGTATTTACTCCGCCCTTTGCAAGTCCGTTCAAATAATACGGATTCTTTAGACAAGCGATATTTGTACTAAAGTTTTGACATCGTAAAATCTAATGCTTTAGTAGTGGATATTCTTTTTGTAAACTTATTAAATATTTTTAGTTATGCATTAAAGCATTTTAAATTTGATATTTATATTGATTATTTGGATTCATAAACCTATTTCTCTTATCGTGAGTGTTCTCTTCATAAGGTTTCGATCGATATAACCCCCGATCTTCTTCAAGTGTATCTTGTCGAATTCGAAACCCTTTACTTCATCCCCGAGGCTTGTGTGATCTAGTTCCCTCACTCATAACAGGATAGGAGTCCTAAGTAATTCGCAATTGTAATTTGAGTGTTGCTCTTAACTGAGGATCGGATCTCTAACCCCCAGAAGAATAACTTACAATTGAATTTTAGCAAGTACTTTATCCAATCGTACTACTAAACACTATATATATCACCATTACTATATGTGTGTATGTGTATACATATTGTCTGTAATTTTTAATCTATTATGTAAAATTAATGGTTCCCATACTGTTGGTATATGGTTTCTTTTCCCCGCTTTATCGACGCTTCGCTATTTACACGTATTACGGTTTTCGATATTCTCATAACCTTCGTCTCATGTTTGTATAATTTAGCACATTTGGTTGGATCAACACTGAAAGAAGTTGCTGAGTTTACGTATCTGGGCAGCAACATAGCTTCCACGGAGAGACACATCGAAATTCGCATCTAAAATGCATGGGACGCATTGAATGGGCTGCGTTCAGTATGGACTTCGGGACTAACTAACAAACTGAAAAGGCAGTTCTTCATGGCAGTGGTAGAGTCTGTCCTTGTTTACGGTTCTACAACCTGGACACTCACCAAAAGATCGGAAAGAAAACTAGACGGCACATACACCCGTATGCTGCGAACAGTATTAAATATATTTTGGCAAAATCATCCCACGAAGCAGCAACTTTATGGCAACCTACCTGCCATATATAATACCATCACAGAAAGACGCCTACGATTTGCTGATCATTGTCTGAGGAGCAAGCATGAATACGTGAGTGATGTATTGCTATGGACTCCACGACACCGACCTAGATCCACATAAATCCATCAAATAGTACACGACGCAAACTGTGAACCTGAAGATCTGAGGCAGCTGATGGAAGACAAGAAACTCAGGAAAAGAGAAAAGAGTCACATTGGTCCGAGCAAGGAGCCCGTCATGATGATGATGACACCGAATTTCGTGCGTACAATTTTTACTAGTGATAATTTTCCGTGTGGGGCTTGACTTGCACAAGATGCTGTTGAAGAGTCGGAAGTTTGGTGACGACTGGTTCAACGAGGTTCATAGTAGGTTTAACACAAACGGTTACAAACTCGACCAAAATATAACCTCCATGGTGGAGGTAATATCTCACTACATCTAGGAAATCATTATTCCTATCCATCTATCAATTGCACTGGTTTCCCCTGAAGAGTCTTGGGACTATCAAAATTACAAGCGATCCCCCGTTCCACTATCTCGGTTAGGGGGAATGACGGCGTTATGTTCTTGCAAGGGGATGTCGACATCTTCCTGCATATAGTGCCTAGTGTTCCCAAATGATCACCCATCTGGTAATTGCGAAGCTCAACGTTACTTAACTTTGGTGATCTAAGAACCAGTTTGTCAACGTGATTATGGCGTATATAATTATTCCATCTTAGAGTAAAAGAACGTAGGATAGTCTTTGGCTTTTCCACTAATTAAAAAACAGAGCAAATATTGTCACGAATGCCTAACAAAACGGTGGAGGTGGGAGAACACGAACGAAAGATTCGTGAGATTTTTTTTTATTGACTCCGGCAAGCGCGGTTATTTCCATATTTAGATCCGCGTCGCATTGTTTAAACAGCTTCAACAAGACTACGGATGAAGCAATAGTTTCACTGAGAAAAGATAGGATTCTGTTTGTCACTAAAGAGCAATTTAATTTTCACCCTTCCCGTTTCGTATTCATTAGAATATATGCCGTTGCTCGAGGCTGTTTATGCTGTCAATACAACTTTAATTAATTTGGAGTTTTGTTAATCCGCGAGCGTGAACATTTGTACGACACGAAATACAACTAAATATAAATTAATGTTATGTGAAAGGCGTTTTGATTGGACGAGCTATGTCACGTGATAGAAATTTGAAATAAACCTGAAAAATGATATTAGCTCTTGGTGTTGTCCTTCCATGTGTCCTTATAACAAATCTTAAAAGGAAAGTTGTCTGAGCCATGTGTTATTAGTAGGACTATGACAAGAGAATATTCTTTTCATTATTTTGACTCTCGAGTATGCGTCAGTTAATAGCTTATATGTTTTTATATATAATGATGTGGTTCTCGATTGATTAACTGTGTCTAACTGACTCGGATATATACTCGAGAGTCAAGACAATAAGAATATTCTCTTGTCAGAGCCCTAGTGATTAATTATATTTTCATATTAATTATAAAGTCAACGGTGGCTAAGTGGTAAACAGCACGGAAAGAAAAAACTAAGTGTGTCAGATTCGAATCAAGTTCGTTCCACAGAAATATTTTCACTAAGCTAATGTGTGACCTTATGTCTAACCTCATGGAAATGAGAACTAAAATAAAGACAGATTGTGTATATTGGACCTGTCTGGCTCCCGGTATCATATGAGAGTCATCATGATGACGGAACTGTTTCCCTGACTACTACAACAGTCGTTTTCAAGTTCAATGTCAGCAAATGTTTGTTGGGCCATCTTCTTAAATAGCCTAATTTTGTTCATTCCGTCCTGGTTTTTACAATCATCTCATGATGCTGTTCATCGTCTATCTGATAGTTTTTTTTAACCTGTACCCTCATTTCGTTTTTGGCCTTACTATATGGTGACTCATTTGTATATTGTTACATAGTAGGGACCCTACGCCAGTAAGTAGCGATTAAGTTATCTAGTGCCAGTTTTGTCAAGAGTCAAACTTAGTGCAAGTCATAATTACCCAGATCCGTAAAACAAAACAGTTCTCAGGGTTCAATGAATGATGGATGACAGGAGTGCAACGATGATATCTCAGGTTTTCGGGTAAGAGAAATATGGGGCTTCATATCAGTTCTCTCCAGTAAACCATACGAACGAGATACGACTAAGACCACAGAATAATCTAAGGCAACTCTTATTTTTCGTCTGTGCGTCGTCGTCTCTCGTTTCTTAAGAAAGAAACTAAGTTTAAAAATTAAATAACTAGAAGATAGCATTACTCTTTCTCTATTATGTCGATTCTCCCTAAATAAAACCTTAGAGATACGCAGCGACCGTCATTCTTGTGCCAGCTTTTTGCAGAGAAAAAAAAGCGAAAACCGTCAACGAATGGAGACAGTAAAGTTAGTCATTAATGAAAAAGAAAAAGAGTTAAAGATAAATTACGTTTTATATCAATAATGCACATATATAATTGTCGCTGACCAATGAAAAAGAATGGGAAAAGATTGAACGAATAAAACGCGAAAGCCGCGTAAAAGCGAGCACAAAATGTCGTATAAAAACGTAATATAAAGAAATATTTAATGATAATATTAAATTAAATTTAATAATAAAAACGTAATAATGTAAATAACATTTAAATAATAAAAACCTAACAATAAAAAACAATTACATTCAAGGTGGGTGTGCAATAACACACGCGCTCATATAAAAGTGACGCTTTAATAGAAATCTTTAACATTGACATCGTCAATAAAAGAACATCGGACGAAATCATAAGAGAATGCATGAAATTTAATATCGATTACCGAACATTTTTAATATTTTATTCCTAGTAAATATTATGCCAGTATTGCATTTGCTAATAAGTAGCCGATTGTGATCATTTCCTTTTCCTCCCCTCCAAAGGAGCAGATAATGTCTTGGATACTACACCACTACCCCCCACAAAGGAGATAGTAGACCATAGGAAGATTATCTCATAATACCAGAATAGATGCTGAATTAACCCCTCTTTCAAAGTTGGTTTAATATATGAGAGGATGATAATACATTCAATCAGTGTTTGTTTTTTCATTCATTAAAATCTGTCTGTTATAGAAACGTTATTTTCATAGTACATTCTTCGATTCTTGGCCAGGATAAAACGTGCACCAACACTTCCTCACATCATCAGCAGCATTACTGTTTACAATACTATTGCGTCTATAAGAAAATATGACAAGTATTACAAATGTTTATTACAGAATATTAATTCATAAAAACCTGTTTTTAAGCATACTGAAATTACAAATAGTTTTATAGATTCTTCCAGGAATAACGCTGCATAATTTAGGCTTGAAAAACGCCCCCTAAAATGTACACCTGTTTTTAAGTCGACAAATCAATATTTTTGGTATGATATTAGTTATCACGGACAAAACAAATCAAGAGAATATCAACTTTATGAATATGTGTTTTGTCATCTTATTGAGCTTTAGCCTGTTATATAAACATACAGACAACTGAATTTCATATTACAGATTATAAATCATTTATTATCACAGAATTAAATAAGCATAACCAGTTTTGATGTAAATGAAGTTAGGATAGATGAAGAAAACTATCGCATTTAATCATTAACACAGACACGTATATATTTTTTCATAACTTGCTACCTAGCTCTACTTTAACATGGAGCATTGTACAAGTAAATACTGAAAAAATACATAAAGTATATCTCCTTATTAAATTTCATATAAATACATGTAATCATGGCTTCATTAAAATAAAAGTTACCTGTGAAGGATAAATACGTCATGAAGAGTAATTCACTTATATAAGCGGATAATCTTTGAAGTTAGAACACAGATCGCATACTATAATACTATTTGTAAAGAAGACCGAGACTAGCAACATCACGTCTGTTGCAGTGAAGAAGAAACTGTGGGGCAAATCAAATTACAAATACTTTTCTGCAATTTATAAAGAAGCTTCAAATGGAACACATATATGACAACAGTACTCCATACATGGTCTGATTGTAGATTTGTAGAGATAGAGAAAGCCCCAGCTGTGAGAAAAGAGTTTAGAGCGATGGAGAGAACTGATTTTACGAGAATCAGAAAGAGCAATGGATTTAATATATGGAATGTAAGAAATATTTGATAAGAAAAACCAAAAAGTTTTAGAGTCGATTTCTCATCAATAGCAGAGCAATTTTTAAAAAATTTTTTTATTACATTTTCACCCCAAACAAGGCACATTGCCACTCAGGTGTAGGGGGCTACTATTAGGGTCAGCAACTACTGGGGCACTATGTAGGGATTTGGGCAGCAAGATGTCGGTTCACGTTGCACTCGAACTTCTGCATGTCAGTACAGTTAGGGAAGCAGGACCCTGGAATAGAATTCAAGAGTCTAGCGGTTCTGGGGAAGAAACTACTTGAGTAGACAGATCTTTTACATCTAGGGATCTCTACTGTGTGGGGGTGGGAGTTAGCTGCCTGTCGGGTTTGTCGAGGGTGTCTGCGTCGTAGGGGCACAAGTGTCTGCAGTTCGTCAGAGCATTCACCACTAAAATACTTGTAGAACAAGCAGAGGGATGCAACGTTTCGTCTATGGGGAAGGGGCTGAAGCTTAGATGCCAGTTAAGAGCCTATCAGGTTGGCGGCTCTTTTTTTAACCTTGTCTAGGAGCAAGAGACTAATAGTAGACGCACCAGCCCAGATGTGACAACAATACTACATACATGGGCGAATGATGGCCTCATAGAGATACAGGATACTTTCAGGTGTCAGTAGTTTTCTAGCACGGTAGAGAGAGCCTACCTTTTTTGCAGCAGCCCTGACAATGTTTTCAATGTAATTGTTCCAGCTCATGTTTCCTGTGAACATTAGGCCAAGCAGTTTGAAAGATGTACTCTCAGACAGGGAGTCACTGGCCATTGCTATTGGTGGCAGAGAAGGCTTCTTGTAGTTATTGAAGGAAACCAGTTTGGTCTTGGCAGCATTGAATGTGACCATCCATTTATGTCCTCATTCCACTACAGATTGGAGGTCATCCTCTAGTGTTTTTGCCATTTCTTTAGATATGTGTTCATTTGTTTTCCTGTCATGCCTTTTATAGAGTATAGTGTCATCAGCATATATATCCATCTTAGAGGCAGTTTTGTCGGGGAGGTCATTAATAAATATCAGGAACAATAGAGATCCAAGAATAGACCCCTGAGGCACTCCCGCATTTATATCACACTGTTTAGATGTTCGACCGTCGAGGATAACCTGGATTTTTCTCTTATCTAAGAAGGATTTAATTATGCTAAGTATTCTACCAGTGATACCGTATGATTTAATTTTCCTGAGGAGACCCTCATGCCAAACCCTGTCAAAAGCCTTAGATATATCTAGAGTTACCGCTCTGCCCTTCCCCGCTTTGTCCAGTGAATGGTATATACGTTCAGAGATTACAGTGAGGATGTCTGCTGTGGAACGGGCTTGTCTAAATCCATATTGTTTGTCAGTCAGAAGTTTAGCATTTGTAAGGTGCCGGACTAGAGCATGGTTAATTATATTTATTATAGAGGAAGAGGCATTTTTGACAGTTGTATCTAGAGGGTATTTGTTGTGACTGTTTTTTAGGGGGGGTTCATAGATTGAAGTACAGTCGAGAACCTGGCATAAAAGAAACAACAGAGCCGAGATAGAGTTGATACGTCTCTTTTGTGAGAAAAGGAGGAAAGAAAACGAAAGGGTTCTCACCCACTAGATTTCGTTAATTTCATTAATTTATTTATGATTCTAGACAATCGAAGGCTTAAACTTAAAAGACCATGAAATTGAAATTAAAATAATTTGTTATTTAATTGACGTCTGATTACGGTGGATCAAATTCAATGTAAATCAGAAATGCATAAAATTTTCTAATAGAAAATTGTACTCATATTATGCATGATAAAAATCATGTAAGCTGCTCAAATGTAACAAATTTAAGGACAATTTGTTAACCTATTTGTAAAATATTCACAAAATCGCTGATAGGTACATCTTCACGCAGGATTTCCACGCCATTTTTAACTCTTTGCACACTTATATATGAATTAAATATAACCCACATTACAGCCATTTGCTCCTATCATATATACATACCAGGAGGAGTTGGTAAACCTAAGAATAACCTCCACCGAAATGACTACACTGAGATCGTTACATCAGCTCTCGAAAACCTAGTGCAAGCACCAAAAGACAATACGTGAAAACTTGCCATAGTGTGCACACCATACGTAAAGGACCTGCCCGAAAAACTTTTAAAAATATGCAGTCCATAATAACATCAGAACAATATTCGATAGTGATTCGACTCTCAAAAAACACCTAGTACAGGTCAAACCCTGACCGAAAGTCTCATGACAAAAAACTGTGTATATCAGATTTCATGCAAACGTGGAAAACTATACAAAGGTGAGATCAGTCGCCACTTAAAGTTAAGGCTAGAAGAACACCGTAAAGCCGCGACAAGGGAAGGTAAGTCAGGACTAGCTGCTCACGCATGGAAATGAAAAGGAACACACGATATTCATAAATGACTTGCCTGATAAAATTGTCACCAAGATAGGTATATTTGCCGACGACACCACGCTCTATAGCAGGCACGTGGGGAAAACTAATGCGCACATATCTAAGGTAATGGCGAAAAAACTTGCGGAAGACCTTCAGTCTGTAGTGGAATGGGGTCAAAAATGGATGGTAACGTTCAACGTTGTTAAGACAAAGCTCGTTTCCTTTAATAATTACATAAAACCTTACCAGCCATCAATAGCTATGGCTAGAGATATTTTACCCGAGAGCACTTCGTTCAAGCTCCTTGGCTTAACGTTCATAGGAAACATGAGTTGGAATAGATACATTGAAATTATTGCTAAGGCTGCTGCAAAGAAAGTGGGCTCTCTCTATCGTGTTAGAAAATTACTTACGCCTGAAAGTATCATGTACCTCTACAAAGCCTCAATTCGCTTGTATGGAGTACTGCTGTCACATTTGGGCTGGTGCATCTGATACTAGTCTCTCACTCCTGAACAGGATCCAAAAGAGAGTCTCGAACCTAATAGGTCCCGAACTGTCATCTAAACTTCAGCTCCTGTCCCACCGACGAAATGTTGCATTCCTCTGCCTGTTTTACAAGTATTTTAATGGTGGATGCTCTGACGAACTACAAGCCCTTGCACCCCCTCGACGAAAATACCCCCGACAAACCCGACAAGCAGCGAAGTCCCACCCCTATTCAGTTGAGATCCCTAGATGTAAGAAAACTTTTTAC
This sequence comes from Euprymna scolopes, assembly GCF_053919585.1. Classification (NCBI taxonomy): domain Eukaryota; kingdom Metazoa; phylum Mollusca; class Cephalopoda; order Sepiida; family Sepiolidae; genus Euprymna; species Euprymna scolopes. The sequence continues at coordinate 6,191,201 of NC_136498.1, forward strand.
TCCAATAGCCTCTTCCCCAGAACTGCAAGATTTGTTATTCTCTTCCGGTTTCCTGCTTCCACAACTGTACTGACATGCAGAAGTTCAAGTGTAATGTGAACAAACATCTTGCTGCTCAACTCCCTATATAGTACTCCTGCAACTTAGGTCCCTGATAGTAGCCTCCTACATCAAAGTGGCAACTTGTCTTGTTTGGGATGAAAATGTAATGAAAAAAAACAAGAAAAAACCTCTTTGTAAAACAAGATCAAAATAATTGATAGGGATGCAAGGTTGAGAGTCAGGAAGCTCAAAGAAGCAGCACAGGTGCTAAAAAAATTATTAAGCAGAGGAAACCTTGGGAGTCCCTTATTATAGAAAAAAAAATCAAATATTGTACACCCTTAAAACTTTTACGATAAAGGGAGATAATCCCTATCGATTTTATTAGAGTTGCGCCCCTTCGTTAACCAATTCTTTTCACAAATTGAAACTAAAACTATAAAATATATACTAACTCACAAAACGCGAAAATTTTCACGAAGCCAATAACATTTCTTTCTTTTATTTTCCAAACAAAACACGCCACGCCTGAAGAAGTTGAAAGCACAATCCGACTGTAAACGTTGTACAAATAGCACTCAAGATGAGAACAATAGTTTAATCAATACAAGTAATATATATATATATATATATATATATATATATATATATATATGTGTGTGTGTGTGTGTGTATATATATATATAATGGCTGTTCATAAGTTTGGAGTGAATTCTGCACATACAAAGATATATGCGTAACTTTATATATAGATAGCTAATCGTAATAACTTTGTACCTGATGAAAATTATTCCGTATCTACGAACTCACTTTCATCGGTACAATTGAGATTTCTTTTTGTTTGCGTTTTACGACTACGCATGTGTAATTTTATTTTGGTACATTTTTCAAGCAGTGCCCTTTATTCCCAAGACCATTCACATATGTTTGGTACATCTTTGTATGTTTTCAGTATTTTTATAGTCCATCAACATGTTCAGTTATCTGGGTTCATTTCGATCAAAGCAGATTTATTTTTCTCGTCAAGCAATCTGAAACCTCACAATTTCTATCAGGAAAAATAATCAATAAAAAAGGCGATACCATACAAAAATAATAAAGAGGTAATTGAAAAGAAACTAAAATAAAACAGAATCATCTTTACTTGAAAACCTCGTAGAAAGTCTAACCAGCCAAATGATTACTGCCGATGACTTTTGGCTCGGTAAGTCAAGCATAATTTTTATATGTTCTGTTATTTTACATGCCTGGTAAATTATACTTACCTGGCAGAACCCGAATAAGTTATATTCATATCAGTTGAGGATACGTCCTCGACATGTCTGACAAACTCTTGGCTATTTTTGAATAGGGAATGAATTTGAATCTTTGGGTTGGGTTATAGTTCCAAGTAGCCTTAGGAGGTCCACCCCAAGATCATTGCCCCTCGAGTTGAGAAAGTTTATTATTTACTGTTTGAGGCGTACCCACGAGTGTATTGCTGAGGATATTACTTTAAAAATTAGTTCTCATGTATGCAATAAAATTTGGGTGCTAGTGCACTTACTGATCTGCGCTATTTGGTTTTAGTAGGAAATCGCGTTTTATCAAAGCTAAGCATTACTCGAGTAGAAATCGATTCTGGACCTGACAGTATTTGTATGTAATTCTCCAAAATAAATAAATAAATAAATAAATAAATAAATACATACATAAAAATAATGTTAGTTCTATAAACGAAATTTCTCATTTTCTCCAAGCATTTTATATTCTTTGAAGTTCTATTTGAATTGTTTCTGGAACGGAAGAAAAAATAACTGCTTACCAATTCCATGATACCAAGTTCCACGAAGAAAATTAATTTCAAACAAAATTCTGGTTACTTACCTGCAAAGAGAAAAAACAACGAAACATTAACATATAAAAAGATATATTTATGGAAGTCGCTCCAGACAAAACATGAAGCCACTTGATGCAAGGAGCTACAAAGTACGAAAGATGCTTATTAAAACAAATGTGATGCCTATTGACCTTAGTATTGAAACAACCAAAGCTATAGGGATAGAAAATGAACAAGCGGAAAAGAGTAAAACCACTCATCAGTACTTGGAAAAAAGAAAAAAAAAGAAAAAAGAAAGAAAAAAAGGCTACTGCAAAACAGAAACTATGTTATAACGAGCGATCAAAACAAAGTTTTCGAAATGTTTATAGTTCCGTTTTAGATAGAAATATCGTCGATATTTTGATATAGTTGTTCAGATAGAAATACCATCGATATTTTGATATAGTTGTTTAGATAGAAATATCGTCGATATTTTGATATAGTTGTTTAGATAGAAATATCGTCGATATTTTGATATAGTTGTTTAGATAGAAATATCGTCGATATTTTGATATAGTTGTTTAGATAGAAATATCGTCGATATTTTGATATAGTTGTTTAGATAGAAATATCGTCGATATTTTGATATAGTTGTTTAGATAGAAATATCGTCGATATTTTGATATAGTTGTTTAGAGAGAAATATCGTCGATATTTTGATATAGTTGTTTAGATGGAAATATCGTCGATATTTTGATATAATTGTTAAGATAGAAATATCGTCGATATTTTGATATAATTGTTTAGATAGAAATATCGTCGATATTATGATATAGTTGTTTAGATAGAAATATCATCGATATTTTGATATAGGTGTTTAGATAGAGTGATAGATACAGCTAAGACATATTACTCTGAAACCACCAGAAAGCACATCGAAGCACAGAAATTAGGAACCCGGGATTTTTGGAAAATCTACAACAGCCTAGTTAATAATGGACAGTCAACTATTCCCCTACTAACAAACAATCATGAGGTTGCTTGCACGGCAACTGACAAGGCTAATCTGCTTGCCAGTCGGTTTGCCTCAAACTCCACACTGAACTCGGTACACCACTCACTCCCTGATTTTCCTCTGCGAGCAGACGCCACACTTGACGATTTGAAAATCACCCCTTCTCAGGTACATGCTATTATAAAAAACCTAGACACCTCAAAAGCATGTGGACCAGATGTAATCCCGGCTGTGCTATTAAAAAAATGCTCTGCCGAGGTTGCTCCAGTTCTGTCCAAACTTTACAATAAATGCCTCAACGAATCTTGTTTTCCCAACTGCTGGAAAACCGCCTCTGTGGTACCAGTCTTCAAGAATTCTGGTGAAAGAACTGACGCACTAAATTATCGCCCCATTAGCCTCCTCCCGCTTTTCGCCAAAATATTTGACTCCTTAGTTAATCAAACCCTAGTTCAGCACCTAACAGTTGCTAAACTCCTGACTGACAAACAATATGGATTCAGGCAAGCCCGATCAACAGCAGATATTTTAACTGTAGTTTCTGAACGTATATACCGTTCATTGGATAAAACAGGGGAGGGTAGAGCGGTGGCCTTTGATATATCTAAGGCTTTTGACAGGGTATGGCACGATGGTCTTCTAAGGAAAATTAGATCATATGGAATCCCTGGAAGAATTCATAATGTAATTAAATCCTTCTTAAGTAATAGAAAAATCAAAGTTGTCCTTGACGGACGTACATCCAAACAATATGACATAAATGCGGGAGTACCTCAGGGGTCTATCCTTGGACCTCTATTATTCCTGATATTCATTAACGACCTCCCTGATAAAATTGTTTCGGAGAGGGGTATATTTGCCGATGACACCACTCTCTATAACAGATATGAGGGGAAAACAAATGAACACATATCCAAGGAAATGGCAAAAACACTAGAGGATGACCTCCAATCCATAGCGGAATGGGGACAAAAATGGTTGGTCACATTCAATGCTGCTTGTTTTGAGGAGGTTCCAAATATGCTTAAAATAATCATCTGAAACTGAACAAAACATATTGTGTTGTTGTAAGGGACAGGATTATAGATTAAAAAAATTGTTTGCGTACCTTATTTTGACGTCTGAATATCAGAATTTGGATTGTGTTTAATTATCCCGCTTTTGAGTTTTGAAGTGTGAAATTCGGTGAATATATTAAGTAAAATAATTAATTTAAGTTAAGCAAAACAAAAAAAAATTGTTTAATATTTATACAAAAAAGTCCATTTTAAAATCTTTGATAAATAAATTAACAATTTTTTTAGTGAGCCGAATAATGCATGACCATTTTTAAACAGGGCATGCTTTGAAGAATCGATACAAAAAAATCCGATAAATATTGTGCTCTTTGTGTTAAAAATAGCATCATTTTTTCGATCCCGTTTGAAAACGTTTGCCGCCTATCGACTACGGTGGACCAAACGCGCTGAAATAATTTTTTTAAATTCTGCTTTAAATTTCCCCCTCCCCCATTTTGGGGAGCCTTCCCCCAACACACATACACATTAAAAACCAAACTCATACAAATGGTCACCCATCTGGTACTGGCCAGCCTCAGCGTTAATAATACATTGAAATTTTCGTCACTGAAAAATAATATTTTTTTTGGCCTGTTTGGTTTTCCATAGTTTGCTTTTTATCAAGCACAAACGTAAACATTGTCTAGATCGACGCGAAGTAACTGGTTGCCTATATGAATAAGTGGAATTTTTGAAATCCATGTACTTATATTATAATATTTTTGCATATTCTCATAGAAAATCACCCTAAATCTTAGTTAGATAACAAATAAATAAATTAATTATTTCAAAAACCTTTTTTTTTATTAAATATTTATGTACGTTTTTTGTGCAAGAGAAAAATGTCAATTTTTAACTTTTTGGAAAAATTTAACATTTAAAATTTAATTAAAAATAGTAAAAAAGTTTTACATTATTCTGTTTTCTATATGATAAAAGTCAAGGTTTCGTCTTTCTGGAAAAAAAAAGTTACTAAAAAATAATGGATTTTAATAAATGTAATTTCATTTAAAAAAAACAACAACAACGTGATTATTCGGCCATTTTTGGCGGTGTCTATATTATATAAATCCTACCTGTCTGTGTATATGTGTGTATGTCTACCAAAAACTTCCGACACACGCAACGGGGCATTGTTTTGAAGCCCAACGCCTCGGGCGAAAAATATAAAAAATTGGCCCAAAACGTCAATTCCTTCAATCTAAACTTGGACTTTTTTTACAAAGAGGGGTCGCTTTTTCCGTTAACATTTTCGTCACTCATTGTTATGTTTCGATTGACTACTCTTATTTCCAACGCTCGCGACTTCCTGCCGCGCTATGGACGCATCATCTAAGACGTTCGGTTTTTATCACCTTCTTTTCCTCCTTTGCGTTACGGGTTTGAGTCTGTCTGCCTACTACCAATTTTTTAATACCTCTCTTAACCCGCCTTTCTCCCGGGGTTTCTTACTACACAACCTCTCCACAATCGGGCAACGCCGGATACCCCCTCTAGTTGAAAATGACTTGCAATTCATTTTGAAGTGGCCAACGTCTTAGATTAAGTTGAAGATTTTCATTTGTTTTTTGCCTTTGAACATGTCGTTTAGATTTTTTGAGTTGCAGTATTTTCTTCGGTTGTAATTCAAATGCTGATAATATATTAACATGTAAAGGATTGTATAAAATTCTTGACGTGATACAAATGTTACCGTCGAGGGAGTTTGAGGCGAAGTGAAGGTTTTTGATGAACGTTTGTATGACCAGCAAGCATGGTGTCTTCATCCATATTAAAATAATCATTGTGCAAAACTTGTGTACGTACAAATTTGTCGCACGTGCTATAGAGATAGGAATCTGGTATGTTGGAATATATGTAAACATTCCAATTAATGACAAATTTGCGATACAGTCGATGACTCGTGTTAGCAACAACAGAAGGAGGTTTAACACTTGTTTATCAGGTAATATTTAAGATTTTGTGATTCAAAGGTTTGGATATTTTTATTATTCATGAGAACTGATAAGGAGTCAAAAACATAAGGAATTTATCTTCTGTTTTAAGGCCAAGTATATGGCTGCTTTTTCTGGCTGGAAAATTGATGCTTTGTCCTAATGCATTTTTGTGTTGATTAGAAGAGAAGCTCATCTATCTTATCCATTTTTGTAAATGAATTTATAGTGGAGATATATTGTTAAGATTTTCAAATTTTTAGCAAGTTCCGGTGATGATCCCACTTCTCGAGAACCTTATTACCTGTTACCCTTTTTAGAGGGTAAGTGAACTTGCTTATTGTCGTTTTGTTATTGGACCTGAAACAGAAGTGAGGGGATCGCGATTTAGCAATACTTCGCAACTTGTTATACGTGAACAAACCCTGATTTACAAACTATAACGACACATTAAGAACGAGTTTCTATATAATAACACTATTTCCGCACGGTTCGTATTCTACATAAATACTGATTTTTACAATCCATTAGGCTTGAAATTAGAGAACATCAAGAAAAATCGAACTCCATTTTAAATTAACTAGATTTAGGTCAAATAGAAATAATTAAACAAATGAGAAAATATCAGTTTTAGAGCTTAAAAAAGTCCACAGGAAAATATATTTTCAGGCGTTTGGTAACAATTATGTTGCATAATTTGCTTGTTTGCTGACTTCAACATTGTTTAGAATACTACACGATGGTCTGAATATCTTATTAGAAATCATTTTTGGTACTCATGCACTTATTGATCCGTGCTGAAATAATAACGTTATTATTTAAAAAGCCATTCTTAACATGGGGAGGGGAGGGTGTTTTGTACCTATTCTGTACTTTAACCTTACAATTGAATAAAAAAAAAATCATAAAACTTTAATTAAACTTGGAAATACGATTTAAAAAATAGCGCGGATCAGTAAGTGCATTATTACCCATTTTTTTGTAATCTTGACTTGGCGTGTTAAGAAATGGATAAGCGAATAGTTTTAGATAAAAACGGAACCTGACATTAAAACGAAATGCGAAGCCAACACATGGTAAGAATGGGGTTCTGTATAAAAATAAAATTGAAACAAAATAAAAATAAAAATGCAATTATTAAAAAGAAAAATTTTATTCAAAAGAAATTTTCTTTTTAATGAAAAATAGTTTGTCGTTTCTACATAAAACTTTCATTAATGGGGTAGTTTGGGATTTCATTTTATTTTCAATTAGTTTCCGTTTTTACATAAACATCTATTCAACCATCCACTTTGCATCCAACGACCAGATAAGATTAGGCGTTTTTTCTTTTAAATGAGTCTTACTTAAAATTTATTTTTATATCACATTTGCTGCGGGTCTGTCATGTAACATGAAGAATTCGAGATTATCCTATTTGTGTTTTAGTCACTTGGGAAGAGTCGTTGCACAACTAAAATTACTTCTGTTTCAGCTTTTTTTTTTATTACTTCGAACGAAAATCAATAGCGTCTTAGACAGAGTAGACATTTTGGGGCGAGTGCAATGTTTTGACTCAATCAATAACCGAAGAAAGCTTATTGTTTTTCGTATGTGTTACCTCGTAACAGTCACCGACCTGATTGTCGAAGTCTTGCCGCGAAGTAGAGTTAAATCGGAGAAATTCCAAATGTTGCCAAGATGTCAAATCAGATTATAATGCGGACTGAATGATTTTCCATCAGTCTGTTATATTTATGTATTATGGCAGTTCGAAATATGTTTTTAGTCTGACTTATTTTCCTAATTTAATGCTAATAATTCTCTATGTACACATAACTGAATTAGTTTCATAAACAAAAATTCCATATATATCTATAACAGTGAGAATGTGTGTGCGGAAACTTTTCAACCTATATACTCAACGAATCTTTGATCTACATACTTGAAATTTGGTATATAGGGTAATCAGACATTTGGAAAACTTAAATCGGTTTTCATCCGTGAAAACGGGTCAAAATTGAAAAATTGGTACTTTGGAGTAATCGGATTTTTATCTGTTTGTCAGCTGTTCCATGAAGGCGCATGCGCAGTCCTGAAACATAACAGCTTCTTTATGTTAAGAATAAGTAGGTTGGAAAACGCTTTTTCCACCTGATCTAATAGTTATCGTACTTGGCTCTCTACGTGGATTGTGATGTCAGAGTAGCAAGTGTTGTCAGCAGTGCGTCGTGTTTTGAAGTTGAGTTTTGATAGCAGGGCGTAAAGATTTGGAGTTGCTAGTTTTTACAGAGTATGTCGAATTTAACATTTGATTGTTTTAAGCATAATCCTATTATAACATTTTATGCGGTGCTAATGCACTTACTGATCCGCGCTATTTCTAAATCGTATTTCCAAGTTTAATTGAAGATTTATTATATGTTTTTTATTCAATTGTAAGGTTAAAGTACAGAATAGGTACAAAACGCCCCTCCCCATGTTAAGAATGGCCTTTTAAATAATGACGTTATTATTTCATCGTGGATCAATAAGTGCACTAGTACCTTTTATGCATATTTATGAAATTATTATATGATTAGTATTTCTGCCGTTTATGGACTAATAAGAATTCTCGGAAAACTTAAATTTTTACGGGATTTCTGGCTTAGGTGACTGTGGAAATCTGTTAACAAAGCAACCTCCACAATGTTAAGAATTACTTTCTAACCCGACGGTCCGTAAACTTCAGAATTGTCGATTTTATTATTTGTTAAGCAATAAATGAGAACAGCGTCAAAATTGAGAAAATCAGTATTTGCAAAAAAAAAAAAAAAAAAAAAAAAATCTGCCGAAACTGCCATTAATACGGTTGTTTAAATTGTCCTGTAACCGATCGAAAAATCACAATAACCAGTTTAGAAAATTTTGCAGTAATTTGGGGAGCTTACCGCTTCAATATTGCAAAACTCGAACTATATTAATTTATTTATCGATATTTACAAAAATTCTGGACATGAATTCGCTTACTGGTACTTATACAGAAAACAGACCGCACTGCAATAAGAGCATGGGGGCTTAACTTTTTTTTTAAACCTATTCTGTACTTTCATCTAACAATTTAATGAACAAAAGATATAAGAATTGTAATCTACTCCGAGGAGAATAGAAAGTGGACAGCCTTGTAACTCTTGTTTCCCTTATTTTGCCGATGAGTCTACCAGCGATGTTTCTGACAAGGGGGAAATTCACTGTTTTTAGGTCACAATCTATTCATCTCGTTGACAGATTTTTATGTAAAGTTATTGGTACTTATGCACTTATGTTACCGTGCTGAAATAACTATTTTGAAAGCCATTTTTTACATGGAGAAGGAGGGTGTTTTTTTTTTTTAACTATTATGTACTTCCACCTAATTAAAAACAAAAACCCCGTGAAACTTGTTTAACTTAACCATATTTTAAAAAAGCAGCACAGTGTCATAATTGCATGAGCACCGAATTGTTTTATCTTTAGTTCCTTATATTAAGTGGAACTATGCCTTACCGGGAGTGTTTTTTTTGTACTAGTGCACTTATTGATACGTGCTGAAATAATAAGATTTAGAAAGGCATTCCTAACATGTGAAGAGTGGGGTGTTTAGTACCTATTCTGGGTACTCATGCAGAGAGGGACTCGTGCTGAAATAATAACGTTGTTATTTAAAAAGCCATTCTTAACATGGGAAGGGGAGGGTGTTTTGTACCTATTCTGTACTTTAACATAATTGAATAAAAACATAAAACTTTAATTAAACGTGGAAATGTGATTAAAAAATAGCGCGGATCAATAAGTGCATTAGTACCCGTTTTTGTTAAAACAAAGATTCTTATATAAAAATGTTCGCATTCCGCACAAGTATTCACTAACCATGCTCTAGTCCATCATCTTACAGATGCTAAACTACTGACTGAAAAGCAATATGGATTTAGACAAGCCCGTTCCACAGCAGACATCCTAACTGTGATCTCTGAACGTATATACCATTCACTGGACAACGCGGGGGAGGGCAGAGCGGTAGCTCTAGATATATCTAAGGCTTTTGACAGGGTATGGCATGAGGGTCTCCTCAGTAAAATCAGATCATACGGTATCACTGGTAGAATACTTAACATAATTAAATCCTTCTTAGATAAGAGAAAAATCCAGGTTGTCCTCGACGGTCGTACATCTAAACAATATGATATAAATGCGGGGGTGCCCCAGGGTTCTATCCTTGGACCTCTATTGTTCCTGATATTCATAAATGACCTCCCCGACAACATTGCCTCTGAGATGGGTATATATGCTGATGACACTAAACTCTATGGCAGGCACGACAGGAAGACGAATGAACACATTTCTAAAGAAATGGCAGAAACACTAGAGGAAGACCTCCAATCTGTAGTGGAATGGGGACAAAAGTGGTTGGTCGCGTTCAATGCTGCCAAGACTAAACTAGTTTCATTCAATAATTACAAAAAACCTCTCTACCACCCATAGCAATGGCCAACGACTCTTTATCTGAGAGTCCATCTTTCAAACTCCTTGGCCTAACGTTCACAGGAAACATGAGTTGGAACAATTACATTGAAGGCATTGCCAGGGCCGCTGCAAGAAAGGTGGGCTCTCTCTACCGTGCTAGAAAACTACTAACACCCGAAAGTATCCTGTACCTCTATAAGGCCACCATTCGCCCATGTATGGAGTATTGCTGCCACATCTGGGCTGGTGCATCTGCTACTAGTCTCTCGCTCCTTGACAAGGTTCAAAAGAGAGTCGCAAACCTGATAGGCCCTGAACTGGCATCTAAGCTTCAGCCTCTCTCCCATCGATGAAATGTTGCATCCCTCTGCCTTTTCTACAAGTATTTTAATGGTGAATGCTCTGACGAACTGCAATCACTTGTGCCCCCACGACGTGTGCACCCTCGACAAACCCGACACGCTGCTAAATCCCACCCCCACACTGTAGAGATCCCTAGATGTAAAAGATCTTTTTACTCCAATAGTTTCTTCCCCAGAACCGCTAGACTCTGGAATTCCATTCCAGGTCCCTGCTTCCCCAACAGTACTGACGTGCAGAAGTTCAAGTGTAACGTGAACCGACACCTTGCTGCCCAAATCCCTACATAGTGCCCCAGTAGTTGTTGCCCCTGATAGTAGCCCCCTACACCAAAGTGGCAATTTGCCTTGTTTGGGGTAAAAATGTAATAATAAAAAAAAAAAACTTACCGAAATTAGCAAATGCTTTTGTACTTAGTCAAATGGTGAGGAATTAGTTTTGCTAGAAAGATAGTTTAACAATAAATTATGGTTGCATTTATTGGTGCTAGTGCACTTATTGATCCGCGCTATTTTTTAAATCGTATTTCCAAGTTTAATTAAAGTTTTATGTTTTTTATTCAATTGTAAGGTTAAAGTATAGAATAAGTACAAAACACCTTCCCGTCCCAATGTTAAGAATGGCTTTTTAAATAACGTTATTATTTCAGCACGGATCAATAAGTGCACTAGTACCCATTTATTAATTGAATTTTATTTATTGAATTAAAAAAAGAAAACACAAAAGTCTCTATAATACACGTACTAGTAACGAAACAAAGATACCATATTTCAAAAATAAACATTTGATCGTTTTTTTTCAAACTAGCAGGGTGGCACCCGACATTGTCGGCCATAAAATACGATTAAGACATTTTGATTCATGTATATTCCGTACTTATTACATATCTAATTTTCTATTGAACATTATAGTGTATAATATATAGTACTGATTTCAAAAGTTAAAATTACTTGCGTAATATCAACCAAAATTGAAACTATAACATTTACTTTCCAGCCGCGTTTCTTATCGTTTAAGCTAAAGTGACAGATAGATAAAGTTTATAAAATTAAACCGCTTTTAGCTACGATTAGTTTCCGCAATCAAGAATTAATAGAAATGTTGCTAAGTTGAAAGAAACATTTTGTATTTTAACTTGCCGACTTTTGTACGCGTTATTCATCCACCCAAGACGATTTTACTCATTATCAACCATCTTTAGTGTATGATTACTATTTCCTGTTAATTTCAGTGTTATGTGACCATTAGTTTAAAAGTTCATCCGTTAAATATATACACACAGAGACATGCATACATGTTTTATGTGTATAGAAAATCAAATTTTTCGACTAAACAAGTTGTAGTGTTTTCGTCGATCATGATGGAATCAATAAGGGTAAGACAACTCGATTCAAAGTGTCGATATCAAAATCAGCCTTATGTTTAATGCATCTTTTTATTACGTAGAAGAATTGTGTATTTTTAGCTCCTTACATTAAGTGGTTTTATGACTTGCCTGAAGCGATGTTGATTAACACAAATATTCCTGTATAAAAATGCCACTGGTAATAAAGTAGTATTTATGAAAGTATTTAAATAAGTATTGGAGACTTTCAAACACTGCACTTATGGAGCAATGAAATATGCGAAAATGAAAAACAAAATTAAGCATCTGTAATATATTAGACAATTGGGTTAGAAATCGGAATTATTCAGTAAAAGCAGTTCCATCATTCTGCGATATATTTTCGACTTTCAACATGTGTTATAAGACTGGGACGCTTTCCTTTAGCAATTAGAAGACGCCTCTCCAACCACCGATATCCATGGCAAATAAAACCCTACCTGTGAATTCTTCCTTCGAACTCCTCGGCCTAACATTTGCGAGTAATATGAACTGGAGAAAATACATTGAGGACATTGCGAAGGCTGCTGCAAAGAAGGTGGGTTCCCTCTATCGAACTAGAAGTCTACTCACACCTGAAAGTATCCTGTACAAATCCACCGTTCGCACATGCATGGAGTACTGTTGCCATATATGGGCTGATGCGTCTTCCACCATCCTCTCCCTCTTGGATAAGGTCCAAAAAGAGTTTTCAATCTAATAAGTCCCACTTTGTCAATTAAGCTCCGACCCCTGTCCCATCGCCGCAGTGTTGATTCTCTATGCCTGTTTTACAAATATTTCAATGTAATGTGCTCTGATGAACCTATTTACACTTGTGCCCTTTCGACGTACATATCCCCGATAAACCTGCTTTACAACAAAATCTCACCTCTTCACTGTTGAGGCCCCTAAATGTCAGAACGTTTTCTACTCTAATAGTTTTTTCCTTCGAACAGCTAGACTTTAGAATTCCCTTCCTGCTGCCTGCTTGATTGACTTTACTGATATGCAGGAGTTTAAATGCAACGTTAACGAACATCTTGTTAATCTTTACGTCCAAGAGGCGATATGCCTTGTTAGGAGTGAACGTGAGTGAAAAAAAAGGAGCATGTTTTCGAATCTTTAAGATAAAGATTTGGCACTTCTGCATTTATGAGCCCACGATTTCCACGAAGTTACTCGGATGTGTCCGGCAGATGACGGGAAAAACTGTCGACAAGTAGTTTTCTGGATATTGTCACATTTTTTTCAATGTATTACTTAGCGAATTTCAGTGGCCGTCGCCATTCTTAATATGAGGAAGGGAGTTATAACATTTTTTTTAATACGGCTAGCTCGGCTGCTTTCGATTATTCCCGTCATCAGCCGGGCACAACCAGATAACTTCGTGGAAATCACAGGTCGATAAATTTAGAAGCATCGAATATTTTAGGTTATTCGGAATTTTAACATAATGTTCTAAGGTCAATAGGCTAATAACGCACCAAGTGTAGCTGCCAGGCTTAAAGATGCTCTCCTTACGTCAAAGTTGGATATTTATGCTAATAAAGGAATGTTCATTTGTTTTTAAAATACCTTACTAGTGGAAAGTTATTATCTTTGTTACTTGTAGTTAAGAGACCTGATTAAAAGGTCGCAAAAGAATTTTTTCTTTCGTGTAAGAAAATTTGTGTGTCGTCCTTTCTTGGCGTCCAAGTTATTATCTTAAACACTGCTTTTGTTTAAGATACCATCTTTATTCTTTGGCATGCGTGATTCGCGTGTGAAAGTGATTTAACGTTACTCCCTCCCTTGCTTCCTATTTAAGCGACTACGTGCTGCATGAGGCGGCGTGCTATTTTCTGTATTGGCATTCAGGCATCGGTAGTGGTTGGACGCACATTAGTGTTTCAAACCTGTTTCAACTCTTTCCCCATTTTAAGCCACATCACCGGGAAAGTCGTTATATTCACAAATTGTTTAAGAAAACATCAAATCACACCGCTTCAGGCCAGCTATACACGGTGTTATCTGATAATTATTTGACACAAATTCTAAGTAAAATAGAGTTACCTTCCTCTAGACGATAAGTTTGCATTCCGAATAACCATATCTCACATTTGGATTATTCAGATAACATCCCGATTATATATTTTTCGGTCCTGAAACATCTTATCTTCATGTGAATTTAAAACTCAAAAAGAAAAATACGTCAAGACTCGCAAAATTCATACCATAATTGTTTGCAAAGACCCGTGATGTTGTACGTTATACACTTTTGTATGTAGAAAGGTTCAATCCTCAATAGGGACAACACTTAAAATACAATTGCGAATTATTTCTATTACTGGGTAGGCGTCGTAAACGAAACAAGAGCATTCTACCCTATAAAGATTCTGTTCAGAATTTCGTGCAAAATTTAGAATGAGAAAAGATACATCTGAAGAAGGTCGTACGTTACATCGTCGAAATATGAAAATAACTTTCGAGATGAGAACAATAGCCTGAATAATCCAAATAATATGAATGTTTTATCACAATCTAAAAATTTAGAAACATTGTACGAAATTTACTTTGTATCTAAAAATCAGGTAGTTATGCACTTATGTCACCGTGACATTTTTAATAGTATTTTTAAGTTAAATTGAAGTTTTACGATACAGTTTTTATTAAATTGTTAAGAGAAAGCACAGAATAGTTAAAACAACCCGTATGTTAAGAATGGATCTCTATATAATGACGTTATTATTTCAGCACGGTAACATAAGTGCATAAGTGCAAAAGTCATGGTCGACCTGAACTAGAATCACGCCCCTATACTTTTTACAGTATGTTTTAGAATGTATAGTTTTCGAGGTTGAGGGTGTTTATTCTGAAAGGCATTCTTAACATGGGGGTTGGTATGTTTCTACTAACTGCAAAATATCGGTTAAAATTATAGGGGAGTGATTCTCATTCAGGTCCGCCAAAAAATTTCTTAGTGAGAACACCGTGATGATCGGTAATAGAATTTAATGTTTGATTATATATAGAGAGGAAAACACAAATATAAACAGAGTCTAGCACATGCCATTATTTTCGGTAAAACTTGCAGAAGACGCTTATTTTATAGCTGTCTTAAAAATGGAACGGAAGTTGAAATTTCGTTCCGTTTTAATTTTTTGTTTTTAAATTGCGCATGCGCCAACATCGAAAGTAATCGAAATAATTACATTAAAAAATCGTACTTTTTATATATAAAAGAAAACGGAAGATTTTTTTTTAAATATAAAAATAAAATTTGATTAACAAAAACGAAATAATTCAATTTTTAAACAAAAAAGTCAATTTGGTATACTTTTTTAGTATTTTGTTTTTACACATGTCCAAATCACCGCTTACATTGGAAATGTCGACTACGCGGGTTTCAGATATGCTTACAACGAGTAAACACCTCCAACCTCCCGATGTTAAGAACGGCTTTCGGAATAGACGCCCCTAAATTTGCCAGCATACCCAGAAGTTGACATGTCGAATGTAAACGGTGAGATGGACGTAATGTAAAAATGTACCGAATTTAAAAAGGAACGAAATTTAAATTTCGGTTTTATTTTTAAAACAACTGTAAAACAGCATTCTCCGAAAGTTTTACCAACCAACCTTTGCAAAATAAACTTTGGTTTAGGATTGAGTTAGAGTTACAATCCCAGTTCGATGTAAATTCTATACTTTGTCGAATATTTTTTCGATACCATGGGATCATAGTTTGGCCATGTGTTAAATCGCGACCCAACTGTCAAAAATCAAGTACTAAAAAAAGATTATGACCTTGTTTGCAAAACTAATGTAGCAGCAACCAAAACTGTTTAACACCCATGAGAATGAAAAAAAAAATGTATATTATTTTAACTGGAATTTATTATTGAGATGAGTATTATTTATATTAATTTATTTATTGCGGACTATTATTCTCATCTTTATTAGTTGTTGTTTCACGACGTTTCGGCCAACTATTCCTCTGACCTTCGCCAGGTAGTAACCGCGACGGATAGGAACTTCGAATCTCCTGCATTCTCAGCAATCATTGCCATCCGTAGTTGTTGTCGTCTCACCGCATTTTGGCCAAGTAAGTCTATGGCCGGCTTTGGGTAGGATTAAAACCACTATCTTCAGACAATGCTTATCTGGAACCGTAGAGATTCAACGTCTCTATCAACTGCACCACGGGCCCCACCATTTTCCCAACAACCCTGGCAACGGATTTGATATACGTGTTTCATCTCAGATTAGGAGTAAAGGTCAAACCTAGAAGTTTGTCAAAACATGGAGCCTCCCCAAGACGAGCGCCATTTATTTCGATTGATGCCAGACAGGAATCGAAGCGTTGATGATGGAAAGATAGAAGCTGGGTTTTGGATGCATTAAAATTAACCAGCAAACTCTTTCCCAATTGTACCACGTGAAGATCAGAGGAAAGAGAATCAGAGAGAACTTAGTTCTTGAAGTGTTGATCTTGAAGTGTTGTCAAAGATGGTTGTGTCTTCAGCATAAATGTCTATGACTGATCTTAGGATGTGATATGGGAGATCATTGATGTAGTCAGAAATGGGGGTTGAGCCCATGATGGACCCCTGAGGGACTCCAGCATTAATACTGTGAGCTTCTAATGTCTGTCTACCTACCACTACTATTATGAACCTATCAGATTTAATAGTTGAAAAGACATGTTCAGCTATACCGTAGTTAGAGATTTTGTGGAGTAGACCTTTATGCTATATCCTTTCAAAGGCCTTGGATATGTAAAGGGCAATCACCCAAGAAAAGAAGTCTCTGTCGAGAGATTCGCTGATCCTATGAGATACAACTTATCTGTCGGAATTAGCATACCGACGAGTAGGGGGAGGGGAAGAAAAGACAGTTTAAGTCTTGCAACGAAATGTCGACGTTGCTTACAAGCAGTCTTTCCTTGTAAAAGTAACAAATGGGTAACGATAGTCGAAGTGTAATTTGTCTAAAAGACTATAACAACAGTAGAGCGGCCACCCCTTTTATCTACCCCAAGTCTCAGTCAACGAGATTCACGCGTGACTGAAATGTCTATTTAACTTGTAAGGAATAGGCACTCAGGTTCTTTGATTAACGGACCACCGGCCGTGTTGGTCACAGCTACCAGCACTCCTTTCTTCCTCACCGACCTACCCTCGGCAAGTCAACCAATTCAAAAGTCTCACATCAGATCATTTGTAGAACTAGCAGAACGGAATCCATATTGCATGTCACTGATGAGGCTATACTTGCTGAGGTGATTGACTACTTCTGTATTTAACAGATTCGAGCAACTTACTCATGACGCACAGGAGACTGATTGATCTCTTGAGAATTGGACGCACATTAATGCTTCCAGACCTTAGAGGTCGTTACAAGTCGTCTTGTTGCGACTTTCTCCTTGTTTCAAGTCACATCATTAGGGAAATCGCCTTATTTTGCAACAGGTTGTTTCTCTACCGGATTGAATTGTTTTTATCCGGGTTTGCGTCTTCCTGGGGTTAGTGCCTGCCAGTGCATGCCCCTTTCTTGGAGCGAGCCTGATCATCTACAGTTAATTTTCCCGCAGGAGCGACAACGAGTCTGACTTGTTGAACACTTGGGTTTATTATCATGTATATGCGGAGGACTGCTGTTGGCTGAGAATGTAGAAAATGACTACCTACCTGCCACGGCGGCTGGGGTGATCGGAAGAAACGGTAGCCTTCTTTAGTTCACCTTATATTAAATTTGTTGACATGCATGAATGAATGCATAAATGACGTGTTCACGTGATGAACACCTTCCCTTTCTTTTCTTTTGAAAGCGGCCGTTGACAGGTTTAGTGCATCAGACTACCAGACCTCGAAGATATCTAGGTCGCAACAAGGCAACTTGTTGCAAGGTCACTTACTTCTACAGTTTATCTTCTGTGAATTCCCCTTATTATTTCGATCAAGAACTGTCTGTTATGACGTCTGGGTTCGGGTCAGCACATTGGATTGTTACACCAGTTGTTGGATTTGACGGACGTGATTCGCGTGGTTTCACTTTCTATTTAAAGCGGCTACATACCGCATAGTCATGGTATTTTTCGACATTGACATTAGAGGTCGCAAAAGAGCAATCTGTTGCAACTTTCTGTTTCAAGCCACACTAGGGAAGTCGCCATAAACGTATTTAATCGCTACTTCTACACTATTTAAATCGAGCTGTGTTTTTATAATAAGGTAACTTTTGATTTTGAACAGATGGTTTCATTCTGTTTAAATTCTTAAAAAAATTACTACAAGTCCTGCTCTAAAAACACAATGGGCGACTGAGTTTTAAAAACAGTGAACTGAAACGAAATGCAAACAACACAATCAATAAACTGAATAAATGTGAAAAGAAGTTAAATGAATTATGTAATTATTTAGTAGTGAATAATTCAATTATAGACAGTTTCAACTAATTACAAGATTTAAAAAAAAATGAAACATTTCGAAAAAATATTAAAACGTATGAAACTAATATATTAGGATTAATTTTTAAGAATATAATTAGGGAATGTCTTCATGCTGGGAGTTTAGCAGAAAAGCCAAAAATCAACTAAAGTAAAAAAAAAAATCAACTATACAATAAATAAATGCGACCATAGACAATAAAAGTCACTGGCTTATTAGGAACCGTTTTACAAAAAAAATGACGGCCTACAGTTTTCTTTATGGGGAAACAAACCTGTCACCAAATTGATTACAAAACCGCTCGTAAAACCCCGAATATTTGAGATTAAAATAATATATATATTTAGAACTACTTTAAAACGTAATAAAAAATAGCCATGGTTACTGGCTATGGAAAAATTTATCTATTGCAGAGTCAATTTTTTTACCATTTTATTTCGTTTTTTTTAGCTTCTCTACTAAAAGTGATTTCTAAAATAACGGTAGCTTCGGTAATTTTATTGACTTAACATTGTTTTATGCAAACTTATGAGATTTCTGATGGTAGAAGAAACCTGATTTTTCATATTTACAAAATTTACTATCGCGGAATAGAATTAGTAAATTCTGAACTTTCGATTCTTCCAGTGGCCTGAAAATGGGTGATAATTTCACGTTAAATTAATATGCGAAATTTATTCACCAAATCTGAAGTCTAAATTATTATTTTAAAGTTACTTTTCTCAAGCAGTTTACAAGTATTCTCTTAAAATGGTAAAAACTTTATTTTCTTTTTAGGGGAATTAGCAGAAGGTTCAAGGCTCCGCTAATCTATTTAATTTTGCTGTAAACGTGAGTTTCAGGATTCAGCTATTGGGAAACTTTATAAAAGATAATAAGCCACTACAACTAAACTAAGTTCAATTGATAGTCGATTAATGTTTTATAATTCAGTTTTAAAAGAAAATATATTTATTAACGTTTAAAACCCAATAAGTAAAACCAAAAAGCCTTACCCAAAAATTTAGTTTGGCCGTTATTGATCGATCGTGGTAAAATCCAAACAAAAATGGCGGACCAAAACTTCATTCGTTTAATAGGTAACCGTTTAGGAGAAAATAAATTCAAAAATTCTGATTGGTTGAAACCGCTAATTAAAGTTAGTATAGCGAGCAAAAACTGTTAAAAATGAGTGAATGAAATCATTCATTCATAGAATAAAAATAATGTTACACAATGATTAGCTAAAATTCATACAAATAACAATTATAACATCTTCAAATTTTGCAAGAAAACGTTCGCTTGTTGCGTGATCTAACTCGACACTTTATTAGTCGCAAAATGAATGGCTACTTTTTTCCTTGGGAGTCATAGCAAATGAACGCCGTTTTTAGGAGTGTTCAATACTGATCCAGAACCTGACTCGATCGCGTCGGCATCTTTTAGCAGTTTACGGTAAACAACCAGAGAAGTTACCGGAAAAAAGCCAACGGCAACACTGACAGACGATAAATAGAAACGCTGAAATGAAACATTTATAATCAGATAAGATTTACCGTAAGTTTATTTATATGACTTTTTTTTTTAAGAAAAGTATATCAAAACATGTTTCAAAGAAATGAGCATTCTTCAGGCGAAAACAAATAAAATTATGATCGAAATATTTCTTTGCAGGAAGAAAATAAGAAAATTGTTTTTTATGCATTTTTTTTCTATTAACAAAAACTATTTGTTATCAGCTGGTTGTAAAATGGCTCACCAGATCAGCTTCTTCTGGTTGCTTTTCCGGCAGCTTATCGTAAATTGCCACAGATGCAAACGCGACCTTTGGTCAAGTTGTGGATCAATATAAAGTTTTCAATACTTGCATCTTTTTTTTCACGATACATCTGCATAACTTTTGTATCAAAATATTTCATTCTTCCGAATTATTCTGTATTAATATCATTTAAAGTTTTTGTATTTTGATTTTGGATTATTTTATGTATTTGTTTCACTTGCAAATACAAATAGAATATTTACTAAAATTATCCCTAAGGATATTATCGTAGGTTTGTGTCTTGTTAAATCGTTTACATTTCTATTTCTACTATTATATAAAAGAAACACTGTATGTGTAAGTTCGTTCCCTATGGACTCGAAAACGGCTGGGTCGATTTAATAAAATTTCGCATAAAAATATTTGATGTGCCCGGCATTATTCTTAGAAAAGGTTTGTATCGGAATGTCTTTGATAAGAATCGATAATCGAATTTATCCTATGAAAGAAAGAACAAACGATTTTGATCAAAGTTAACGTCTTACAGAACCTAACATCACAAGTGCATTTGAAAAGTTTTATTACCACACAAGCTGAAAGACCTGACATATAAAATCAACAGTATTTTTTTTATATGACAGGGGTACGTTCGCAATGAATGTTTCTATTTAGAGCACAATTGCACGATGATACTTGTCGTTTTCATTTTAAACTTAAATTCAAGCAATTATCGCCGCACAAGCAATAAGGCCAGGCATATAAAATCAACAGTAGGTTTCCGATATGATAGGGGCACGTCTGAAATTATTTTTTTTTGTTTATGGCACAAATGAATCATCATACTTGATTTTTGCATTTTAAACATTAACTCAAGCCATTATATATAAAACTGATGTTATGAAACCAACAGTAGGTTCTCTACAGTGTAATATAGACTAAACAATTTGGAAGTTTTATTACCTAATAATCAGAAAAGTTAGGCATATATTATCAACAGTATGTTCTTTGATATGACAGGAGCGCGTTCCAAATGAATGTTTTTTGTTCAAAAGCACAATTGCAGCATGATATTTGACTTTTGCATTTTAAACTATAATTCAAGCCATTATCGCTGCACAAGTAGAAAGGTTCGCCATATACAATCTACAGTAGGTTCTTTGATATGACAGGTGCGCGTCTGTGAAGCTTTCTCTCGGTGAACCGCAATAAGTTTCCAGCTAGTGCAGGCAACCAGTCTATTTGATTAAGAAAAATGGGCGTGAAACATTATTCAATCTCAGGTTACATTGTGTTTCCCTGTTATATATATATATATATATATATATATATATATATATATACTCTCCTATAATTTATTTTTTGTATGTATTGATATTCATATTAAAAACACTTTTTTCTATTTATTTAAAAAGAAAATACAACTTTGTTATGTATGTCGTAGAATTGTATTTATCTGCAAAAGATCTAGCTAATTTGCATATTTAAAAAAATATTCATTTTAATTAATATCCAATTAGATTTTTCGGTTTTCTTATGAGATAATATTAACTAATAGTTTATTATGAGTAATTATATTAATGCAAATATTCTACATGATTTATACTTGCGTAATATTTGTTTAAAAAGTTGTAGTAAACACAAATATCTTTTTATATATATTTATGTATGCAAATATATATTAGTTAAAAAATCTTGCCTACCAAACTCCTCAGTTTTTGGTCTACAGACTTAAAACTTAATATATAGGGTAATCGAACCTATGTGAAACTTTATATTTGAGTTTAAGCCGGGAAAAATCAGTGCAAGAGTGTGAAACTTAAAAACTATTCATTGCGAGGCGAAGGTCGAACGACGGCATGAGGAGAATACATGCGTAACGTAATAGCTATTGGTTCATGTTTTAATTGTTAGTCTTTCAGTAAACATGTCTTCATAATTCAGGCATTAACATCAAAGGAAAATATTCCTCGTTGGTGGCTCACGAGTTATTTTTTTTTAGCTTTTAAATCATTACTATATATTGGGCCCAATCTATATATCTATAAAAGTGAAAATGTCTGTGTGTGTCTCTGTGTGTCCGTGTTTCTGTCTAGGTACATTTCCTTACCAAATAACTCTGTCAATTTTCGGTCTACAGACTCGAGATTTGATATAAGGTGTATTAAGTTTTAGGGAAATCGTTTTAATGCGTTTTCAGCCAAAAATTTCGCTGTTAAGGGGTCAAAGTTCGACGATTTGACCTTTGAAAACTCTACTAAACTCCTCCGTCAATTTTGGGTCTAAACACTTGAAATTTTAACTGTAGCTTACTTGGATATGGATCTAACTTTATAATTTGATTTGAGCTCCAAATAATAAATGTAAAGGGTTTAAAATTGGGACCAAAGTTAAAAAATTTTTTGCGGTGTCTACCAAATTACTCAGCAAATTTCTGGTTTAAAGATTTAAAGTTTTACATAAAGGTTATTCAGAGATAGGGCAAGCATTTTAATTGCTTTGAGTCGAAAATATGAGCTACCAAGGGGTCAAAGTTCAAAAGATTTGACCTTTGCGGTGTCCAGCAAACTACGCAGCAAATTTTGGGTCTAAACATTTTAAATTTTATATAACGGGTATTCAGACACGCGCAAGCATTTTAATATGTTTTGGGGCAAGGATTTAGCTATCAAAAGGCCAAAGTTTAAAGAGTTAACCTTTGCAGATTCTACCAAACTCCTCCGCCAATTTTGGGTCTAAACACTTGAAATTTTAAATGTAGGTAACTTGGACATGGGTCAAACATTTTATTTCGATTTGAAACCAAAACAAAATCTTCGCCCCAAAATTGATTAAAAATGCTTGCCAAATGTCTGATTATTTGTTATGTATAAATTTCAAATGTTTAGACCCCAAATTGGCTGAGTAGTTTGCTAGACACCGCAAAGGTCAGATTTCAAGTGTTTAGACTATAATTTGGCGGAGGAGTTTGGTAGAGATTTCAAAGATCAAATCGTCGAACTTTCACCCCTCGGCAGCCAAATTTCTGGCAGAAACGGATTAAGGGGTCAAAATTGTGGTCAAAGTTTAAAAAGATTTACCTCTGCTGTCTTTACGAAATCACTCAGACAAATTTTGGTCTAAACATTTGAAATCTTACATAAAATATATTCACACACACAGGACAAGTTATGAACAGTACCAAGGGCTCGAGCTAAGCCGGACAGAAATGCAAAAAGTAAATAAGGTTGGTGTTGGAGAGTAATAGTAAATTAATAGGAAATAATTTTGGGTTTGAGATTAATAGTGAATAAAGAATAATTAAGTTTAGAGTTTAAAGTAATAGTAATTTAATAGCAAATAATGTTGGGTTTAAGATATTAAGGGAATTATAAGTAAATAAGTTTGGAGTTAAGAAAAAAATTAATATCAAATAATTTTGTGTTTGAGATTAATAGTAAATATGTTTGAGGTTGGGAAAATAGTAAATAAATACGAAATAATACTTGGTTTGAAATTAAAAGTGAATTAATAGTAAATAAGTTTGGATTTGAGAACAATAGTAAATTATTATCAAATAATTTTGCGTTTGAGATTAATAGTGAATTAATAGTAAATAAGTTGGAGTTGAGAAAATTGTAAATAAATAGCAAATAATATTGGGTTTGAGATTAATAGTGAATTAATAGTAATAAGTTTGGTTTTGAGAACAATAGTAAATTAATCGCAAATAATTTTGGGTTTGAGATTAATAGTGAAGTAATAGTAAATATGTTTGGTGTTGAGAAAATACTAAATTAGTAGCAAATGATTTATGTTTGAGATTAATAGTGAATTAATCTATCTATCTATCTATAAAAGTAAAAAGGCCTATCTGTGTCTGTGTGTGTGTACATTTTCCTACCAAATAACTCTGTCAATTTTCAGCCTAGAGACTCGAGATTCGACATAAGGGATATTGAAATTTGGGAAAATTATTTAATCCGTTTCTGCCAGAAATTTGGCTGCCGAGGGGTGAAAGTTCGACGATTTGATCTTTGAAATCTCTACCAAACTCCTCCGCCAAATTATAGTCTAAACACTTGAAATCTGACCTTTGCGGTGTCTAGCAAACTACACAGCCAATTTGGGGTCTAAACATTTGAAATTTATACATAACAAATAATCAGACATTTGGCAAGCATTTTAATCAATTTTGGGGCGAAAATTTTGCTGCTAAAGGCCAAAGTTGAAAGAGTTGACCTTTCAGATTCTACCAAATTCCTCTACCAATTTTGGGTGTAAAGACGTGAAATTTAAAATGTAGTTAACTTTGATATGGGTAAAACTTTGTGCTTTGATTTGAGACCATCTTAATGTTAAGGGCTCAAAATATGGGTCAAATGTAAAATACATTGCCTCCTGCGGTCTCTACAAAATTACGCAGACAAACCTTAGTCTTAACATTTGAAATTTTACATAAAGTGTATTCACACATAGGGCAAGTTAGGAACAGTAAATAGGGCCCGAGCAAAGCCGGGCAGAAATGCAAGCAGTAAATAAGGTTGGTGTAGAGAGTAATATCAAATTAATAGCAAATAATTCTGGGTTCGAGATTAATAGTGAATTAAGAGTAAATAAGTTTGGAGTTAAGAACAATAGTAAATTAGCAGCAAATAATTTTGTGTTTGAGATTAATAGTGAATGAATAGTAAATAAGTATGGACTTGAGAACAATAGTGAATTAATAGCAAATAATTTTCGGTTTGAGATGATTAGTGAATTAATAGTAAATAAATTTGACTTAAGAGTAATAGTAAATTTGTATCAAATAATTTTGAGTTTCAGATTAATAGTGAATAATTCGTAAATAAGTTTGCAGTTGAGAACACTAGTAAATTATTAGCAAATATTTTATGGGTTTGGGATTAATATTAATATTTAATAAGTGTGGAGTTGAGAACAATAGTAAATTAATAGCAAATAATTTTGGGTTGACATTATTAGTGAATTAATAGTAAATAAGTTTGGATTTAAGAATAATAGTAAATTAGTAGCAAATAAGTTTGTGTTATAGATTACATGTGAATTAATATATCTATTCTATTTATTAAAGTAACAATGTCTGTGTGTATGCACATTTCTCTAGGATACTACTCTGTCAATTTTTAGTCTACAGACTCGAGATTTCACAAGAGGGTTATTGAGATTTGGGAAAATCTTTTTAATCGGATTTTGGCCAGGAATTTTGTTGTTTTTAAGGGGTTAAAGTAGAATGATTTAAGCATTGAAAACTTTACCAAACACCCCTGCCACTTTTTGGTCTAAACATTGGAAATTTTAAATATAGGTTACCTGTACATGAGTACAAACTTTTTACTATATATATATATATATATATATATATATATATACATATTCATACAAAGTTATTAAGACTACATAGGGCTAGTATAATATAATACTAAATACGAAATCTGTATTAATCTAAATATCACATTTAAGCGTATTTTTTGATCGACCAATGACAGGCGGTCTGCTAGTATATATATGTATATATATATATATATATATATATATATATATTCTGAAGGCAATCAGTTCAAACCTAGTACAATATTATTTCAATTATCTAAGAAAAATGGTGATGTAAATAGTTTGTTTCAATGGTTGTCAACTTGATTCTGATATAACACACACATACACACACATACATTTTCTTTAATTGCAGTCTTGGCAATTATAAGATATTTCAAGTTCATCACGTGGTTTCAGCAGGACGGAGCTACATGTCATGCAGTGCGTGATACAATGAATTTACCGAGAGAAACATTTGATTAACGAATAATTTGACAAAATAGATGTGCCAACTGGCTACCTCATTCGTGCGATTTAACTTTATTGGAACATATGTAAGTCCCATCTCTACGTTAATAAATCAGACACAATAAACTACATGGAAAACCACATTCTACTCGTTATTTTCAAAATAGAGCTTAATTTAATGCGTAGAGTTTTGAAAGATTGACTTGTAGATTACGTTATATACACCACCACATGTCTTGACCGTCACAGTTTTAACACATGATTGTTTCATGCAGAGTAGACACAAAAACACAATCATTTAGTTTTCTTAAATGTTTTATTTTGGAGGGAACTGACACAGACGCGAGTGACTATTTTCGTAGCTAATTATTTTGTAATATAATATAATATATATATATATATATATATATATGTGTGTGTGTGTGTGTGTGTATGTATATATGTATATATGTATACGAACAAGTACTTTTGCTGTGTTTTACTTTTTATTGTCTTTTATTAATTGTTATAATGATTTATGTCAAGATAAAAACTAATACATATTGCATATGTATTTCTGATTTTTTCTCATCCTAATTATCAGACAAAATTAAGAGAACAAAAAACTGCAGGAAAAACACAACACTCGTTCTCATTATTAAAATTCCTCTCAATTTATGTGGCTTAAAAGATGACGGGCATGCAACTGTCCTATTATGTAACTGGGATGAAGTTTCGTATAAAGTGTGCGAGACTTATTTTCTGCACACTGCCGAGAGAAAGAGGCAAGATAGGGCAAAAGTATTCCATGCACGTATAACTTTGTAAATGCTGGCAGATGTTGAAATTTTCTAGCCGGCCAAAAGGAACTTACATTTTTGCAACATTGCTAGTACTATCTAATTATTTCGATGGCGCATGTCAAGCCTACAAGTTTGAATATTTTAGTCTCGAGGAAAAGCGCTCGGAAATATTTCTTGATGTTGGCTCTTTTTACAATATTTATTTCAAACCGTTTCTATAAAGTAGTTCCCGATGGATTTTGGTTTTCTTGTTAGTATTTTTACCTTTTCTACAGGAGGTTAGACACAAGATCATGAGGGGATAGAAGGCAGTGAATTAAATAAAGTACGCTCTGGTTGACAAAAAATATCTAGCAGTTCTATCGGAATTCTCGGGCAAGGGCGCTCAACATTATCAACAATAAACCCCTTTTCAGAGAGAAGGTAAGGCTTGGGAGAGTGGACTTCTAAGAACCGAACAGAACCTATACCTGAGATCTACCATAACATAGCGAATATGGAACTGACTTATCCCCTTACAATTTATTTTTTTAGTATATCCTATAACTTTATGGACGTGTTAGCTGTCTCTGAACGAACACTGGGTGTTAAAACGGCAATCGCACAAGAACAAAAAAATGAGTTTACGATAGCATTACTAACATTTCAGTTTATTTTATAGTTTCATCTCGATTATAGTTGTCTTTTTTGACTTCCGATTTTTCTTGTTCATTTGGTTACATAATTAAACATAGTTAAGCAAACAAAAAAGGTATTCTTTACATCGAGAATGAAGATTTAACGTTATCTTGAGTATAAATGGACCATACGCTGCTTGTAACTGTCGTCATGTCTGCGAAGCAGACATCGGAAATCAAAAGGGGAAGACAATCTTAATTATAGTCGTAATGTTTTGTATTAATCTGGGTAACTCGCGGGACATTACGACTGAGGCAAACATGGTATAGTTCAATTCAGTTGCATTGCATAAGTTCATTGTGTGTTTATAGTAATAATGGCATCAGTTATAATTTGCCTCTGCTGAAACTGTGCACCAATGACATTGCGTGAATGAGGTGAATAATAATCAGTGTCGTCGGTAGACAGCAAAGATAATGTGTTCACCTCGTAGCGAAAAGCTTAAGCTCTTCACTCTTCATAATTGAAAATAATTGAGGATTGAATAATTACGGTAGACATTGATTTGACATAGTCACCTAAATAAATGAATGACTGCTGGTGAGAAATCGAATAGCGACTAAACACAATCCTCAAATGTATTCAGTCTTTTTTTGCACAGAGGTTTGTCAGCACAACCTTATACGAGTATACTTCTCCCTACAATTAAACGTTGACCAAATATTCAAAACAATATAAATATTCAAAACAATATAAATATTAAAAACAGTATAAATATTCAAAGCTCAAATAAGACCCTCTTGGTATGTCTTCCCCACATTAGCTTATATGAGAAATGGTGCGATTCACACCAAGTGATGTTACTTATAGTAACAGTATATAGCTACTCGATAAGACTAAATAAATTCTTGTCTTGGAATCTGATAAGGGTAATTGACAATAAAACAAGTATACTATAACATTAATATTAGAATTTCTAAGGTGTAGAAGCAAAAACAACGCATGCATATATATATA
Source organism: Euprymna scolopes (assembly GCF_053919585.1). NCBI lineage: Eukaryota > Metazoa > Mollusca > Cephalopoda > Sepiida > Sepiolidae > Euprymna > Euprymna scolopes. Next base: position 6,219,602 of record NC_136498.1, read on the forward strand.
TATATATATATATATATATATATATATATATTTAGACAAATATTATTGAATAGCACGGAATTATTCTGTTTTACAATTTTCCTTTTTATCTTCTCCAATCTCCGAATAGTCCTTTTTGTGTTTTTCTCGAAATTGTATATGTTGGATCCATAATCGCGAGCACTTTCGACAGAAGTACTTCTATCATCCTCAGGCATATTGTAGAAATAAATGTAGGGATTGTTTTTTAATTTACTTATATATTTTTTTCCTAGTCACGTGGTAATTTGTTACAAGTTAAGTGGGCAAATTTTTTTTTTACATATATTAAACAGATTTATATATACAAACACATATATACATTATTAAACATTTATGCCAAACATTTCAAAATGTTCCGGCTGTACTCAAAGAAGCCTTAAATAAATAATATTTATTATGAGTACAGCCGGAACATTTTGAAATGTTTGGGATAAATGTTTAATAATGTATATATGTGTTTGTATATATAAATGTGTTTAATATATGCACAAAAAAAAAATTCGCCCACTTAACTTGTAACAAATTACCACGTGACTAGGAAAAATATATATATAAGTAAATTAAATAAACAATCCCTACATTTATTTCTACAATATGCCTGAGGATGATAGAAATACTTCTGTCGAAAGCGCTCGCGATTATGGATCTAACATATACAATTTCGAGAAAAACACAAAAAGGACTATTCGGAGATTGGAGAAGATAAAAAGGAAACTTGTAAAACAGAATAATTCCGTGCTATTCAATAATATTTGTCTAAATGAGAAAATGCTGCCTAAATATACATTATATATATATATATATATATATATATATATATATACTAGCATTTCATCCCGGCGTTGCCCGGGTGTTTTGAGGTATATGTTGAGCAAAAACAAAAGAAAGTGGTAGTAGGAAGGCACGCTCGGACCCGTACCGCAAAGGAGGAAAAGAACGAAAAAAAAACTGACGTCTTTGCTGTTACGACCACCGCCAAACCGGAAGTGACGTTGTTTTAAATAAGGGCTAGACAATCGAAAGGAGACGATGACGTTCAAAAATATCGGGGGAAAGCGCCCCACTCCTGTAGAAAAGTGCCCAGTGTAAGGTGGATATATTAATGTTTTTAGCCAATATTTCGATATTTGTCATTTGAAAGGTCGAACTTCAAAACGATATTGATCTTGTAAAAATCCGTCGCCTCTGTCGAAAGTTTTAGGCAGAAATGAAAACATACAAACATACATTTACATATTGGTAACTAAAATTTTCGACGCAAACCGATTAAAAAGCTTGCCCTATCTATGAATACCCTTTATGTGAAATTTCAAATGTTTAGACCAGGAATTGTCTGAGTAATTTGGTAGAGACCGCGGAGGGCAAATTTTTTAAAACTTTGATCCTGTATATCAAATTTCGCGTCTGTAGGCTGAAAATTGACAGTTATTGTATAGGGAAATGTACACAGACAGACACACACACATACACACACACACACACACACACACACACACACACATATATATATATATATATATATATATATATAAGTGAAAGTGTCTGTGTGTGTGTCTGTGTACATTTCCATACGCAATAACTCTGTCAATTTTTAGTCTGCAAACTCGAAATTTGATATACAGGGTACTGAGATTTGAGAAAATCTATGTGATTGGTTTTCGGCCATGAATTTGGCTATTAAGGGGTCAAAGTTCAGTAATTTGACCTTTGAGAACTCTATCAAACTCCTCCGACAATTTTGGGTCTAAATACTTGAAATTTTAGATATAGGTTCCTTGGACATGGATCTAACTTAACTTCATTTGAGTCCAAAACAATAAATGTTAAGGGGTCATAATAGGGGTAAAATTTTACAAAATTGACCGTCATTTTTGGTTTTGCTCAGCATAAACCTCCAAACACCCGGGCAACCCCGGACAATCATGCTAGTATATATATGACAAAACAACTACATTTTTTCTGACTAATGCTAGACGTTGTTTTCAAAGTTTCCGATGCATCTCATCAATTTGTTACCAGTACTCCCCCGCCGTAATGGTTTCGCCTGCATTAAAAAACAACTGTAAATTGACGAGACTGGTCGTAGTCAGTAGGACATTCTTTTGGTGAAACTCTGACTTCATTTGAAATAAAAATTAAAAAAATCCGCAGAAACTTTTTTCTTAATCTAATATAACTAATTTTTATTTATTTATTACTTTTAATTATCCTCCCAAAAAAGACACATTGGTCATTGAAAAGAATGATTAGGAACCAGATTTTTAGTGATAAATTATACAACAAAATGTTTTTGTTCGTCTACAGTAGATTGAAACTTCTGCACGTTGGTACAATCAGTAAAATAAGCCGAAGAAAGAAAATTAAAAAAGTTAGCAGTTAAAAAAAAGTAATCCATTGCATTAAAAGTCTGAGTTTTCGTTAAAAATAATACAGGTGCTTTTACAGAATTTGAACTGAACCAAACCGATGTATTGCTGAATTAGACATAAAACATAGGTTATGGCTAGTTTAAGGTTAAAGAAAATATAATTTTGTAAAAATCCTATAAGACATACGCCGTTATTTGAATCCAATTTTACTGACAGTTTATCGGAACGTTTAACCGTCTAAATAGAACACAGTCATTAGTTACTTCAAATAATGCAAAAATACTCAGTGATATTTAGAAAGACGAACAAGCGAGCTTCTCTCTAATTATAACCGACCAATAGAAATAAGGCTTTTTAATTGAGTGGGCCGGCGTTCATTGAAAAGCTTTTGATCGCAAGCAAAGTTGCGCGTTAATAACCTTCCATTCAAACTGTATTATTTATCATTAAAAGGAAATCTCTTCTCTTCCGTCCATTCGTAGTCGTCGATTCGTGATTAAGATTTTATTCATCGCATATGAAACCGGAAGAATTGCGTTTGCTCCTCAACAGAAAAAGTCATCAGGAAAAGATATGCGATTCTTGAAGATTAATTTATGCAATGTTTCCAATTGAAGAGGCAGAGAGAAAAGAGAGGATCCGAAATAATTTCACTAATTGCTCTGAAAGATTCGCATAAAAAGAATCTATTCATATGTACTTCCAATGACCTTCTATGACGAACTTATATTGTGCACTAAAATTGGAACATGAGATACATTTAGTCGGTGAAATAGAAGATGAGATCATATGTACATGTGAAACTATTTTAACTATTTTTCTTAAAATAGATCCAGACAAGTCATAAAGCCATTTGACGAATCAGGAAACGAGGAATTTCAAAATCTTGCAGTTTAAGGAAAAAAAATTAAGATAAAAGGGTTTCCGCTATCTAGGGATCTCTACATTGCAGGGGTTGGATTTTACTGCTTCTCAGGTTTGTCAATGATATTTACATCAAGGAGCTACAAGTACTTCACGAGTTCACGAGTTAAAGTACTTGTAAAACTGGTACAGAGATGCAATATGTAAGCAATGTGACAGAGGTTGAAGTTTGGTTGATAATACGCAACTTATTAAGTTGGCGAGTCATTTGTGAACCTTGTCTAAGAGCGAAACACTAGTGGGAGATGCTTCAGACTTGATGTTGAAACAACACTTGCTTTGTTACTGGGTTTGAATCCTCTGACCAGCTGTAATTATCACGTCTTTCGTTGATGCTATCGTAAGCATTAAACACTAGTGTCTGTAGATGTAAAATTAATTGTTAATTGTTAAAACTTTTTAAAAAAGTTTAATGGAAAACAAAGAAGAAAAACAAAACATGTATTTCTTATGTTTATATTATCAATATTTTTGGCTACACAATATTTTAAGGTGCTCCAATTTCTGTTCAGATATAGAGATTGTCTGATTTTCCGACTGTAGAACACACAACATGTATTCGTCTATGTGAGAAGCAATCAGGGGACATGTATTTCACACAAATGTAAAAATGTCCTTGAGCTTTGTTAATTATTATTGAAAACGCCAAGCGAATTGTAAAGTGCAATATCTTAAATTAAAATGGTATATCCGTTCTATGCACGTTCGCTGTCCGTTCTTCTTGAGGTTAACAGAGGGAAAACTATGAGGGTGTAATTTTACTGTAGACATGTATGTGAGCACGGATTGGAAAATCTCGTAAATTACAAAAAAATACTCGATTTGTTTTGCGTGAAAGTATAGTTTTATAAATAATAAATCAGCGGAAAAAATTAATAGAACTGTTTAAAGAATAAACCAACAATATAAGTGGGATACCGATGAGAATTCAGAAAGAAGACAGAAGAGAAAAGAATGTAAAACTGTTGTAGGATAAGTTTGTTTTTATATATTATTTCGGAGAAAGGTTATTGCTTTAAAATATTTAAAAAATAAAAACAATCGTAAACGCTTGTGGTGTTTTTCGTTACTGTAGTGAAATTCAAAAAATTAGAATATTGATTTTCAAGTGAAACCAATGGTATCCACTGGATTGCCCGATCGCAGTAATGAAAATATCAAAAAACAAATATGAAAAAGATAAGGAAGAAATTAATTGTTAAAGAAAATAGTTTTTGAAGAAATTAGAAATTGTAGCTATTCCCCGTGTGTTTACTTCACATGTAACGTGACCAAACAAACAAACAAACAAACCTCAAATTATTTTTTCGTTGAATGATGAAAAACTTAACTAATTGTGTCACGCCAATTAGCTAGATAAGATTATTTATTGTTGAAATTATCAAAAAAAAAAATGTAAATCGTTACCATTGTGTTTTTTTTTCAAATTACAAATCCACTTTTCGGCTGTCGGATTTTGCAACAATAACTAAAAAGTACAATTTTTATCGGCCAATCTGTACAATGAACGTATACTCTTTACTTTTGTCTTTTTTTCCAGTTTTTAAGCGGATTATTGCCGATTGCAAACTAACAAATCAAAACCAAAATGCAAAATATTCATTATTTAAAGATTTATAAAGGGGGCATAGTTTCTAATACAACATTCCAGGAAATCGATCCCCCTTATTGGTAACATTAAAAGGAAACAAGAAACCGAATTATTGTACGTATGTTTGAAAGAGTTTTTTTCGTTTTTTTTTCTCAATATTTTCAGCAGATTATTATTGATTAGACATTCATCTACCAGATTCTGCAATCTTTTTAATTCCAAAAAATTAACATTGAAAGATTTCAGTTTCTAATACAACGTAAATAGAAATAAATGTTTGTGATGGTTTCACGATGAACTTATTATAACTTAATGTATCAATATTGTTTTTGAATAGATAACAAATGTTTATGTTTGAATATAAATTCCAAAACTCATTTCACTCTATACAAAATATGTATTAACTACAATTAATAAAATTGCCATCAAACAATGACCAACAATTAAACAGACTCTTCAATAAATCTGTTTCATGTATCCGTTTAGTGGTTCCAATATAGGGGACAATTTACCAGACAATTTTATTTTAAACCGAGCAACCCCTAAAAATCATTAAATATTGATTTTGTTTTCATTTTTTTTTGGTAGATTTAAAAATTGAAAAACGACGAAAAAATATATAGTGTGTGCAATGTACAGGTAAGAGTTTTTATTGATTAAACTTTTAACGATTTTTATCTCCAATATTTTTATTACTCATCCTTATGAATCTATTTTTTAAATGAATTATACACGATATATTTCAAAACTAAATAAACATAATAAGAAAACGGTTTACTGACATTCTGCAGTCATTTATTATTGTGAAAATGTGTTTTTACACGTATAACCTTTACCATAAAAAACGCGAAACTTTAATGTTTTACCAGTGTCACGTGACCGATGACTAACCGCCGGTAATAGTTCCCCATTTGATAAAATGACAACATCGTTACACAGAAAACCACTCAATAGATCAAATAAAAATTAAGTATAACATTATAATGAAAAAGAGACGTGAAAAACATGCAAAGCTACGATTAAAATGCTATATCAAAATGTCGAAGAAATCACACAGTAGTCTTTTTAGATTATCTATTAGTAATAAACGAACAGTTATATTTTTGTTTATACATAATATTGATATGTAGCAACACTAAATTTTGAGTGCTTATTTCCAGTATTTACTTCGACAATACTTAATACTACGTGCGTAGAATTAGGTAGTAAGATTTGCAAAAGCCTGACTAATCTTCAAAGTGATGAAACGCGGAAGAATCAATGTAGCTTAATTGCCATATATATTTAATAACTTACTATATATTCGGGGTTCCTGCTTTCCCAACGGTGTTGACATACAGTAGTTCATTTGTAACGTGAACAGACATCTTGCTGCTCAACTCCCTACATAGTATCCCTGCGATTTATGTCCCCGATAGTAGTCCCCTACACCAAAGTGGCACTGTGTCTTATTTGAGGTGAAAATGGAATTTATATATATAACTATATATAACTATATATATATATATATATATATATATATATATATATATATATATAAAGCTTCCCTCATTGAGTAAAGCACTTAAATGATATCGGCCGCTAATTGCGTAGCCTAATGCAACGCTCCTTGTTTGTGAATAAACTAATAGAGCATTTTTCAAAGTGGCGATCAATGTTTATACAAAACACATAGAGTATATGGTGTAAGCGCCGAACCCGTGGAAGTAGAACCGCCGGTTATCAACACAATGTTTATGGGTGCGATTCTAGACTTGATAGAGAGAAACAACGAATGAATGGCTTCACGATGCTACGTTTTGAACATTGTTTAACCGGATTGATTATTCGTATTTGATTTGTCATTATTTTGAATGTTATTTTCATAACGTTTCGCTGAATGTAATATCGGACCTTCCTCAGATGTATTTTGTTATACTTTGGAATCTTGATGCCAAACTCGGTAATCCCCACGATATTTCGAACAAAATCCTTTATTTAATCCACGTGTAGCTTGTCTTGTCCTGTCAGTCGTAACTGGAGTGAAGTCTTAAATAACTCGCAATTGCATTTAGAGTCTCGCCCATATTAAGGACTGGGCTTTCACGTTCCAGAAGCGTATAATTTATAACTGAATTTTACCAAGTAAATCATCTATTATGCCGTGGACCCGTGAACATTCACATGTACGAAAGAAAGTTCCCCAATTTCGACAAGAATCACGTGAAGAAGATCGAACGAAACTTTGTAAAACTAATACTCAAGGCGATACCAGTAATCGGAAGAATCCAAATAATGTTATTCTTTTTATTTAACTTGGTTAAAAAAATTCTAATTTGCTCAAAGTCAAAGACATTTTCAAATTATGTAAACATGTAAATAAAAATACGAGAATAAATAAACTGAAATATCAAATAAGCTAAAAGAAACCAAGTATTTCGCATTCAAAATGTCGACTAATCTCTACTGAATCACATTTATATAAGCACTGACTTAACTTCCGTTATAGAAAAGAAAATTCGTTTCTTAGGTAACGTGAGTGAATAAATTGTGCATTTGATTGACAAGCGGCACAGACTTGTACATCTCGCGAGACACGGAAGATATCAATGTTTGAGGCAAGAATATATAGCGAGCACATAAAGCGCGCGCAAAACAAGAGATGAAAATTTGAAAAATGAAGATTGAATGACGCAAGACAAAACAAGAGGAAATGCATTGTTTGTGGTTAAGAAAGTTGGTTGACAATATGGCTTCCATCTGTCAATGGAAACACTGAATGACATAAAAATAAACTATTTTGATCCATATCTTCGTAACTGATTAAATCAATAAAACGGATAGAAAATATAACCGGCGTTATTCGGTATTAAATGCAACGTTTAATTCTTTTAAACAAATGAAATAAAAAAAACGAAAGGAACTGAAGCATGTGCATGAAGTATTATGTTTTTTGTAATCAAATTATTTCTTATAAGTTAAAAAATACTCGAGTTGAGATCGAAACCTAAACTTAAAGACAGTGAGCCAAATGCGATAACCATTAGATCAGCTTTCCAAGATCTTTAAAAAGTGTTTTTAAACCCCGTGAAACAGTTTAGAAACAGATAAAAATCCGATTACCCTGCGCACTAATTTTTCAATTTTGATATCTTAGCAGCCATTTTTACCGGATGAAAACCGATTAAATAGTTTTCCACATGTCTGACTACCATATATACCAAATTCCAAGTCTGTAGATTAAAAATTTGTTGAGTGTATAGGTTGAGAAGTGTCCTCACACACATTTTCACTTTTATAGTTGCATATAGATAAACACAGATAACAAACACTAGCGCATATACAAAAGCAACGCAAGTACCGAACATGAAAAGTTACAAACATGAGTGTTTATAGTAGTAGCAAACAGGTCTGAGGAACTTGAAGGCATCAGTTCCGACTCCAGTTCCTAATATTCCAAAACTCCTGCTCTGACTCTTAGGATTTCATAACCTCCGACGCTGACATATAAGATATCATAACTTCTTACTCCAACTAAGCTTCCATAGGTTTTTAATGCGATTTCTAATATTCGATAATCTCCGACTCCGACTTCTAAGATTTAATAATTTCCGACTTCGACTCCTTAAAATCTATACTGATTAACTCTGACTTCTGATTCAAAAACTTCAGATTGTTTGTAGATTATTTAGAAATTATAGAATTCGATTCCAACGTCGACTTTAAACATTTTTATGACTCCCTCCAACTCGAACACTGGAATATCAATAGCAATAACAGAAAAAAGAGGGGGAGGGGTCAAAAAGAAAATGGAAAATAATAATAAACAAATAAAATATTCAATTTCAAAAAAAATTCAACAAAATACAAGATGCAAACCGATTATGCTTGTTCCACATCGGCCTCAAATAGTTTTTGCAACTCCTAACCTATATATGCTTTCCTATTTCATTTAACTCATCTTATTCAGACCTACACCTGCTAGTATTCTTTATCACTACAAAGCTGACATTCGCATACCATGCTTGGAGTATTGTTGTCACATCTGGTCTGGTGCACCAACCAATGGCCCCTCTCCCCCTGTTTCTTTCTCTTAGACAGGGTTTTAAATAGAGTTTGTAAATTAATTAGTTCCACACTATCTAGCAAGTTCCTGCCACTGTCCCATCACCGGCATGTTGCATCTTTGTCCTTATTTAATAAGTACTTTCATGGAATGTGTTTTGATGAACACTTTGAACTTATGACTCATCGACGTAAATGTTCCGGACTAATTGAACTGTTTGTCTATCCCGGATGGTTTTACACTATAATATAAATAAATACTATGAGACAAACATTATAATATGAATCTTATCAGATGAATACTATACGTACTATAATATGAACGCTATAAAATAAATACTATAATATAAATACTAAAATATAAATAATTAATGTGTTTGAAATTTCCCGATGCTTACTGCCTCATATACTGTAACAACATGAAGAAATTTAAATGTAAGGTAACAAATATCACGCTGTACAAATTTTTACTGAGATTTTCTCCGTAAGTGTGGACCCTAATATTAGCCTTTAGCTCTCTGTAGCGATATTCGTTGTTTGGGATGAGCATAAACTCTAAAAACAAAGAAATTCACGCAATATTGGCGTCTTCGTAGTTGTTAAAAAAGTAACAAATATACGTGATCCCTTAAATAAGTTTGCCGACCTTTATGTATGTGCATATAAAATTGTCGTAGGCTCTTGAAAATTCAGATGACTGACCACTTTTTATGATTTCAGGTCCAAATGAACAACTACAGTAGGAATTGGAATACACCCTACTAAAGCCTGATTGTCACAGCTGCTGAATTTCAAAAATACAATCTGAGTGTGAGAGCGTTTTAGAAGTACAATATGCGATAAAATTCTGATTTAAACTTGGAAAAATGTCACAGAAACCTATGGAATGCATTAAACTGCTTTTGGACCATCTTGCATGAATCGAGCATAACTTTTAAAGTGGCATAAGAGATTCAAGTAATGCAGCGTCTCTCTGATGAATGATGAGAGATGTGAGGAGCAAGGAAGTTTAAACACCAGAGTTGAATGGCCAAATAACGAATTGCTATAGATAAGAGGTGTCGTATGTCTACACAGACAATAAGTACACAGTTTATATCAGTATGGGAACAATACACACAATTATTTGCGTCGAACTGAACATGTGAAAGATTTGTGTGAAGTTTGTTCCAACTGTGCTTTATTATTCCTAATATTCATAAATGATCTCCCTGACAAAACTGTCTCTGAGAGTGATATATATGCTGATGACACCACGCTCTATAACAGGCACGACAGGAAAACAAATAAACACATATCTAAGAAAATAGCAGAAACATTAGAGGAAGACCTCCAATCTGTAGGGGAATGGGGACAAAAATGGATGCTCACATTTAATGCTGCCAAGACTTAATTTGTTTCCCTCAATAATTATAAGAAACATTCTCTACCGCAAATTGCAATGGCCAAAGACTCCTTACATGAGATTACTTCTTTTAAACTCCTCGGCCTAACGTTCACAGGTTACATGAGTGGGAACAGTTACATTGAAAGCATTCCCAGGACCGCTGCGAGGAAAGTAGGCTCTCTCTACCGTGCTAGAAAACTACCAACGCCTGAAAGTATCCTGTACCTCTATAAGGCCACTGTGTAATAAATTGCGAACAGACGGGCTTACCTGACAAACGCTCGAGGTGTGCACTCTGCAAAGCGGGCACGTCCAAAGAAAAATGGCAAGATGGCGGCGGCCGGTTTATATTGCCAAGTAATCACGCAAAATCTCGTGTTCTCTCGCACACACGAGAGTTCAGCTTAGCATAAAAACGGGTCACTGTGAGCAAGAAGGGATAAGGAAAAACGTAGTCAAGACAAAGACGACGCTTCTGACGACTGAGAAGAAAAAAGAAGAAAAAGAGCAAGAAGTAGAAGAGGAAGAAGAGAACGATACATGAGAAGACGAGGTGTGTGCGGTTTTGAGTAAATCGAAACAGACAGAAAAAAAAACTCTGATTACAACCACCATTCGCTCATGTATGGAGTATTGTTGTTATATCTGGGCTGGTGCATTTGCTACTAGTCTCTCGCTCCTAGACAAGCTTCAAAAGAGTCGCCAACCTGATAGATCCTGAACTGTCATCTAGGCTTCCGCTTCTGTCCCATCGACGAAATGTCGCATCTCTTAGCTTGTTCTACAAGTATTTTAATGGAGAATGCTCCGACAAACTGCAAGCACTTGTACCCCCTCGACGCAAATACTCCCGACAAACCCGACAAGCAGCTAAATCCCACCTCTTCACAGTAGCTGTCCCTAGATGTATGAAGGCCTTCTACTCTCATAGCTTCTTCCCCAGAACAGGTAGACTTTGGAATTCTCTTCCGCTTTCCTGCTTCCCCAACTGTACTGACATGCAGAAGTTCAAGTGTAATGTGAACAGACATATTATTGCTAAACTCCCTACCTTGTATCCCTGCAACTTAGGTCCCTGAAAGTAGCCTCCTACATCAAAGTGGCAATATGCCTCGTTTTGGATGAAAATGTAATAAAAAAAAGAAAGAGAAGACAAGAACAAAAAACTTTCGGACGACAGCAGGAAGAAAGTCAAGTTTATCAATTCATATCCCTATAGTGCAGACTTTTGTTTATTCCTCAAGCTCAAGGCAAAACTTGAAGGTTATTGTTATGAGACAATTTAGGATATGAAGAGGCTGGGTCGAGGGTCATTGACATGCTCACACAAGGGAACTCTCATGGGGCCTCCAGAAGCTGTCGGAACGGTACAATAAGTGCATTGTAATGATAGGAGATTACTTCGAAGGAGACTAAAGTTGCATGTGTGCACTATAAATAAAAATGCCGATACGAAACAAAAAAAGCAAAACAAAAAACCTCGAAACTTAATGAAGGTACCTCGTCTATCATCGTGATTCGTTGAATTTTGAATAACTCCATAAAAATTCTTTGCTTTAAGTTTCATACTATTCGTAAATATAAAGTTCTTTAAAGATTAACGTCAAATAAAATATTTATGTTCATGAAGAAAACTTGTAGATTATATGGCATATGAAAAAGAGGAGACAGGAGGAGGAAAAGCGAATGCATAAGAATGAGGTGAAGAACAAAGAGTAAAGCAGAAGAAAAGTTTGAGGTAGAATAGAGAAGAAATGCCGTAAAATGCCAGCAATCAACAATACAAAGAGATAATTCTATTCCTTCGTCAAAAGATATACATGCCCGCGAAAAGATAGGACAGAAAACGTAAGATAGAAAAAGAGAGAGAATGGATGTATGTATGTCCGAAGCGTTTCATTGTATGTCGCATGAGAGAAAAGAAATTATAAATTGAAAAGAAGAGACGGAGGGAGAGGTTATATGAAGATATTCGAACTCTAAACAGTATAACATGTTCAAACACCCACACATCAAAAAATCATCGACGAATCTAACTAAAATAATTAATTGATTTAATTTTGTAATGTATCATTAATGACTTGATGGAGAAATTAATTAACTTAAGTATCTGTACATACTTATATGTTCGAGTATTACTGCTACTAAAGTTGCATTTAATTTCAGTAATTACACGCATTTAGCTACTCGTATTCATGACCTTTCAACCAGCAACAAACTGATTAAAAATAGCCAGAAAAAGAAAATGGTAAAATGAGTTATCAAATGATTTATTTAGGTATCACGAACTAAGGAAAAGCAATCAATTAGTGTACGACCGTTTCTGGGACGACACACACATTTTATTTGAATGAAGGATTAGACTTTAAATAGGAACCTTAAATATATGGTCAACACTAAAGTGAGAATACGAAATATTTTATAGCAAATAAATGTTATAGGTTGAAAAGGCAAATATAATCTGGTTAGAGAAATGCTTAAAAGAGCTATATTAGACAAGTAGATATGCTACCTAAAGAAAAGCTTACGATGATTTTATAGGCTGTTTACATTTCGCGTTCAAAATGCAAAATATAAAAGTGATCAAAACGCGAAATAAAAAAGTGATGACAAATCACCGATTAGAGATTATAAAATTAAATTATAATTAATGTAATTTTAAAGGAAAAATTATTGAATATATATATATATATATATATATATATATATATATATATATATATCTGTGGAAATATATTTTCGTATACTATATACCAATCCTTATTTAAGAAGCTCAATGTAATTACAGAGCAATATATTGAATAAATGACAAAAGAATATATTCCAAAGTTCAGGATGTTGATCATCTTATAATTTATTCCTTTAATTCAGTTACCATTTACAATTATCGACAGTATCTGTTTCGTAGCGCAAAATCAATCACTGATTATCATATCAATAGTGATTGATTTTGCGCTATGAAACAGATACCGTAAAAAATTGTAAATGTGAACTGAATTAAACAAATAAATCATGAGATTACAACATCATGAACCTTGGAATATAGTCTTTTGTCATTTATTCACCATATATAAGTCGGTTTGGTTTTCGAGATTAGGCTAAACTAGCAATGCCTATCAGAATCAGTACTGTATTCTTGCTATCTTTTACTTTGAAGCAATACATAAATATAATCCACTTCAATTTTTTTCAAGAAAATACTTCTGCGGCTTAGAAATTTGTTAAACTCGAGTCATTAAATGTTAATATTCTAAACAAGAGTCGTTTTTGAAATTTTGAAAATCAATTTCAACATTTTTGATGTTCAATTCATATGCCATGTATTAAAATGGGATGTTTCTCATTTTTTACTTACTCGGATATCACAAACAGCAACAGATTTCTTTCTTTCTACAAATATTTACACTGTTATTTCCATTTTTACTAAAACACTAATATATATATATATATATATATATATATATATATATATATACATACATATATATATAGATATATATATATATACATATTATATAAACGGATGTAAAACGAGAGTAATATGTGTCTGTTGTCTATAATATAAATATTTCCATTCACAACATTCCTTTCTGACATTCTCCTTTTTCAAATCATAATAATCGACCATTATAATAATCGACGATTTTACTTTCCGGTATTTTTTGGTAGCCTAACAAAATAACACATGCAGACTTAATTAGACATGAATTAAGGGAAGATAATTTTTAAAACCACAAATACAGTTTATTTTATGTCATTTAAATCATATATATATATGTATATATATATATATATATATATATATATATATATATAACAGTCTGTTAAATCCAAAGTAGCTGATCAGCGGCTTGGATCCCACCAGTTTTGGCAAATAACAAATAGGATCCTGAACAGAAGTGTGCGTTCTATCCCAACAATTATCAATGGACCAGAGGTCATCTCGTCAGCGTCAGACAAGGCCAAACTATTTGCAAAGAACTTTGCAGCTAATTCTACCCTATGCGACGAAGGCCATCAACTCCCCATATTTCCTCCTATAACACAGAACAAGCTAGGTAACATACAAATATCCGTGCATGAGGTCGCCAAGCTAATCAAGAACCTAGATTCTAGTAAGGCAACTGGCCCTGATGGCATCCCAATTATAGTGTTAAAAAAAGCTTCAACCAGAACTTGCTCCCATACTTACGAAACTATTTAAGCGCTGCCTTAAGGAGAAGTGCTTTCCGACCCCCTGGAAGACCTCATCAGTTTGCCCTGTATTTAAGAATTCAGGTGATAAGTCCTCTCCCTCTCAGTACAGACCAATAAGTCTCCTGTGTGTCATGAGTAAGTTGCTGGAATCCATATTAAATAGAGAAATAGTCAACCACCTCAGCAGGAATAACCTTCTTAGTGGCACACAATATGGTTTCCGTTCCGCAAGATCTACCGCAGATGTGTTGACGGTTATATCCCACAGGATTAGTGAATCTCTTGACAAAGGCTTCCTTTCTAGGGCAATTGCTCTTGACATATCAAAGGCCTTCGACAAGGTATGGCATAAGGGTCTACTTCACAAGATTTCCAGCTACGGTATAACTGGAAATGTTTTCTCAATCATTAAATCATTTCTCTCCGATAGGTTCATAAGAGTAGTGGTAGATGGACAAAAATCGGAGGCCTGCAATATAAATGCTGGAGTCCCTCAGGGGTCAATCCTGGGCCCAACTCTCTTCCTGATCTACATCAATGACCTCCCTAAACACATACTTAAATCATTCGTTGACATCTTTGCTGATGACACGACCATCTACGGCAACACATCAAAGGCTGTAAATGACAAAGTTCTCTCTGATTCTCTCTCCTCTGATCTCGAGCGCGTGGTTCAGTGGGGGAAGATGTGGCTGGTTACCTTTAATGCATCCAAAACCAAACTCCTATCCTTACATCATCAACGCTCTGATCCACATCTGGTATCTATTGTGATGGATGGCTCTCGTCTGGGTGAGGCCCCGTGTTTTGACAAGCTTCTGGGTTTGATCTTTACTCCTGATCTGAAATGGAACACGTACATCAAGTCTGTTGACAAGGTCGCTGGAAAGATGGTGGGATCCTTCTACCGCTCCAGAAGATATCTCACTACTGATGCAATTCTCTATCTATATAAAAGCCAAGTACGTCCAAGGATGGAATACTGTTGCCATATCTGGGCAGGAGCTGCCAAAAACATGCCTTGACAGAGTACAAAATAGACTTCGTGGCTTAGTGGGGGATGCCCTTTTCTCTACCCTGCAACCTCTCTCCCACAGAAGAGACGTTGCGAGCCTATCCTTGTTTTATCGTTATTATCATGGCAGGTGCTCGTCTGAACTCCAATCCCTGGTCCCCGCTCGCCAATCTTTCACGAAAAACACCCGTCTAGCTGAATCCACTGTGAAAAATTCCCCCACTCTATATCTGTGCCTAAATCAAAACGCGGATTCCATGAGCAAAGCTTCTTTCTTAGAACTTCACGCCTGTGGAACTCTGTTCCGTCTGCTTGCTTCCCTCCGGACTAGAACTTGGATGTCTTCAAGTCCAATGTTAACAAATTCCTAATGAACCGCCCCCCTAATTAAACACTTCATCAAATCTTCACACTAACGTAATGTACTTGCAATAACCCTTATCCCTGAGTGGCTTCCGGGCCTTGATAAGTGGTGATCACTGTGTAAAAAAAACAAAAAAAAAAACATTTTCGACGAATTTATCTCCCCAACGTATTAGAGCTATTGTGTTAAAACTTTTTTCAAAACGTCAAATATTATTTTATAACATTTAAAATCAAAAATATCTCCGTGGAAGACAATGGAGGTTATCCTGTATATTAACATACATCTCTAGATTCGGAATATCTCCATCCACTCCCTTAAATAGAATATGGAGCTACAATCATTTTTAAACGTTCAAATATATCTGATATTAATGAAATTAAAACATATATACAACGCATCAATTCACAGTTTTTCAAGATTAACGCTTTTTCTTAAGATATTTGATGGTTAAGCAAGAGGCAGAGACAGTTAAAGCAAATAAAGAAATATGGTGTTATTGGAATGGTAAAAATATATACACATTAGTAATTGTCATTCAATTCCGAGAGATGTCGGGTCTTCTGATTAATTAAAACCGATATAAACTGTATACAAAAACATGAATGTGATACGAATAGGAGATCCTACGTAAGTAGTGATTGTTTGCTAGAGTTAATGCTGACAAGGAACACATTTACGCATGCAGGATAACTTTTATCTGCAAACCCAAATCAGATCAGTCTCTTGAGGGAAGCCGTGAGAACAACTCACAGTCAATGATGTAGAAATAATGTCAACGAAATGTTACCTCCGTATCTGTCCGTGTGCGTCACTGATTTCGCTAATTAATAAAAACTAATCTTTAGAAATAATAATTAGGTAAAATAACATCAATTTTTGTCTCTTACTTCGTTAATATAATCCGTCTCTCTAAAAATGTGTGTTTCTCGTTTATTATACGTATGTATAATCACGTTTGTTGCACTTTTACGAAATATATACACTTTAGCCTATTCCAGCCGTTTTGACAATCAAACACAGAAACGGTTTCATGACAAAATTATTTTTATTCAATTTTTATTTTGTCTGCAGTGGTTGTCGGACGTATCGAGCAAGGGTGAAAGGTAAGGTTGATTTGACGAGCTGTCTTTGTTCAAATCTTGTTGGTAGCTTAATACTTGATACTTCGCCAGGGCTATCAAGGATATTTTTATCGTGACGCCATCACTAGATGGGTTGCCTACCACGGATTAAGAGAGGCCCATCTATCCTCGAGAGAACGACAGACCGCGCCAGTTTCCTAACCTGGTATTTTATCTCACGGTACATACAGCAACTCGCCTTCCTAAAAGTTCACCCATCTGGTACTGACCAGGCTGAACGTTGCTTAATTTCGGTGATCTGGCGAGAACCAGTGTGTCAACGTTATTGTGTCGTATGTTGACGTTAGTTAAATAGACAAGACGAGCAACGGCCATTCATGATCTGCATTGGCAACAGACAAGGCGTGCGAAAGAATAATACATATAAATGCCTCAAATGTACGACAAATGTAAAAATAAATATTGTTCTATTGAGATTTTTAAAAATGTACAAGAATCAAATATTCATTTTTCCAAAAATTTGGCACTTCCGTCGATGTCTGCAAATATTTACAAGAATTCGAAGTTAGTTCTATGTAATAAAAAAAAAAAAAAACAGAATTAATTCAAATAGAATTTCATCGGAATATTAAAAATTTCTTCTAATTGGTTTCTGTCTTCGTCTGAGAGGCAACGATGTCCGCGTTTTGTATTTGATTGCAACCAAATTTTCTTTTGAAAAGATTCTTTGTCTAACATGTTTGGCTTTTGTAGACATTTTAATTGTATTTATTTTAAGAAAAAGAATAAAATAAAAACATTTATTTTGTTCTTTGGTTTAGAATTCCATTTTTAATATGTTGTCCAATTTCAATATAAGATTTAAGTTTCATCCGTCATATCTTTGTCGATTTTTTTTAAATCAACAAAAATAATTTTTACGAAGGCCTGTCTGTATCGATCCAATTAAAAAAAAATACGGTCATCTACGTTCGGTATCCATTTAAAAATAATAATAATAATAATAATAATAATAATAATGGTGATGATGATGATAATAATAATAATAATAATAATAATAATAATGGTGATGGTGATGGTGATGATGATGATGATAATAATAATAAAGGCAAGAAAAATAATTTTAATAAAAATATTAATACAATTAACAATAATATTAATAACAAAAAATGGGACACACCATGGAAACAAGAACATTAACACGGTATGATTGTAAGTTTCTCGCCATTCCCTAAAAAAGTGCCGGCATCAACTGGCACCAGATCAAATTGTCAAGAAAGATCGAGGAGGATGGAAAGAAAGAGTGGAGAAAGCACTAACCAGACTTCACTGGATGAATACAAAGACTACTTATTGCCACCAAAATTTCAATGATGATCAATGATCATTGGAAGCGAGAAGTCAATGGTAAACAGCTGTTACGATGATGCACCTTTATTTGCAAAAGATTATTAGAAGGGTTGGCGAGTACTGAGAATTTGGGGGGACTTACTGTCCCTCTAGCTCCAGGGTGTTCCCTGGAGTTTGGGGGACAATAAGTCCCACCGATTGTTGTAAGTTCTAGTGATAGTTTACTGAAAACAACTATTGAGCAACAACCACAATAACCACAATGATGATAACCGATATTCTATTTATCTTTCTGTGCATGTCTGTGCGTTCTACTTTCACTCACAAATCAGTGATCTGATCTGGTGGAAACTTTGTATGGACCTTAGTTTGGAGACAGTGAAGCGAACTAAGTATTATAGTACACGTTCCATTCAGAGTTGGGGATTAATAGCGATTAATAAAGATCAGTATTTAATGCAAAAGTGTGTACAATTTTAACTATAGTCGATCAACGATTTGGCATAAAGCACCCATTCTACGTCAACAGGCTATAAACTTTACCCGTTTTTAACGACTATAAAATCTACTAAGAATAACAATAGCAGCAATAACAACGATAATCATGACACTAACAACAACAATAATAACAAAAACAAAGATAATAACAATCAATAATAACAATAACAACGATAATAATAATAATAATAATATGCTGTTCCATTTTTTTTGTTTTACTTCTGTTCCAGTCTCCATGTGACTAATCATCCACATGGAAATTACAACTGAAATAAAATTTAAAAAAGTGTAAAAATACCACATGCATCCTGACCAACCGCTATCGATTTAGTGTAGACGTCTGCAGATATTAAAGCAGAAAGCTTTCTGCTAACGTCTTTACTTGACCTGCTTGCATTTGGAATTAGGTCCCTTTTCACCCTTTTCCGACTGTAATTACATGCAGAAATTAATTGTAGATCTGTGTGTGTCTTAGCGTGTCTTTTTTGCCACTGAGAGTGTATTTGTAAATTGTGTACATGCGTTTGTTTTGTAGTGAAAAATACTGTCGCACTATTTGGTAATTAGTGCGGGTTTTTCATTGCGTCTCTCCGGGGCATTCGTTCCAAATGACAAAGGCAGAATAGTCATGCGCAAGTGTATTACTCGTGAGAGAAGAACAGGACATTTTACGAAACATACAGTGCTTAGTTTTTTTATACTACGCGAGAGATTTCGAAATAAATATCCCCACTTCACTGGTTGATTGTATACTGATTTGAGCTTTTATCCAATTGAACATTTATACGTAAAACACAGCATTCTGTTGCTGAGCATCATTCATTCATTTAATTTGAATCAGATGTCTGTTGGTATTCATTTTCTCGATATCTTTCTGGTTGGAATTTTTTCTTGAAAGACATCAAGTACTTATGGAAGGACCGGGTGATGTTTGCCAACCTTCCTAAGTGAAAATGTGTCAGTTAAACGAAATGGATTCAAACTTAGCACATCAAAGATTGTTAGAAATTTAGCTACCGTCACCGCTTCTACTGCTGTTGAGTGCCATTCATTCATTTCGTATGAATCTGGTCATTATTATTGGCATCTGTTTCCCCGATATCTTTCTAACAAGAATTCTTTTTAGAAAGACATCGGGTACTTACAGGAAGGACCACGTGAAGGTTGCAAACTGTTAAATATTCGCTGCGCCCGGTCGTTCAATGTGGCGTTCAGTCTATATAATTTCTAAATCGACTTTTGTCACTGGTCTACTATATATACACACTGACAGTGAATAAAACACAACACAGTTGATTTATAAATATGCTTTATGTATTCCACACAGTGAACGCGAGTGGCGGGGCTGTGGTGCGGATGTTTCGGCAGTGAAGAAAATGTGTCCTCTTTCTGTGACCAACTGTTGTTCGCTTTCTGTTGTGCCGATTTATATAAGCATTCTTTCATCTTAGAATGTTTAATATTTCCCGTTGTCTATTGTTTTGACTTTTTGCCTCTCACATATTTCTGGTCAAATTATGCATTCCAATATGGAAAATGATAGAAAGCCTCGTATTCCTTACATGGGATCGATCTGCGTGTGTGCAACCCATCGAATGTCTCCTTTTCTGGAGTCACCTGCCAAATATCCAACACAACATCTCTAATGAAAAGTGTTTATTTGTAAAAATGGATTTAAAATATGGTACATAAAGAGGTCAATATGTGTCGTTAATCAATTTGCAACCGTCACGTTTCTGTTGCTTCTTTTTAAGCAGTTGTTACAAGTTTTTAAGACGTTACACTGTGACTTTTTCATAAAGAAGTTTTGACAACAATCTAACGCTAGTCTTATATTCTATAAACTAATTTTACAAACTGATTAGACATTTATCTTCAATCTATAACATGAAGGTAAAACGAAGAAACATATACCCAAGGCAATGGCAAAACCTCTAGAAAACGACCTTCAGTCTGTAGTGGAATAAGGTGATAAATAAATGATCATATTTAATATCAATAAGACTAAGCTTCGTTCCTTTAACAACTACAAAACAAACCTTCTCAACCACCGATTGCAATGACAATAACACTTTACCTGAAAGCGCATCGTTTAAACTTCTAGCTTACAGGCAACATGAACTGAAACAAATACTTGTAGGAAAGTGCTACGATTGCTGCAATAATGTTGGGCTCCCTATACCGTGCTGGAAAATTACCCACACCAGGAATTATCCTATATCTCTACAAAGCCACAATCTGCCTATGTGTGGATTATTGTTGCCCTATTGTGGCGGATGTATCTACCACTAATATTTTACTTTTAATCAGGATAAAATTATCTCAATTATTTTCCAAGTTACAACCTCCGCTTTATCGCCTGAATGTTGTATCCCTGCACCTGTTTTACAAGTACCTTAATAATATGTACCCTAATAAACGCATATCACTTGCGCCCCGTTGTAAGAGTACATTATCCCTAATAAACCAACACGAAGCAAAATCACACCCCTTCGATGTTGAGGTGCATAAATACCAGCAAATCTCCTACTCTAATAGTTTTCCCTCAGACTGGTCCACGTAGGAATTTCTTACTTGCTTTCCGGACCGTACCAATCTGCAGAAGTTTAAATGTAATGTAAGCAGACATCTCGCTGCTCAATAGCTCAGTTCTTGTTAGGCAAAATCCCAACTAGTAACATTTTATGTTCAAGTTTGTTTGGGATGAGAAAGAGTAAAACAAAATCTGATCTGCTCGACTAATAATAGTTTTTTTTAATCTCATTCCACTCCTTGAAACTATCAAAAGTAATCAGTGTCTTTTGCATTAAACGTCCATATTTAATAGCTTATTCGCAGCCAATCTGGTTACTATTCAAATAGAAAACATTTTTATGTTTGCTAACGCCTTTTAGAAGCTATGTAATATTTGCACTGTTAATTAGTATCGTGTTCGTTTCTACTTCCGTTCTCGCACATTTTATTCCCTCTTCATCCACACGGCGTTTCTACTTCCAATTTTGAAAGCAACATCCCTATGAACAGAAGAGAAAACAAACAAAAAACAAAAACAAGAATGTTGCCATTGAACAAATAAATGAATTTAAAAAATCCTTTTCAAAGTACGAATTGCATTTTGCAGTGGACTCTGTATTGTTCTTTGTAATTAATCTTCTGCTCCAATCAGTGAACGAATAGGAAATAATTTTGAAAGAAGGAAATCGAAAGCCAATCATGATTTTAAAATAATCAAGACTGCTTTTGTAGGATCGATCGAACGTTTTTTTTTGTTTTGAATTATTTTTTGTTTTGTTTTTCCTTAATGTGTTTCGAATCGGTTTCCTTTTTGAAGGTGTCAATTCTTTTGACTTTGTCAATAATTAATATTCCTTAATGCAATTACACTCAGCACCTAACGAATCGATTGCGAAAACGTATTAAGAAATGCCATTCACGGAAATGTGTGAAGAGAAGTTCATATCTATTTCAGTTTCTCCGTCAGCAAAAACAAAACAAAACAAAAAAATGGGGCACGTTACATTTAATCTTTTTTTCTTTTTACTCTTATTCGCTACAAAAAAGGGACCACTACCACTGATACATAAACGGCTATTGAAGATTAGTGGACGCATTAATTAAATCATTCTGATATCACAGCGCGCGTATGAGCGTGGTGGGAAATATCGGCAGCAAAGAAGGATAGCATGTGAAGAAACTAGCAGCAGCAGTCGAAAAACTGCATATGCAAATTAGGAAATGTGCGCGAGAATAAAGAAAAGAGGAGAAAAATGCAACACGTACTCGAGGAGAAAGAACGTCTTCGAAAATGGACGTGTAAATGCAAAAGTGAAAAGTGGCGGTAGAAAGAAGGAGAAATGCGTGCCAAATAAAATGGACATGTAGCAAGAGACTTTTTAAGTGGTGCTGAAAGTAACGGGAATAAAAACGTTTTGTAAAAAAAAAATGTCGACTCATATTTTTATTTATTTCTATTTCTGTTTTATTGGTTCGTTTTACACTGAACGAGGAATGTTGCAATCAGATGCTTGTTCATAGAAAAAGGGAGAAAGAAAATGATTCCAAAGGTTCGTTCGAGAAAAATACTAGAGTAGAAAGTCTAAAAAAAATATTCATTAAATTATAAATTGTCATTACGAAATCAGTAAACATGGAAGGTAAATTTACAAAAATTTACACTTATCTAAAAAAAAATATATATATAATAATTGATTAATATTTTTGATTAAGCATTATTTTTTGTTATTTGGTAAATATCAAACTAATGTATTGTATATCGCGATTTTTCTGAACTTCTCGTACGAAAGCTTTTGTAAAAGTCATCCTTTCTGTATTTTTCGTCCGAATGGATCAGAGCAGATTGTCAATTGAATCTTTATGATGATCGGACTGATGCATTCATGTTTTAAAATTTTCATCTCACTGTTGCAGATATTGACGGTGTGAGACTCAAAGAAAACAACCCCTGTTATGGACTTACGTCAGAAACAGAGATACCCATTGAATTCATGGCAAACGTTCTATGAGAATGGTGGTGACTATGTAGAAAATATTCTAGAGCACTAAAAGTCATTCGTTTTATTGTACTTCTGTCATTTTTATAGCTCATGGACGTTTTGATAAAAAAATAGAAGGCTGTCAATTTGGAACGACTCTCGTATGATGAAAAGAGCTCTGGACGCCCATGCACAGCCATTGTTCAACACTGTCAAAAGTGCTTTGAGAATGGGTGTGACTATGTAGAAAAACAAATTTTGAAGCGCAAACGGTCACACAGTTTAATGGTACCACTCGTCTTTTAAGCTCTTTAACTTTTGAGTAAAAAATACAAAGCTTTACTTTTGGAAGGGCCCTTGTAGATAAGCGCGTTACAATCTTGCTTGGAGATTGAGTTGTTTTGTGTATGTCAGCAAACGATTTGGATACGCTTCTGCTGATCGAATTAAAATAAAGTATCATGAAATGCGGAAAAACCATCAGACATCCACCCACGTTTAAGTGCTGTCAGGATTTCAACATATGCACTTCCGATAATGGATACCTGAAAAAAGAATTCCGTGTTATTTTATTTGTTTTTTACAATTACGACAGTAATATCGACAATATGTCCATATACTAACGGAAGACTTCTTTTATAGCTGAACTTTTATACTAAGTGAAAACATAGACATCCTTCTTAATGGAAAACTATAAACTGAAGCCACATATTTTCCCAACCGTATAGATCGTTGGCCTTTTGTTTGAATTCATACTGTTAAACACAAATGAGCTTATATCTTCATAACAATTTTGCTGTTAGACCTCATCTTGTTTTTAGAAACAATGGATACATTCTGAAAAAATGTATAGTAATAAGGAGCTTATAGTTAAGCAATACTAGTATTTAACGTATTGCTATTTTAAAACATGGCGATGTCGAATAGCATAAACGTGGGTATTTATTTCAAATTATATTCAACCGAACGAAGTACATTGACGTAAGGGGCTAATAGGAATATACAGAACAGATCTATAGAAGCATCTTAATTTCTGTATATGCTAACGTCGGGAAAACCAGGAGCGAGGAAGGAATTCCTAAATTCAGCGGTTGATGGAAATAAGCTATAAGCGTGTAAAACTTTCTGGTATCGACACACTGCTACAATGAAGGGGGGGATTTTGTTGATTGTCGGTTAAGTCGGTGGTATTTGTTTTTGTGATGTACAAGTATTACAACTTCATTAGAACACATTCTAGTAAAGTACTTTTAAAATAAGGTTTATACATTTAAAAATTCTTTCCATTTTGGAGTATCCCTTCTTTTAGACTTATTGCCCTTATATGGCCTTTGGGTTAAGGTGTACCTTATGAGTTCACCAGGGTTGAAGATTGCATTAATTAATCGAGTTGAAATCTTATCGTATCACGTGTAATCGAATGACGCACTATACTGATTGATTGGTCTCGGATCAAATTAAATATTCATCGAAAGAGAATGACGAATTTATAGCAGAAGCAACGGATAATCAAGACGATTCGAACCATCAATTGTATGATTTGAAATGAATGGCGGTTTTTTATGCTTCTTGAAATATAAGTTGCCTTATCAGTTATTTAGATAAAAACACGCGCATTTACTAGTTCTATTTATAATTGCCATTGAAATAAGCCTAAATTAAGCTTCGCATACATGAAATAAAATGAGATTAATATTAATTAGAGCTTGATAAATAGGAATATTTTTTAACCCAACATCAATTTGTGCTCATTTTTGCATTAATATTATTCCCATTAATTCTTTACTGAGCATGAAAAGGATACGATAATTCTTAGTTCGCTACAGCTTATCATAGCAAAAGGTTTATAACGTAGAGTAAATATGGTATTGTAGTGACTAGTACGTGTTAATTCCTAATTGCGCATCAAACAGATAAAATATACTTAGTTCGCTGCACTTACTATGACAAAGATCCATACAATACTACAAACAGATCAGCCCAGCAGTTTCCGAGTAAAAAGTAGAATGGATAGACAAATATACAAACTTAGAGAAATATAATAATAGGCATTCAATGAACATGTGTTTGTATTATTTATTTATTATGCGATTTCAAGGGAATTACGGTGATGAAACGATTTTGATCCATTGATGATTGTAATTATTAATAGCAGTTGAAAGGTGGAAAATTACCCAAGCAAAATATTACCGCTACAGAATTGTTGTGTCAAATTAAACACTAAACTGTGTAAACGAAATGAAGCAAAACGAAACAATAAAAAACACGGAATGGTAATTTCATTCTTAATTTTCATGTTTTTATGACGTATTGCGTGAAGGAGTTTGCTTTCTAATGAACGCGCGTTTCCACTAATCTGCTCTCTCAGAAAAATACATTCATACAAACATACAAACACGCTTACAGAAGCGATTATAAGTAGATATTAATATGTGTGAACATTTTATGTATGTACGCATGCATCTTGGAATTCAGAAATCAGCCAGAAAAAATGTTGATCTAGAAATTAGATTCTAAGAAAGATAAAATTAATTCCCCGAAGGAGAAATCCAAAGTTTAATTTTATCTTTAAAAAATGCCAAACAAAATGTCTTTCAAGTAATGATCACCAGCGATTGCCGGTGGGAATCGAAATCAAATCAGTTTATCTTGAACGACTACTAATGCTACAACGAACACCAACATCAGTAAAACATAAAATGATAAAAGCTGTTAAGTTACACATTCCAACTAGCTGTAACCTGCAGAAATTCCACGGATTTTGCATCATTTTAGCTTCCTCAAAGTTTCATCTCCTCTCATTTTGATTTCGATTAATTTCAAGCCTCCTGCACCATTATGTACTTGCTAATCGGAAGTGAATTCTGCCCATTGCTACTTCTACGTATTAAATCCATTACACTTTATCTTCTATATTTATTTCCCTCTCCCTTTCTTATTTTTCTCTCTTGCATAAAACTATATGTACACAGTACACTATTTTCAATATATGCGAAAATGTACTTAGACAAGAATTTCATGAAATTTCTGTAAACTAAGGCTCAAAGATAGAGATAGAGAGAAAGAGGGGGTACTCATCGCATGTGGAATATAATCCCATACATTTTCAAAATATTTATGCATATATATATATATATATATATATATATATATATATATATATGTATATATATATGTGCACTGATGATTGCGAAAGCATGAAACTCTCGTCGCTAGGGGTATAAAAATAATTATTTACAATTTATAATCAATTATTATATATATATATACTTACAATAAATATATAAGTAAAATTTAATATATATATACTTTAATTTGATATATAGGTAACTATATATATATATATATATATATATATATATATATTTACAATTGATATATAGGTAACAGTTATATATATATACTTACAATTAATAAATAGGTAGCAATTATATATATATATATATATATATATATATCATATTATACGAAAACTAGAAAATCCCTACACCGATTAATCTACGTTTCATCAATGTAAATCCTCTCATCAAAGGTTCAGCAAGAGACGACAAACATAGCCGAAACCGATATCAATTCGCGTGTGATTTTTTGAAGATTATATGCTTTTACGTATAAAAGCTGTACATACGTATTTTGCACTTATACAGGATACACAGAATCACTGGAATCTAATTTTCTATTTTTCATATATATATATATATATATATATATATATATATATATATATATATATATGTCATCCAAATACAGTACTGTTTCGTTGTATATGGACTCATCAGTGCGACTATCCATACATCTTTTCCCAGCCGTGGGTATACGAGATCTCTTCTTAAACTAATTCCCCCTAAGTTTTCATTCCGCCTTAAAAAATCAGTCAATTTGAAATTGCATTGTAATGATGATTTCCCCTTTCTTTTGCAGATATTGATGATGTGAGACTCTAATAAAGCAACCCTTGCCATAAACGTGCGTCATATGTTTTTAATTCCTGATAAAAGTCCATTAAGAACAGTGAGGAAATATATAGAAAAATAAATTTGAGCACAAAAGGTCTCCCATTTTAATGGAAGAAAAAATAGAGAAAAAATATAAAAGACTGACGAGGGAGTTTTACTCCGAAATATATATCTAAAAAATAAACACTTGTTTATTTTAATAATTTCGTTTTAGAATTTGGTTTCAACGTATCCCATGCATATTTTATCTTTAAATTCAAATTTCAGTCAACGCTTCTAAGACGGACAAAGAAAATAAAGCTACCATGATTTATATATATACTAGCAAAAGTACCCGTCGTTGACTGGGTTCAAAAACAGCCTACAGAAAATGGACTCTGATTTATGAAAGTATGATAGGTTATGAAAAGGAAGGTTTGTAAAGAGATAGCTTCGAATTTGGGGGTATAAAAACCAAAGCAAAATATGATAAAAGTGAAAATAAAATTGATAAACCCCATAATTTATTATACCATACCTGTTCACACTGAAACACTTATCACAATATTCTGTGGATCTATATTTAAAAACCTTGTTAAACTTTGTGACATATTTCCATTCTATGGAGGTCATGTGCGAACGCAGACCCCACAATTGTATTATACCATCCCTATTAAAGTTAAAACATACTTATCAAAGTATTATTATGTACATCTATATCAAAACACTTGTAAACTTTTTTTTTAATTTTTAATTTTTTTATTTCCATACTTTGTGGAGCAGGCGCGTATATGCAGACCCTACAATTTTAATGAATCATCATTATGCCAGATCAAACATACCCATTCCTGTGTCTCGATACATCTTCTATGATTATATGTGATCAGTTTTCTATAATAGTCAACTATATAGGAGCCTATTCGTGACTACAAACACACACATACACACACACACACACAAAGACATTCAGCTTTATATTTAAAAAAAATCCAAGTGTCTGTAAATCATATCAATTGGACTGTTGTTTTTCGTCGATTCGTACGTTGAGTTATTTGGAAAATTATGTGTGAATTTGTCAACATGATCATAATCATTATCATGTACTGCATATGTGTGAGTCTAAAACAAACTTAAAAAAACAAAAAAAAACAAAAAAAAAGAAGGAGGAAAATGATCAGGAAGGAAAAGGGACAAAAACGGTTAAGCCGCTGATCACTTACTATGTATGACTTTTGGAATGTTCCTTCATGTGTATTTTACATGTATATGTGTGTGTGCGTATTTGTGTGCCTCTACATGCTTATGGTTGCATGTGTGTGCAGATGCATGCGTATGTTGGCGTACATCTGTATGTACGCATGTATTTATTGTTATGTGTATGTGGGGTGGAAAGGGCTCTCGTAAGCCGTGGTGAAGGCAACCCCTGTAGGAGAAGCAAATCTTAGATTAAAAAAAAACATAAAGCGGGAGACCAGTACCCGCATTAAGCTGGTCTGCAGTTTGACTTGTTGCTGGCTATATTGTTCTTGTTTGTTGCTGGATGTCAACATTTTGAACCGAGGGAAAGATTTAGCTGTCGTACAAAGCTAAAATTCTGTAACATCATTTTTGTATAGATACTCCCACAGCTATGGAAAAGTTGTGACGCGTGTAGGCCTGAAATGCTGAAAGCATGTAATAATTGATCTGCCGTCATTATATATATATATATATATATATATATATATATATATATATATGTATAGGTGCATGTATGTTCATCTACAGTTGTATGTATATCTATGTGTATATGTATGTATGTATGTATGTATGTGTGTATGTATATACGTATGTATTGTTTGTATGTATGTGTATATATGCATGTGTGTGTATGTGTATATATGCATGTGTGTATGTATATGTATGCATGTATATGTGTATGTATGTGCATGTTTGTGTATAAGTGCATATTCATGTATGTGTATGTATATGTAGGTAAGTGTATGCATATATATGCGCATATATGTACATATGTGTATATGTATGTATATGTGCGTATGTAGTTGAATATGTGTGTGTATTTATATGTATATATATGTATGCGTGTGCATGTATATGTATGTATGTATATTATGCATTGTGAATGTATATATGTATATATATGTGTATGTTTACAGATATATATGTGTATATATGTATATTTGCATTTATATATATATGTATGCATTGACCGTCTTGTTAATGTTTTTGTATTTATATGTATGTGTATTATGTATTGTGTATGTATGTATGCATATATGTGTGTTATATGTATGTACGTATGTGTATATATATGTATGCGTGCATGTATATATATGTATGTATACTAATGACCGTCTTCAGTGTCATGTCTGTTTGAGCGTGTGAATTTTGCCGGCAGGACTAAGGTCATTTTCGGCTCATGGACTTTCAGTGAATGAGGGAGTGGCACTCGTTTGACAAGACATTACAATCATCATCATATATATGTATATATATGTATATATATATGTATATATATATATGTATGTATATATATGTACATATATATGTATATATGTATATGTATTTGTATATATGTATATATATATATATATATATATATATATATATATATATATATACGCATATTTTTTTTTACAAGGAGGTCACCACTTATCAAGGCCCGGAAGCCACTCAGGGATAAGGGTTATTGCATGTACAGTACGTTGTACGTTAGTGTTCAGATTTCATAAAGTGTCTACTTAACGGGGCGGTTCATCAGGAATTTGTTTACGTTGGATTTGAAGACATTCAAGTTGTAGTCAGGTGGGAAACAGGCAGACGGAACAGAGTTCCACTGGCGTGTTGTTCTAAGAAAGAAGCTGTGTTCATGGAATCTACGTTTTGATTTAGGCACAGATACAGAGTGTGGAAAATTTTTGACAGTGGCTTCAGCTAGACGGGTGTTTTTCGTAAAAGATTGGCGAGGGGGGACCAGAGATTGGAGCTGAGACAAGCACTTGCCATGGAAATAACGGTAAAACAAACATAGGCTCGCAACATCTCTTCTGTGGGAGAGAGGTTGCAGGGAAGAGAAAAGGGCATCCCCCACTAAGCCACGAAGTCTATTTTGTACTTTGTCAAGGCAGAATAGGCTATTTTTAGCAGCTCCTGCCCAGATATAGCAGCAGTATTCCATCTTTGGACGTACTTGGCTTTTATATAGATAGAGAATTGCATCAGTAGTGAGATATCTTCTGGAGCGGTAGAAATATATATACATATATATATATATATATATATATGTATATATATATGCATATATATACACACATATATATGTATATATATATGCATATATCTATGCATCTATATATATATGTATATGCATGTATATATTGACATGGCGATCGTCAGCCTAAATACAAATTCTTATGTAAATAAAGATTTAACAAAGAATTTTCAATGGATAATTATCTGTTGATTTATAATAAAAAATAGCTTTGTTTTGTATTTACTTCAGATAAGCCATGTAAATGAATAAAGGGAAAATAAATCTAATGTATTTATGTCGATTTTCTGAGCAACTGCATAATTGTATTTCGGAGTGTACATACAGTTGCTAGTATTACCAACGAGTAAATAATAGTTTCAGATTTAAATTTTCTGACGATGTAAACAAAAAGAATATTAAAAGGTATTTTCAGAACATTCAAGAAAAAGTAAAAGTAACGCGACGTGAATTGAGAATGGTGTGGGCGATGTTAATCTTATCTTGATAATACCGCTAAAGTATATGCCTCAAGCAAACAAGTGCGTGCTCGTTTTTTTTTCTGTTAGAATGTTTTATGCCTTTAATAGAAAGTTTGAAGGTCAAAATTCTTTTACATTGCTGCTGGGAAGGTTGACTACTCCAATGTTGTGCGAAACGCGAAAATGTATAAAAATATCATAAATAGTTTTACTAACGACACATACACGTGCACACTTTTATATAATAGTATTTCTATAAATATATTGTTTTGAATGAATCTATTTATTTATAAAAGGGGTTTGTCGACTTATTTGCCGATATGTTTCAGTTTCACCTGTAAATCTGTTCAACTGTGTCAGGCCACCGTTTTTGATGAAAATGAAAGGACGTTCGTTTTACCAATTAAATGTGGTCACATGGTGTTGCTTAAAGTTATATACATATATATATATATATATGTATATATATATATATATATAGATAATAGCAGAAGTACCCGTCGTTGACTGGGTTCAAAAACAGCCTACAGAAAATGGACTGTGATTGATGAAAGTATGATAGGTTATGAAAAGAAGGGGGTTGTAAAGAGATAGGTTTTGATACTCAAAATTTTACCCTAAGCAAAATATGATGAAAGTAAAGATAATTTTCGCGAAAATATATTTTTTTATATCAACTTTATTTCCATTCGTAGCCAAGAGTGACCAACAAAATGATGTTTCCTTACAAAGAGAAAATGTTATATATATAATAATATAAATATACAAGAAATAAATGTTACCATAGTCAATAAAAGTTACTTTTATGGTAGAAAAGTTCATTGGTTTGTATTTTTAAGTAGTTTGTAAAAAAATTTTTTTTCTAATTCACGGACCGGTTTTAAAAAATAATCAAAATGGAGCGACTTTGAAATGGAGAGCCCCGTTTTCAATTTGAAGGAGGGACACCTGAGCATTATGTGTTAACAATTTAAGAGTTCCGTCAACGTAAGGAATATTTATAAATATATTTTAATATTTTCCGTTATTTTGTGCTTCAGGAATATTCGATTATGGCATGTGAAGTTTATATAAAAATTTATTTAAGTAGTTATCGTCTCAAATTTTGTTTTAATTTCAGTTCGCTGAATTTATTTCAAGTTAAGAGCATTAAAAACTAGTTCAAAACAAAAAAAAAACATGAACTGAACTTTTATTGACTATGGTAACATTTATTTCTTGTATATTTATTTTTTTGGGTAGTCGTTTGTTGGCTTTTCTGCTAAACACTCTTACTAAATAATATCGACGAAATATCGAAAAACAAAGAAAAAAAAACTATTTTGAAAAATAATGAAGCTTTACTTACTTAGTAAAATAATCCGAAACAGCAAAATGGGATATTGAAAAAGTAAACACGTAATTACTTTAGTTTTTTAAAGCTAAGAATCGATATAAATATGAATAAGAATAAAATGGCGCCCTTTTCAAGAAGAACAGATTCGTTTCAGTTTTACTGTATTGAATGGTGTAGTATTTCGCCGTCGGATTCAGGGTTGCACTATTGTAATGTAAAGAACACGCATAAAGAGTTTTAATGAACTGAATTCCTTCTAGTACACTGACAAAAAGCTTAAACAGATATATAAATAAAAGGGTTATGTAAATGTTTTTTAAAAGACATGTAATTATGTGAGCAGAATTTTTCCTTCTTTTGACACGTTAACAAGTAACGTTCTTATTTTTTTATTATTTATCTATTTTCGAAAGAGTGCCATGTACAAGTGGAGAAGGGCAAAATTTGTGTCGAGAATTGTCTAAAGTTCCGACTTTTTTTTTGGCTTTCACTTTAATAAGAACGTGAATTTATGAGGTGAATTTATTCGACACAATTATGATTCAACTCAAAAACATAAATAAAAGCTAACGTGAATTAAGATTAAAGTACACGTGTTATTGTAGACCCTCACCCCTTTTAAAAAACCTTGTTAAACTTTGTGACATATTTACATTCTATGGAGGTCAGGCGGGAACGAACACCCAATAATTTTATTATACCATATTTCTTGAAACTGATCCATAATTATCAAGTATACTTACGCAAATAGATATGAAAAGTCTTTGTTAAAGTTTGTGCCTATTTCCATGGAGTACAGTCGCGAACGCAGACCCCACAATTTTATTATACCATCCCTATTAAAGTTGAAACATACTTATTAAAGTATCCTTAGTGTACATCTATATCAAAAACCCTTGTAAACGTTTTTTTTTTCATTTTTTTTCCATACTTTAGTGGCCAGACCCCACAATTTTAATGAACGCAGACCCTACAATCTTAATGAATTATCATTATACCAGATCAAACATACCCATTCCTGATCCTCGATATATCTTATGTAATCAGTTTTTTAAAATAGTCAACCATATAGGAGCCTATTTGGACCAGACACACACACACGTTCAGCTTTATATATATATATATATATATATATATATATATATATATA
Organism: Euprymna scolopes; assembly: GCF_053919585.1. Classification (NCBI taxonomy): domain Eukaryota; kingdom Metazoa; phylum Mollusca; class Cephalopoda; order Sepiida; family Sepiolidae; genus Euprymna; species Euprymna scolopes. Next base: position 6,253,093 of record NC_136498.1, read on the forward strand.
TATATATATATATATATATATATATATAAAAAGGAAAGAGACATTATCAATAAAATAAGAAAATGACCATAGAAAAATATATACTGATGCATACAGATTTATTCATTTATTAAATAAAGATGATACATGAATTAAAGGATAAGTAACACTCTTTATACCACAGTATTTCGAAGCACAAAAAATTTCAAAATAGAAACACTCTAAACTATCAATAAACCTCCGCCAATTGTGGCCCTGAGATCAACCGCCCTCCATAAACCCTACCTGCCTCCTAAATTACAATTCCTCTCAGTTTCTATAAACGGTTGATCAACCTCCCTTGCATGCGCGGTCCTGGACCTGACCTTTAACTATATCCGATGGTGAGGCCCAAGCTTGCGGGCTTTGGGGAGTCACCCTTTAATTACCATTGCTCCCATGTCCACTCTGACCCGGAGTCCCAACTATGGGTTAAATAGAAACTGACTTGAAAAAAATACTATTAAAAAGTTTTTCTTGAAAATAACTGGATTCGGCATTAAATAACCTGAAAAGGGTTGATATGCCGTGAAACAAAACCAACCAACCAACTTGGATACGCAAGCTAACACCCAGTGTCTGACACTAGATATACCCCACTACTTATAGGAATTCAACCAGAGAACTCCTTCCCATCAATACAACCTCTACTTTACTAATTATCTCACTAGACCTTACTCATAGGGAATTTCTCCCATTGCACTCTCCATCACTACACTTATTGTTAATGAGATAATGGGAATATCACCAGGACTCTCTCAGACCACCCCTTAATGCAACCTCTCCTTGAACTCTTGCAACCACCCTATCCATACCAACGTTGATATGCAATAGTAACAAAATATCCTTATATATTCATATATATATTCATATATTCATCATCACTAAAGCTAGGACAACAGAATTTTCTTTTCATTGTTTTTATTCCCGAGTATATATCCAACATAGTTAGGCACAATTAATCAACCGAGAATCACACCACTCTACATAGAAAAGTATGAGATATCAATGGATATATACCTGACACTACAAAACAAAGCAAAGAATATGCTGTTGTTCTAGTCCTAACCATCATTTATCAAATCTTTTCCAATACGCCTCCCAGACACTCTTTACTCATAACCCCTTTATTTTCTTCACTTAAGGCCTAAATTAAAATTTATCTGTAACCGCTGTTACCCCCCCCCCCACAATGAATCGTAATATCTGATAACACTGTATTGGTTCTCCCTCTAGAATTTAGCTTTCCCCTACAAATAGGCCCTTATAATTGCCATTTCTTTATACAAATTTATAATTAAATCTTGATAAATTTGTCCTATTCTAACCTGATATATTTTGATTATAGCAAAGAATTATCACAGTTGCTTCCCAATACCAATAATGTCAATATAAGCGAACTAATCCCCTCCCATTAAATGAACCGGCCCAAGATCCATCGCCTCCTCTTACTCGTGGGTTTTAGCACATATATCTCCCCCTACTCCTCCCTCATCACTTTGTTCCTCATCTCTACTCAGCTTCTGATATTTCATATTCTTGTGTCTTTTAAACATTAGTCTACAACTACCTTACTCTCTTTTACTTCAGTTCCGACTTGTGCCACAATTATACTCCAAAATTTTTGCTATCCACTTCTATATAACCAAGAATTATTCCTAGAAGTAATTATGTTTTTACTTGCGATTTTTATACACAAATTGAACACAGGAATACTTACATCATCCACCACGAATCAACATATTTTCACTCGGCCGTGAGAAATTTGGAATTTAATTTAATTCTCGATTTAAACCATTTTCTCCCGAAAAAGCGAGGTAATATTCATTCATTATATTCTCATTTCGGCTTTAATATTCTAAAAGATTTCAAAATTTCCACCATCAACCGCAACAGGTCACCCTGAATCACCATTTAAGCTGGATGAAGACTGTAATTCGCACAGCGAAGCTTCTATTTGTTTATTAATAATTTAAAAAAAATCAACACTGCTTTGCACTCAACAAGGACTTCATTTTGGATATCATTTTTACGCCTTTGCCTTTTAAGAACTTTCTCTTAATGTAAATTTTTTTCTTACTGCCATAATTTCATTTTATTTTGTTTTTTTACTTGATTGTTTATATATATATATATATATATATATATATATATATATATACACACTTTTAATATATACTTTTGTTCTTTTATATTTAATAACTTTGTATTTCTTATACTTTCGTTATTTATTATGATTTTATAATTTTTATATTTTTATACTGTTTATGCCATATTGCTTTGTATTTTTATCCAATTATTTTAACAGCAGTTTATCCTCTATCACCGGAAATTATTTTATACCGTATCATTTATAATTTATTATTTTATTATATAAATTATTCCTATTAATACATACTTCATTAAAATACATCCTTATAATTCCGATACCCCAACTTAAATATATGGACCTAGCATAAAGCCTTTATTTCAAGTAAACCCCTTCCATATTTATAGCTACGGCTATGAGAACAGCATATTCTTTCCATTGTTTTGACTCTCGAGTATATATCCGACACAGTAAGACACAGCTAATCAACCGAGAACCACATTATTCTATATAAAAGCATATAAGATATAAGTTCATACACACTCAAGAGTCAAAACAATGAAAATAATATGCTGTTGTCCTAGATCCAGTTATAACCCATTACTACATATGATCAAATAAGCATCCTTTTTCAATAACTTAACCTATATTTTTCTCGAGAGTTTAGTTACGCTGATGGAACGCATATATTGAACCATTCAACCCAGCATGACAAGTATGCTATGCACTTACCTTCATAGTATAATTAAAGTCATACTCCTCTTCTATAACAGAGGTCACTTTCGTTCTTCCATTCTCTCCAAGCAGTCTCAATATTTTATCTCTCACTGTACCATTCTTCTAATTAGACGTCGCACCTCTATTATGATACCTAGCATCTTCTCTCCTTCTCCATCTTAGGCTTAGAAATACCATGGTATGAAGAGTGTTATTTATCCTACACCCCAAATTGATGTATCATCCTTTTTGAATAAACGAATAAATCTCTCTCTCTCTATATATATATTTGTTGTTTTCCTATTTTGCTGATAAGTCTATATAATGTCGAAGATAATTTGTTGAGTTTTGCATTATCCAAATAAGTCTCCGCCTAAAGAATCGATCTTATTCTTATTATTTTACCCCCCCCATATATATATATATATATATATATATATATATATATATGGTAGGTCGATTTTTCACTTGTCTAAAAATATTATAAAATCGCACTTACTGAAAGTTGTGTATGGACCAATTAATTACTCATGCAAAGCATTAGATCCAATACTTCAACGGCTATTTTGGGCGTTTGGCATTAAAGGTCGTAGATATACTGGAGATTGCTTATTTTTTCATGGTTTACATGGATATTAGTGTAGGAAGCAAATAATTTTAGTATAAAAAATCAGGGATTAGCGTTTAATTTTATAAAAATGATATAAAAGAAATCTTCAACTTGACTGCCCCCCTATTTTGAGTAACTGCATCAGAAAACTATTTTTTGACCTTAGGAATTAAGCAATAATACTTCATTACCTTAAAATTGATTTTTAACTGTTATAATTGAAAATATAACAACAACAAAAAAAAAGAAAAAAACAAACAGTATTTTATTTGAGCTTAATATATAGAGCCAAAGTGCTTCATCTAAAAGCCCTTTGACTAAAATGCTGGTTTCAATTTCAGACTCTACACTTTGGCTGTAATATAATGATGCCTAGCTTCAAAACCATATGCAGTTTGTGAAGCTTACGTTGTTAACTTCACTGCCCGTTCCACGCCCTGATAATGTGAGGGATAATCTTGCAAATCACACTTGGTTCCATTTCTCAATGATTTCGAAGTTCAGATTCAGAAATATATTCCGCCATTAGTGGTTCAAAAATGGCACATAATATAACATCTATTGTGTACAACGTGTGGAAGTAAAATTAATAGGTTGTATTCTTTTTAACCTTTTCCTGGTTGATTCCTCACACCTGAATGAATATAAAACTTTAATTAATTGAATTACTAAAAAATCCAATCTGTACTGCTATAATAATTATAGTAAAAACGATTCTATTCAAATTGAAGTTAGGGAAATGTTGAGATATTAATAATTAGATGAGACTTGGACAAATAAATGTCTTTACGAATTTATTCCTAGCCAAGTAAAACACAGCTTGAAATGAACTATGACGAAATAATAATAAATCTGTACATAAAACAACCACATGCATTCAAAAAATATTTTGCTGATTGGTTGGCTCTATGTTCGATAGCGATTACATCCGCTAGTATTAACCCTAACAATCGTTGAACTAAGTACGGATCAAACTGACACGAGGTTAGGAAAATAAAACCATTTCTACGCAAAATAACAGGAAAACGACATTACGGCATGATATGACATTGGCATAATGAATATGAGTTCATCCGAGTTCCCACCTCACAAGAAAATGATTGGCTAGTTAAGCTATAAATCATAATAGAACAGATTGGGAGATACGTCGAAAGGTACGGCGAAATCCTCACGTAATGGAATACTAGCTCCAACCACAGACACACGTTCAGTAAGGCGATTTACTAGATAATTATTTGAATAAATAAGCCAATATCACTCAGCTACTTCAAACGGATATATCCTTTTCGTGGAGAATATAAAAGGTAAAACAAATTCAAAGTTACCTGGCGAATATACCCGGTGAACCAAATGCAAGGGAAATTTTAAAAATCGCACTAAAAATAACAGTGTGAATTAAAAAAAATATATCTCGGTTGGGATATATAAGCTAGTATTTCAGCTTTAACAAACTGATAAATACATTTAAAATAGTTATCGAAGAAAAAACAACAAAATGTCAGTCGCAAATAACGCATAACCTCATGAATATCGAGGTTGACGAACACGTACAAAAGAAAGTGTAAAAAATCATCAGGTAACAAGAATTTGTAAAAAACGTGAAACATTACACACACTCTTATATTATTTGACTATCAGCCCGCCCTGCGTTGCCCGGTCGTAAAATACGCATAAATATTATATTTTAATTCATACAGAAACTGAGGCATATGAATGCGAGTATTATATATTATATTTTTTCTTAACCGGTCATTTCTTGTAAGTAAAAAAGGAAAAAAAAAAAAGAATACTAGAGCTGAGATTCAAACCAAAACTTAAATATAGTGAGTCAAGTACGATAACTACTAGATCAGCGTGACAAATCTTAAAAAAAATGTTTTCAGACTACTTTTTCTTAACATAAGTAATATGTAATGTGAACTATTGAAAAATGCGCATTCGTGAAACAGCAAACAAATTAAAAATATGATGACTCCCACGTACCAATTTTTTTTAATTTTAACCCCTTAGCTGCCCTTTTTTCGGATGAAAATGGATTAAAAAGTTTTCCACATGTCTGACTATTATATATACCAAATTTAAATTCCTTAAATATTTAGGTTGAGAAGTGCGATCAAACACATTCTCACTTTTATAGCTATATAGATAATGCCATTGTCTATACGCATATAAATATTTGCGAAATGTTTCTTTTATCATTTCATATTACAAAAAACTAACCATTTTCCGGGAGGTGGCTCCATGGATATACTCACCATTGATTTTACGGAACTTGCAAATAAATTGACATTTATTTGATAATATAGCAACTTGTGTTCAATATATTGTGTGCCATAAACCGCTCCTCATACACATTAGGTCTCGGCATTAAACAATTCGAAAAATGTGAATATGCTATAAAATAAATGAGCCAAATCAAACAACTACAAAAAAAAACAAAAACAAATAAGCAAACACGTATAGGCTCTGAAACGATTCGGACTTTAACCAAGTTAGCTTAATTACCACATTCCTAATGTGTCTCGTATCTCGTTTGTCCCATTTCTTAATTAGTTTATTTAAATCAAACATTTTCAATAATTATCCTGGTTTTACTCTCGAGTATATTCATATCAAATAAACTAATTATCTATTTTGAATTTGCTTTTTAAAGCTGTCTAAGTATTGCAAGAAAAGGCTTTGTCTGTCGACCCATTCATCAGTTTTTTCTGTCGCACTTCGGTTTGAAATATAAGTTTCATCACGAAACACACAAACGGACAAATCTTGGAATACTTTAGCTGATGATTGATCGTTAATATTATTTGAATTCTTCAGACTACCGTTCTTATGTTGGATATAATTTTATCTGCATTCAATGCAGCTGCAACCGTTTTCATGTTGAGCTTTTTGTCGCACGGATTTGATATTGGAAGCCTGCTTTTTTATTTACAAAATTATCAAAACGAACTTTTAAATATTCTCTGTAATGGGTATGTGAGCGACTAAATAAAGTTAAATTAATTTGCATATTCATTTCAAAAACGAGTTTTAATAAATTATACATTGTGTATGGTTTCTTTTGTTTTACAATTACCCTTTTATTCTATTTATGCATATTTTCGAAATTATGCATTATTGAGTAGAATTTAGAATGAAAAAACCCTCTGGCACACGCATATATATATATATATATATATATATATATATATATATATATGCAACGTCTTGTCAGACGAGTGCCACTCCCTCAGACATCCATGAGCCCAAATACCTAAGAGAGTATCTATACAAAGATTATGTTACAGAGTCTTAGCTTTGTACGAAAGCTAAGTCTCTTTCTCGGTTCAAAATGTTGAGATCCAGCAACAAGCAAGAGCAAGATAGCCAGCAACAAATTAAACTGCAGACCAGCTTAATGCGGGTACTGGTCTTCCGCTTTATGGTTTTTTAAATCAGAGATTTGCTTCTCCTAGAAAGGTTGCCTTCACCACGGCTTACGGGAGCCCTCTCCACCCCAATACACATATACACACACACAAATATACACGGTGCTAGTTGGCCGTTGACCCAGAAAAAGAGTTCATTCGCCCTTTGGAAGGTCTTGTTTTTAATCCTTCAGGGAGACTAGCCGCCCTCCTCACCAAACAAGTCTGGTGGGGGAACCAGTTTAGTCGCCGGTGACCCACCATGGGTTACATGGTACCAGTAGCATATGACATGACCTGACACACATATACATATATATATATATATATACATACATACATACATATATTTGATTCCCCTTGTCATGTGTGAACTGTATTGATATGTACAACCTGTTTTGTTTGTCCCCTCCTCTATTTCTTTCGTCCTATCCATCTAAGCGAATTTACAACCGCACTAGCTCAATATTTATATTTATCTTTTTCTTTCTTATAATTCCCTCAAATCTTTCAAACATTCTAGCTCCAAACTATCTTTTTAACCCCACTTCCCTCTTTAGTAGAAGTTAGGTTTTTGCTTTACGATTTGAAATTTAAATTTAAATTCATAAGAACATTAACAATGTCTCAGACCAGAATAAAATTTAAAAAATGTTCTTAAACCTTTTTAATTTTCTTGCCTCATGAGATCAATAATAATCGAAACGGTCTGCACATCGTAGCAAGATATGACTATATTTACATAAAGAAAATTAAAAAAATATATAATTTGCTCTCTTTGATTGAGCAATATCAACGACCCTTGTTGGAATTCAATGATTCTACATTTTTTAATATTTTTCAATCTGGAATATATATATATATATATATATATATATATATATATATATATATATATATATATATATATATATATATATATGTGTGTGTGTGTGTGTATGTGTCGTTGTCCTTTTGTGTGCGGAACGATCTCTATCAACTTCCTCTCACAGACTTAAAACTTGATATATAGGGATTTGGACATTTGAACGAATTCCATTTGGTTTTTAGCCGGTAAAAATACATTTTAAGGGGAATAATATGTGGTAATAAGTAATAACACGACGTACTTAAAACACGTTTAAAGAGTCTTAACTACATACTAGTATTGCAGATATGAACACTTTGCCCAACGGATAAAGTGCTGAATCATAATTAAGTCTAAGTGTCAGCTTTTTCAAAGTTTTACGTTAGAAGAATATCATAACTTCGAATTACATTACATGCTACATGGGCGCGACTGACGTAAGGCAAGAAAAAAGGACTCCGGTGGAAATTTTATACAGATTATCAGGTGAAACAGGAATTACCCAAACAATAAGGGAACTTACATCGAACGTAAAGTTATGAGAATAAAAGTCCGAATAATCCAAAGAATACAAACAGACTGATCTTATAGTATAGCAACAGGTAATTAACGTCGTTGAAGTTGTTTAAAAATGATATTTTCTGTTTATCTGTCACGTTTGCATTTGAAATAGTATTTTGAGCGATAAGCGCATAGATCACACAGACGTATCTAAATAGTATCGGTTCGTGGTCGATTTGAAATAGAACTCGTAAAATAAAATACAATTTAGCTTTTCGGATGCATGTTCAAAGATCTTGGATTTAATTGATTCTGCCATCTTTTATGGCTACTTAGTCGAATCGTGAAGATATCCCGTCGAGTTAGGTTAATTAGGTTATACACAATTCTAAAGAGAGTAACCAGACACTCTCACAACCGCACGGGAATTAACAAGAATTACTCATTAATTCTGACGAGTTTTCTCATCGAATATTTATTTATCATTCAAATAGAAAATGTTTAATTATATCATCATTTATTTGATATATATATATATATATATATATATATATATATATATATATATAAGATTTTATTTTATCCTTCCATCTAGTATGCTTTGAATAGATTTGTAACATCCACCAATTGGAAAATTGTCACACACTAGACCTATATTATATATATATATATATATATATATATATATATATATATATATATATATATATATATATAACAATTGAATATATATATATATATATATATATATATATATATATACAGAGAGAGAGAGAGACGTGTATATATATATAGACAGATATATATATATATATAGACGTATATAGAGACGTGTATATATATAGATGTACATATAGATGTATATATATATATATAGACGTACATATAGATGTATATATATAGACATATTAAGACAAATATATAGGCATATGTATATAGACGTATATGTAGACGTATATATATAGACATATAAAGACATTATATATATATATAGACATATATATATATATATAGAGAGAGAGAGAGAGATCTATATATAGTCATATATATTTAAATAAGGGAGTAGTCACCAACAATGTGTATTTTTTAACATTATTTTATTATTCTGTGTCTTGGTTTTCAATTGAAAATTATGTTTGGATAATTGTAATAATGTTTTTTAAGTCATTGAAATCGTTTTTACGCGCGTTTTAGACGTTCTGTGAAGCGTCCTCGTCAGAAATTATTTTCAAATGTGTTGGAGATGTAAAAATGGCAATTTTCGTAGTTCATTTGAAGTGTTTCCAAGGGGTGGAGGCTTGTAAGTGTTTATTATTCATTGGCATGTTCAATTTTTATTACTCTTTTATTGGGCTTCTCGGGGCCGCTGACCTGACTGTAGTCACTCTCTCTTTCTGCTAGTGTTTTTTTTTCTTTTTCTTTAGGGTGGGGTATGGTGTGTGTATGTGTGTGTGTGCGTGTGTGTGTGTGCGTGTGTGTGCGTGTGTGTGTTTTCTTTTATTGGTTTGAGAATGTGTATACTGTTTTATAGTATTATGAGGTTATTTGCTTCCTCGGAAGGTGACTGTGATCCAAGGTCGTTACTAATGTGTATGTGTGAGGAGGGGGGACCAGCTCTTCTGAAATAAGGGTAGGGGTGCTTTCATTCTATTTTGATATTTATTTTTTGGATTCTTGGATTTTAGTATTGTGATTTTTCGTTTTAGTCTTTTCGGGTATTCCTTATATTATGTTTGTTTAGAAAGAGGGGTGTATTTAAAATATATATAGGGGATTTTTTAATGTTTCTATTTATTTGTCTCCCCATGTGGGTATGGCCAGACCCAGGATCGGTTATAGACATATATATATATAGACATATATATACGTATATATAATGGCAGCAAATTCGTTTTCGAACATTGCCATTACTTGATATATCACAAAAAAGTATACAGATTCACGAAAACATTCAGTAATGGCCTCACGAAGGAGGCTGTTAAGCCCTGCCAAACTCTGGCATTCCTTGGCACACATTGTGCAGACATGTACGCCACTAGCAGCACGTTCTTAACGTTCTCTTCTATGTATAATCAAATGCCGCTTCAAAACACCTGCTGTTTTGTACGTCCACCTGCAGTTGACACAGGTTAGTTCTGGCAACACAAGACTGCTTTGTGGCCCACTGCGCCGATGAGTAGTCTGGTGGCTCATCAGCCCAGCTTTGCTCAGACATGATCTTCCGCACACCTCACCCCAGACCAATTTGGCGCCCTCGCCCTTTCACAGCTCATTTCACGCTCCCTTTCCGGATATCGCGCTTCAGCCGCTCATACTGTGTTCGATCTGCCTCAAACTTGCCCACATCTCCCTGCAAGGTCCTTCTCCACTCTCCGCGATCCAAAGCAAGACTCTCGCAGGTTCTTTATTCTATTTCACATTTCTTTAAGGTTAACTTCAAACAATCTTTGAATTTCATTTTAGGCTTTTCAGCTCGCCATAAAGGAGTTGTTTGGGAAGTCGACTGTCTAACATCCTCACCATATGTCCACTCCATCTCAGTCTATGTTTGATAAGGTGAGCTTCAATGCTTAGACATTGGGTCCGTTCAAGCACATCCACATCACTGACATACATTTGCCAAGCCACACCAAAGATTAGCCGTAGGCACATCTGTCGAAACCGCTCGAGACGTCTCAAATGCTTCCTGTACGACGTACAGACGTATATATATATATATATATATATATATATATATATATATATATATATATATATGTAGAGAGAGACATATATATATATAGACATATAGACATATATATAGATATCTATAATATTAAGCTGAATGTCTGTGCGTGTGTGTCTCTCTGGTCACGAATAGGCTCCTATATGGTTGACTATTTAAAAAAACGGATTGCATATAATGATAGAAGATGTATTGAGACACAGAAATGAGTATGCTTGATCTGGCAGAACAGTGGTTCATTAAAATTGTGGGGTCTGCTTTCGCGACTGGTCCACAAAGTATGGAAAAAAAATGAAAAATGAAAAAAATCGTTTACAAGTGTTTTTGATATAGATGTACACTAAGAATACTTTGATAAGTATGTTTTAACTTAAATAGGGATAGTATAATAAAATTGTGGGTCTGCGTTCGCGCATTGCCTCTATAGAATGGAAATAGGCATAAACTTTAATAAAGACTTTTCATATCTATCTGCGTAAGTATACATTTATAATTATGTTTCAGTTTGAATAAATATTGTATAATAAAATTATGGGGTGTTCGTTCGCACCTGATCTCCATAGAATGGAAATATGTCACAAAGTCTAACAAGGTTGTTACATATAGATCCACAGAATATTGTGATAAGTGTTTCAGTGTGAACAGGTATGGTATGATACATTATAGGGTTTATCTTTTTTTTTCATCATATTTTGCTTTGGTTTTGATACCCCCAAATTCAACCCAAATTTACAATCTTCCTTTCCAAAACCTATCATACTTCATAAATCAGAGTCCATTTTCTGTAGGCTGTTTTTGAACCCAGTCAACGACGGGTACTTTTGCTAGTATATATATGTAGACACACACACACCCACACACACACATATATATATATATATATATATATATAGAGAGAGAGAGAGAGACATATATATATAGAAAGGAACATATATATGTTTATATATATATATGTATATATATATATATATATATATATATATATATATGTATTGCTATGTATGGATCTGTAACATCCACCCTTTAAGAAAGAGGCTTCTCCAAAATATATCACGGAACATTGTCACACACTAGACCTTTTCAAATAAGACATATCTATATATAACACAATTGAATATGTATATGTATACATACATACATATATATATATATATGTATATTAAATATATATATATTACATATATATATATATATATATATGATATATATATATAGACATATAAATAGACGTATATATAGATATATATATATATATATATAGACATATACATATAGACATATGTATATAGTCATATATATAGACGTATATATATAGACATATAGACGTCTATATATATATATATATATATAGAAATACATATATATAGACGTCTATATAGAAATACATATATAGACATATATATATATAGAAAGACATATATATATGTCTATATATATAGACATATATATGCATATATATATTTCAATATATATATATATATATATATGTGTATATATATACATATTTATTTTCAAATTGTCACTTGATTTCTGTCTTTCTTCTGCATTGTTATGGCAATAGGTTCTAAGTCTCTTTTGTATCACTATTTCACACAATCTTTCAAGAAAACTACATTTTGTATATATATATATATATATATATATATATATATATATATATACACGATTTCTTCTTCTTTTACTGAAGTTTTTCACTTCTTCAGTAAACTTCTTTGCGGTTATCTACAATAGGTGTGTTTTTAACCCAGCTTAACCTCTATATGGACGTTTAAAGATATATTTATATGACATAAACATTTTTATTCTTTTTTTGTTCGCGGATAACCACAAATATGACAACTTATTATTGCAGGGCGTACTGTTATTTTTTATCTGGCTTTGATCGTTTGGTTTCAGATGATTTACAAAACCATGTTTTGACAAAATAATCTATCACATATACTGCACTTCACTTCCTGTTGAATGTTTCTGGCATTATTCTATTTTATCCTCTTCCTCACAGCACGCGTAAATAGAACACTATCTTGACACCACTTTACAAAGGCTTTACATCTTTTTTCATGATTTTTTCAACAAAGATCGATCTTTAGATTGGGATCCTTAGTTATTTACACCCATCCTAAGCAATTTAAATATGTTTTTAGAGCAAAACTTTTCTTGGTTTATTTTGTGATCTTTTACTTCTATCTATCTCACTATGAAACAGTTGTTTAGGGAGACATTGGGCCTTCATCCAGCGTATCTTTTTGAATGATGTTCATTTCTATACTGGTGCTATTTTAAGAACTACAGTGTAAGGCGTGAGAGTCTTCCAGTTAATATTAAGCATACTCCTAATGCAGCTTTGATTGAAAATTTCCAATAGCATAAAATGCCTCCTCCATGTTCTCCAAGTCTATGCTATATATAGCACGTTTCATAAAGACAAAGTTTTTTTTTGATGGGATTCTACGATCTGACCATACACGTTTTTCCAGTTTGCGAAACGCAGAACTGGATTTGACGATTCTGTGAGTTATCTCTGTCTGGAGCGCACATTTCCTACTTAACATGCTACAAATTTATACAAAACTGCCTGCATCCTTTAACCTCTTACTATGAACCAAGGTATTTGATTCAACATATAAAATTTTAAAAGGAACATATTGCATAACATGTTTTCCTAGGTTGACAGTAAGCCCAAAAGCTTTATATGTTTCTGATAACTTGTCCATAATCAATTGCATACTCTCATATAAATGTGAAACAAGATCCACCACATCTGTATATAATAGTTCAACAACAAGGTTTAGACGCCTCAGGTTAAAAAGATAACTTGATGTACGAAATTAAAAATTCACCCGAATATCGAAATTGTTAAATGCATACACCAGCATCAAAATATACTGAGAATAAAGTATAAGTAAGGATATCACCTTGTTTCACATCGTTATCAATATTGATATTAGATCAAATAGAGACAAATTAACATTCACTTGGATTCTCATGTTATGGTGTAACTACTGAAGAATCTTCACAAAAATGGAAGGATTGGCTAGTTTCCCAAGAATCAAAAGGTTTGTCAGCTCAATAAAAACTTAGTACAATCGCAGACGCTGCTCCATACATTTTCCATTAGCAGAGAATATCATATCTATTGTGCCGTTGTAAGTTCAAAAACAGCATTGATTGTCTAGGATGATACGATTTACCAGAATTTTTACTCAAACATTTTTCCATTGCTTCAAGCAAGCTCAAACCTCTGTAATCACCAAGTACAGATTTTGGACCTTTCCTTTGAAAGTAGAATTTCTATTGCGTCAATACAATCTTGGAAAAATATTAATATGCAAAACAACCAAGATGCGTGCATGGATTGCGTTGTCAATGCTATTACCTCCAAACAACAACAATTCAACGGGTATCCTATCAAGTCCTGGTGCTTTTCCCGTATTAATCTCTTTAATTATGCTTTTTTCTCATCAACGCTGGGATCAATCATCTCCACGATCACTTTCTTCTGAGTAATAAAGGAATTCCTGAGAGTTTAACACATTTAATTACTTTGTAATTTGAAGACATAAATGCGTATCAATATTTTTACTCTGTTGGCTCTGACTTTTTCCATTATCCAAATATTAAGTTTTGTACAAAGGAGTTCGTGATCAATGCCACATTCTGAATTCCGCATAATTCATACAGTACACATATTATGAAAATCACGCTAACGCATGACGACATAATTTTAATCTAGGATGTATCCGTGTTACTTTGTGGATGGGGTTTTGTTGTTAAAATGCTGTTGCATAATGAAAGTTTATATTCAGTGCAACATTGCAAATGAAAAATATTTGCCTTACCAATGCCCTATTTTCCTAAGACACCCAAGTTTATCATGACATATAATCTGTGCATTAAAGTCTCCAAGTAACACAATTTTATATACTTTTGGTATTCCTTTAATACAATTCTACAGGTTTTGAAAAAAAATTGACATCCTATCATCCAAAGTAAAGGTATATACTGAGATAGCTGACGCGTAACAATCACAAAGTAAAAGTATTTTCAGTGACATGATTCGATCACTAATTCACAAGGTTGTTCTGACTATGATGTGATCTTTGTCCTGATAGTTGTGTTATGGTGACTTATCCTTATTAACTCATAATAACTCCTAATTATGCATGAAACGGATTGTGCATGAAACGGATTGTGCATGAAACGAATAATACTTATTTTGTTGCATCTGCAAAGTCATACAAAATTCAACCAGATCAGTTCAGTAGGTTCCGAGAAAACTTCTGGAATAAATGCGGTATTGTGGTGACATTCCTATTTATCTTAAACTTTGCAGCGAACGGATGCCATAATACTCAGTTTGCTTCACCTTATCATAGCAAATGTGCATACAAAATGTCAGTTTGACTGGCTCATTAGTTTTCGAGAAATCTAGAGTAAATGTGGAACGGACAGACAGTTTAATATAAATATGAAATTGATTGCATATGTACTCTTTCACTTAGATATGCGAGCAGAAACCATTTTACACATATCGGCAAACCAGATTTTATTCACCTACTGACAAAAATCACTCGAAGGCCGATGTTGATTTATAAATAGATTTATTTTAAGAGAAGATCACAGTTACAGGTAAGCGTGGAATACATCAAATTCATTAGCGAATCCCAGCCACATATATGACGACATTAAAATTTTGCAGTATTTTTTCACTTAGAATGTTGTAAACTCCCACCTGGTTTCTCCTGGAAATACCCGATGCCTTTCTTGAACGATTTTGAGTAAACCAATACTAAATATGGAATCAAAACCTTTTTTTAAAACTAAACATCGGCGCCCATGTCAGACTATCCACAAACGACCAATAACATTAGTTTGCGACTTTTACACACGACACATACAATGGAATGGGCTACCTTAGAATATATTTGAGAGCATTTATAAATATTTCTTATAGTTTATCAAAATTTACTTGAATGATCTGATATGTCGTTAAACAAAACAAGTCAAACAAAGTCAATTTTCTGGATAACGTTGATCGGTTACAAATTTTGATACCCAAGCTTTGCTTAATTTTGTAAAAAATTTCACACTGACCTTATCGCACAAAAGCATCATCATTTATTGTAAAACACTTACCTACAAAGGAAAGTAAAAAAAAAAGAAAATTAATTAATCACAATATAATGAAACAATCTATTATAAGCCGACAAAATATACTAACAGTCAAACATAAAAAATCATCATCGCAAATACACACACACACACACATATATATCGAAACAATTTGAAAAATAATTGCAACTTCTCTTCCAATTTTCGGATTTTATAATCATTAAAAACTGGCATAATAAATTATTTTGTGTTACGAAACAGGCGCTGTTAAGAATTGTGCATTTCAACGTTCTTAAAAAAATAAATGGTAAAATGTTCAGCATCTAGAAATTTGGAATATACTCTTTGTCATTTTTATATATCATAATTTTTGTGGGGTTCATAATTTCTATATTGCAATGAGGGAAAGGCATGCTTTAATGTTCATGATTAAAAAATGGGAGGCCAGCTGACCGGTTTCGCCCTGACTTTTCTAGAGCTGAATTGGTGGATTTATTTTCTTTATAAAAGCGATATATATATATATATATATATATATATATTTATATATATGTGTATGTGTGTGTGTGTTCTATTTGCTTGTATTTTATTTCACAACAAATAATACACTGTAATCCTTACATAAAGGCCTATAAAGTGTACTTTAGTTTTTCGACTTCAGATTAAGAGAAAATACTTTTTATTAATGAATTCTTGAGGATTGGTCAATTTCATCATTTAATCAGACATGCGGAGTGATAACGTACTTACGAGCATGAAATTTCTTTTGCATATTATTGTATAGTGAAGAAATATATTATGTCATATCTGACTTGTCTGTGAATTGATTAGCTATTCTTTGGATGATTCAGTCGCTATTCTAATATGATTAGTCATTTCTGGTTGCTAATCTCGATCGAGTCTAAGCAAACAAAGGAATGTGAAAGGAACGGCGTCAGTCACGTCTCATCCGGCATATTGGGCAGAGAAGAACGGATTCTCGAACAAAGAATTTACAGTTGGTGTCTTACTGGACCGTTCGACCAATGACCGAACTTAATTCGACATTCTTATGCACGAATACTGCGTTGCCCATAAAAAGAACGCTTTCGCTTGCTTTATCAAATACAATCGTGCACAACGCATAAAAAGGATTCATTTCACGCAGATAAAATTATAAAGCTTTATTTTATATAACGATTGGCAAGATTTTACTTTCTATGAATTTCGAAAGAACGTAGCAATATAATTTGCATGGGTGAAACGTTTCAACTTCAACTTTAATTTTCTACAAATTAAATAAGTAAAGTTTTCACGGTGTCATTTGGTTTAGTTGTTTTGTTTGACGGAATATCAACCCTTTTATGGTCACTCATCACCAAATCTGATCATTTTGAAAAAAGACTTTTATCTTTCACGTTTTTATATCTTCACATAACCAATCGGATCAAAACCACTTTCTGATAAGCGTTAGTATTTATTACCGATATCATGAAGTTGGCGCGGGTTTCATATTGTAGATATCTTGACGAGACTAACTGATTTTATATTTTAAAATATTTCTGTTCTTTGGTTTGATTGTTTTGTTTGAGGGAATATCAACCTTACTTAATTCCGAATCTGGTCATTTATGTAATATATTTAAATATTTATTCATGATGTTTGTTTTGGTAGATTGACTTAACTGCATATCGATTCTTTTCGGGTTATTGAATACACAAACCGGTTATTTTGTTAAAACTTTTTATGCTCTTAGTTTTTTAAAATATATTTTTTTCATGGTGTTTTGTTTTGTTGCATTGGTTAACGGCATATCAGCCCTTTAAAACATTATAAATGTCGAAATATTTATTTATGAGGTTGTATTTAGTTGTTTTGTGCAGGGAAACTGCTGTTTTTGCATGCTGCCTCTACAGAACATGATTCAGAACGAAAAGCAAAAAAAGAAAAAGAAAAGAAAACATCAATATTTGAGGCATGTTATGTGAGGAAGCCAGTAAATTATGAGAATGGGTCATAGCAGTAGATTCAGTTTTTATCACAGGTCACCAGAGCATCAAGAATTTGGAGATCTGGATTGATCGACCATTTCCCTGCTGTCATAAAAACACCTATCTGTTTTTTTTCTGAGCACCTTTGGAACAAACTTTACGTAAATCTTCTGCACCTTTAGTTCCTCGCGAATAACAATATGTACATTTCCCAGACTGACATCAAACTGTGCACTTATTGTACTTATAAGACACACGATGGTCCTTATCCATTCAGCTTTTTATTTGCCCAATCAACTCTGGTTTTCTGATTTTCTTACTTCTTCCACACTTCTCATCATCCCTCAGAAACTCTGTGCCTTTCCTAACTCTATTATGCCAGTCTAAAACAGGTGGTGGATCCATGCAAGATGGCTCAGAAGAAGTCTGAAGCATTCCATACATTTCGAAGTTTAAAATAATTTTATTGCGTATTTTCTGTCTTCTTGCCGACCTGGATCTGATTGCGCGCTGACGATACAGAATATCTTCTGGTATCCTACCATTCTCTATTCTCCTGGCATGGCCAATCCAGTGATGTCATCATTATCATACATACAGATGCTTTCTGGCCACAAGAGCTTTCGTACAGATTCCCGAAATAAACAGAAAGGTTTTCGAGTTCGACAAAATCCACCTGAAGAAAGTCGGAAGTTATGCCAGCCGAAACGTTGTGAGAATGACAACAAAGATGAACACAATAGTCTGAACAATCTAAATAATATTTATTATCAATCCTCATCTTAAAAAAAGTTAAAAACCTGATTATTTAAGATGAACGGTTGTTTGATGTTCAAGTAGTCAGGCGAAAATCCACTTGTTATCTCTCAGCTGGAATGAAACAGCTTCATTTCATTGGCGATTGCTTTGAAAAGTATCTAATTTTCAGCGACAAGTCACCATTCCACTCCAGCTGATGGATAAACAAACACACCGCTGGCTTATAAGGACCGAGAAATCGAATAGCAACAACCGTGAATGAGATTCTTTGAAATGGTAATGCTTTGTGTTCTGCGATCTGTAAAAAATTTATGACTCATCCTATTTCCAACAAGACTGCAGATATTTTAATCTGGTGTTGCGACAGAACCGGTTGATGTTTAGTATGAGATGATCTCTTATTATCCCTGCAACCCCTTTTCTCACACAACAGACGTTGCTAATTATTCACTGTTCTATCGATATTTTAATGCTTCACTGAGATTTTATTTATTTTTTTATTTTATTTTTTACACAGTGATCACCACTTATCAAGGCACGGAAGCCACTCAGGGATAAGGGTTATTGCAAGTACATTACGTTAGTGTGGAGATTTGATGAAGTGTTTACTTAAGAGGGCGGTTCATTAGGAATTTGTTAACGTTGGACTTGAAGAAATCCAAGTTGTAGTCCGGTGGGAAGCAGGCAGACGGGACAGAGTTCCACAGGCGTGCAGTTCTAAGAAAGAAACTTTGTTCATGGAATCCGCGTTTTGATTTAGGCACAGATATAGAGTGGGGGAAATTTTTGACAGTGGCTTCAGCTAGACGGGTGTTTTTCGTGAAAGATTGGCGAGGGGGGGACCAGAGATTGGAGTTCAAACGAGCACCTGCCATGGAAATAACGTTCTCCTTCGTTCTACCACACGGAAATATTCACGGCAAGTGTCTCATCAACACACATACTCCTAAGCTGAAAATTAGCAAAATATCACCCCTTCACTGTTCTTATATGCATAAAAGCTTTCTACCCTCATAGTTTCTTTTCTCATACTGCTAAACTTTGAAATTCCCTTCTTGATTTTTACTTCCCTGTGTGTACTAACATGCAAGAGTTTAAATGTTATGAGATCAGTTTATTCTTTTTTCTTTATCTCTAAACTTGGATCCGGTATTACATAACATATATAGTTGAGTAGCATCAGGTCTATTATGAACAGCAATAGCGATAGTTACCTTGGAATCTGTCTTTTTGTATTTTTATCTCAGTTAATTGTTGGCATAATGCTGCCAATCCCAATCTCCATGTTTTAATCGTGATTACAGTTATGTCGCATATTTTATACTTTCTGAAACAGTGAATAATCCATGCTTAAGGCCTTCTAGACTTTGTTATGCTATTTTTCCTGTGTTTTACTACCTTTCAGATCTTTTGAAGTATAACAGGTGGTATTTCTCCTTTTTTTTCCTTACCTGCGTCCTTTTTTTCGACCTTAGTAAGGAGTCCATCAATCTGAAAGCGATGGTAGATCTGTCCGTTCAGTTGTGCCGTTAATACTTTTCACATTGTTGGATAAAACTTATTGATCCGTAGTTAGTTTTTTTTCTGTATAAACAGTTGTTACTTTGGACATACATTCTGATGCATGAGTTTTGTCAAAAAAAGGTCAATATCAGATTTTGCGTAAGTCTTTCAGGTGATTTTTTTAAAACTACGACTATACCGGAAATACTGGCACAGAAACTGAGAGGGTGCATTTGTGCAACACATGTATGAAAATGAAGAACCAAAAGAAGATTTTATATTCGTCTCAATTTTACGATGCTTTAGTCAGAATATTTTATCTTAAATATTTCAAGTCAATTACATTAAATATTTCAAGTCAATTACATTAAATATTTCAAGTCAATTACATTAAATATTTCAAGTCAATTACATTAAATATTTCAAGTCAATTACATTAAATATTTCAAGTCAATTACATTAAATATTTCAAGTCAATTACATTAAATATTTCAAGTCAATTACATTAAATATTTCAAGTCAATTACATTAAATATTTCAAGTCAATTACATTAAATATTTCAAGTCAATTACATTAAATATTTCAAGTCAATTACATTAAATATTTCAAGTCAATTGCATTAAATATTTCAAGTCAATTGCATTAAATATTTCAAGTCAATTACATTGAATATTTCAAGTCAATTACATTGACTTGTTGTATTTAAGCTGTACCTTAACACTGACGCAATTCCTTAAAGACCCGCGTTTTGCAAAATTGAACAATATATCATTGAATCAGTATACTCAAGCAAATTTTATGGAAATCACTCCAGACAATACAGAAAGCCGCTTGATGTAAGTCGCTAACCTTACCCTATAAAAAGACAAACAAACAAACAAAAAAACACTCCAAGGTCAAAAACTAACCAATGATAAATGTTGTATGAATGTATTCTTTGTCAGAACTTTGTTTGTCGAAATGTGAGGACTAAAAAGCACACTAAGGGAAACGAGAGCTAAAGGACGTTGAAAGTAAGAGTAAAGTCCACTTTTCACTTTCCATCATTTATTGTGTTTTTCAATTATTGTCGAAAACGTTGCAATTACAACCGGAATCGCTTTAACTTCTTTACATTTTAATACAATAAATTCCACTTTAGATTTTAATACTTTTTTCCTGTTTATTCACCCTTGTTAAAGCGAGCCAGCTA
Organism: Euprymna scolopes; assembly: GCF_053919585.1. Taxonomy (NCBI): domain Eukaryota; kingdom Metazoa; phylum Mollusca; class Cephalopoda; order Sepiida; family Sepiolidae; genus Euprymna; species Euprymna scolopes. Next base: position 6,274,544 of record NC_136498.1, read on the forward strand.
GATGCATTATAAAGCAAGGTCTCTAAATTCTGGTTAGAGAGACCAAATCAAGTTTTTGTAATCATCGTCGTCGTCGTCGTCGTCGGCATCGGCATCTAATCCTATGTCAATGTCTGTCGGTGATTAAACAAAACAAACACAAGATTCTCACTCATATTATTCTTCTTCTCTCTGTTTGCCTGTCAGTTTAAATTATTTTCGGAAACTAATCGGACGATCTGGCTGAAATATTGTATGGAAGTTTAATCTTATATGATTCTGAGGGATGAGAATTTAGATATCCGTTCAGCGTCTAGTTAGCAACTAATGGTGATTAATACGCATTAATCGCCGTCGTACTACATTTACTCATAAAGTTTCGGGGAAACCTATGGGATGATCTAGCTGAAACTCTATAAGAACTTTTTATAATGGCCGGCGAACTAAGTATTATAGTATATGTTCGATTCACAGTCAAAGATTAATAGGGATTAATAGAAGTTAGTAGTTAATGCAAAAGATGAGCACAAATTCAACCACATTCAACCATTACTTTAGCAGGATTAACTCATTCGAAGTAAACAGGTTATATCTTTTACTGGTTTTTAACGGGCAAAAATTCTGATATTTTTCTATTTACTGCCTCTTACGAGAGACAAGTTGGACACAAGGTCAGTTTTTTATACGAGGAAAATCCAGCAACCTCAAAATGATTATAATGTTTTGTTGTTAGCAAGGTAGTATGAAATGGATTTTATTTCCTTTTCTCTTCCATTGAGGACGGAGAGAAAGGGTGAAGATACACAGTGAAAGAGATATATAACGAGAGAGAAGGAAAAAGGAGTTAAGAAATAGAGAGAAAGGGAGAGAGATAAAGAGAGAGAGAGTAATGGGTAGAGACACGCACATACACACGTCTTATCCCCTTCATCCTGTGCATTTCAAAGCGAAAGAGGTATACATATAGAGAGAAGGGAAGGATTAAGACAGAGAGAGAGAGAGAAAGAGAGAGTAAGAAAGAAAGAGAGAGAGTAAGAGATAGAAACATGCACATAGAAACGTCCTATTCCCTTCATCATGTGCATCTCACTTTTCTGTGTTACCATGGATACAATCAAGCGTCTCATTCTGGCGATCAACCTTACTAAGCCATCGGACAGATTAATTCCGGATTGAACGCCAGCCCTGCAGCGAAGAGATTCGTGTAACCATGGCAACACGCATCATCGTTCGGGCCACTCGAAATAGGAGAGCCATTCTAGCATGTTTCTGTTTACCTTGCCCAACTCATACGGATGCGACCACTTTTATCTTCGGTTTCTCCCTTGATTATTTCGCGCGCCGTTAAGACATTTTAGCGCTCGATTAGTTTCAACAGTTCACTCAACTATACGACCGGTAGTAGGCTTTGATATTAGTAGAGATTACGTTGATAGAAAATTACGGCGCGGGTTGATGTAAATGGTTAAGCACGGTGTTGATATAGAGGTACATTTAAGGTAACGTTGATAAATAGGTAAATAACTAGCTAAACCAAGAGGTACATTGGTAGCGTTGTATTACTAAATCGAACAAATGTTGTATATATTTGTCTATGTATATTCAGTGTATATAATGTATACGTGTTTTTGTAATCGATGCTCGTGTATCGTCTAGTGGTTAGAATTATAAGAACAGTTACTTTTTTATATCGGGTGTCTGTACGTGTCGATCTGTTACATGTACATTGAATTGTCTTTCAATATGTGAGTGTTTTCACATATTAATGACAATAACGAACGGGGCAATAAAACGTAGAGCCTTTAACAATGACAAAAACACCCTTGTTTGCTTGACACACGTCATAGACTCATACCGTATTCATCGTCTTCCACTCGTCTTAATAAACTAAATAAAACTATTACCAACTACTAATATCAAACATTTTTTATAATTAACAAGCAGGACCCGTTTCTCGACGTTGCCATAATAATTATAAATTAATGTTATATGTAGAAAATATTAAATAGTCATTTTGAATTGCTATGTACCTGTGTCTAGACAAGTGGAATTTTTGTCTCGATTGTTTTATCGTGTTTTTTGTCTTACATGCCCCTATTCCGAAAGCGTATCAGCCGTTATCATACTGATATAAGTAACTGAATAATAAAAATAAGTAACTACAACAAAAATTATGTTAACATGCAACTTTTAGTTTCATAATAGCTAAAAGAAAAGTTTGATACTCTAGCAGAATATGACCCTGATATTCATGATCTTTCGTCAATTATGGTTCGGGCCCGACCGGCAGACCCTGGATTAAGCTGAGCAAAGTAATAGATGTAAAAGAATTTCCAGACCAACAAACCGAGATTATATATATATATATATATATATATATATATATATATATATATATATATATATATATAGATAGATAGATAGATAGATATAGTACATATATATATATATGTATATATATGTATATATATATATATAGATAGATATAGTAGATATAGTATATATATAGATAGATATAGTAGATATAGTATATATATATATATATATATATATATATATATATATATATATATATATATATATATATAGAGAGAGAGAGAGAGAGAGAGAGAGATGTTGTTTGTTTTTGTTAGCGATACTTATTGAAAGAATTCATTTATTTATATGGAAGTGCATTTTTATCTAAATACGTGTTGGGAATAATTTTTCCTTTTAACAGTTTGGTACTCCCGAATGGGGAGCAGCATATGTATTATTTTTTTAAATATTATTATCCACTAACACGTGTTTCGTTGTCTACGACTCATCAGAGTGGCTGAATCTAGCAGGATTCGAAATCGAATATGTATACGATTAATAAAAATCGAATATATATACGATTAATAAAAATAACAACAAATGCTGTAAATGTTCTTTATATAAATATATTTTATCAAGAAAAGTTGCATTTTGTATTATTTATTTACATTTTTTGGATTTTTGGGCGACAGTACCTAGCGTAGTATAACCCCCCCCAACGTCTCCATGTTAAGAAGTGCTTTTGGAATAAGCACCCCCAACATCGGAAGCCGTTCTTAACATTAGAAGGTTGGAGAGTGTTTATTTCGAAAGACGTTTTTAACTTTGAATGTCGGGGTTATTTATAGTAAGATGGGTACTGTCGTAAAAAAACTCAATTTTTTAATAAAATAAAATTTTATTTTTCAATAAAAGATGACTATTTTTTGTACTTTGTTTTGTTTTCAGTAAAAGATGAAAATTGTTCGGTAGTTTGTTTTCTATTTTCCAATAAAAGATGACTATTTTTTGTTACGCACTTATGTTACCGTGTTTAAATAACATGTGTGGAGGAAGAACCAAAGAAAAGTATTGTAAAACTTGAAATTATAAAAAAAACAAAAAAAAAACAATTCGAGTTTATTATTTGGTAATATTTTTATCTCCATATAGAATAATTTGACTGCAGAAATTCCCCTTTAAAAAATTACTTCATAGATTTCCAAAACACGCGTTCCACGTAAAATTATAGCATGCTCACATTAGTTGCATATTATTTCACCATCGATCGCGTAAATATCTTCTGGTTTGAAATGCGACTGTAAATTTCTGTTTCAATACCATCCGAGATGACTCTTTCATGTAAGTAACATTTATAGGGAGCCGCATAATTGTCCCCCCTCTAAATAATTAGTCCTTATTCCGATTATACATTGGGGCAAAAACTGCACGGTGCACGACGACTGCTTTTATTTCCTTCGAACATTGCCAGTCGTTATGTTTTTGCCACACATATTATTACAGGGACACAATGTTCGGCCCCTTCCTCTCCGCCGCAAACATTTCCCACTGATCGGATTGGCAAACTTTATGAATTTCTGTTATTCCTGAATGGCAATTCTGTTGTTAAAACGAACACTGGTATAACACGTTACGTTGAATTCAAATATGGCGATGTCTTATGCCTACTTTTTGGGAGGTATACATGTGTACTTCCTGCTATGATATTCGTAGGAAGACCAGTCGATAGGAAAACTATATTTAAGTATAACTGTTAGAAAACGAAGATTTCCTTTCAAAACAAATGCCTAAAAGACCAGAATAAGCCGAGCATTGTTCAGATGTTAGAACGCGAAATCGACATTTTTGTAAATTGTTTTTGTGTACACAACTGTTTAGCTTTTTCTATTAGGTAGACGAGTGCGTTTATTTTATAGCATTTACTGAGAGAGCAAATTCCTGGAGTTCAACCTAACTATTTACGGTTTCCATAACAAATCGTTAATCTTTTCTTATAAAAATAATCTTTTGCTTACATTCGACATACGAACGTTTAGTGCTAATTTTCGTAAAATAAAAAAGTTCTCATTTTTCCTTGATTAGATACTGTACTTTCACCTAACATTTTGTGACTAAAAAAGAAAAATGCTTTTGTACTTATGAATATTAATACTATCTTTATAATTACGTTATTATTTCAGGTCTGTAACATAAGTTGATAAGTTGCCAAAAATATTCATCTTTCCTTGGAAAAAACCTACGCTTACCACGTTATTTTTATAATATTGTGTTTCACCATAACTTTCTCACTTTACTTGTTAGATGAAAGTGCAGTATACTTTTTAAATTAAATTAAAACACCCTCTCAGTATACATATTAGTCAAGTTTTTTTATATTTGTCTTCCGAAGGGTTGAGCTTCAAAACGATACCAATCTCCTGAAAATTCATCAACTCTGTCGAAAGTTTTAGGCATACATACATACATACATACATACATACATACATTTAAACAGGTAGGTGATATTTATATTATAGATGAAACTATTACAAAATGATAAAATCAAACTGTTTTTAATAATTAAGTATTATTACCAAATAATAATATCAAATTGTTTTTCTTATAATTGGAATACGTTTAACTTAGAAAATATTTTAAAACAAATAATCAAATCAAATTTGTTTTTAACAATTTGGAATGTTTTTATTTTGCAAAAACAAATACATAGTTTAATTATTAACATTATTTTAGTGGTTCATGCGTACGCATAAATGCACATGGCACCAGCCGAAATGGACGCACATACATTTCCTTACTACTAAAGAAGCACGTTAATATGCACATGTATTCTATAGTACTACGAATAAACGCCAACTCTTTTTATATAATATAAAAAATTCCATCATAAGCAAAACAACAACCAGAAATTCTGGATTAACACCGACGTGCAATTTCTAATTTCATGTACGGCGGCCATGATGAAGTAGCTACTTTCTATTACTCCTTGATTTAAATAGGACATATAGAAATGTAATTATTATTTTTTTTTACATGGGGGTCACCACTTCGGTTGTAAAGTAACTAAGAAGGTAGCTTAGGAACGTGATAGGTCAAGTAAAATAAATATGTCAAACATATTAGATCAAGATCGAAAAAAATCTCTTTTAATTAACGATGGGGATAGAGCATTACTCCACTAGCCCTTGATCTGCATTACTTGTTGAAAAATACAGTTGATTATTCTTAAGAAAGCACCATTTAAACACAAATTCAAAATGTCTTGTCTAAGAAATAAAACAATATTGTGAAACAGAACTATTCGTTATATTAAAATCCAAACAAACAAAAAATAAACAACACAATTACAGATGATAGATGATTAAATGTGTTACTTTTCAAATTATATATACAAAAAAGTACAGTTTGTAATTGACATCACATATGCATCAAAAGTATAGAAAAATTGTGCATTTATAGTGTAAATTTGAATTAACTTGAAATGGGACGTTTTGCCTTTAGCGTTAGTGCGAGAAATTGATATTTGTTGAATCGGATATTGTCTGAAATCTTAACATTTCTCATTAAACAGGTTTTTCACTATGATCGTGTTTGCGCAAATAATAAAACAAACGAATTCTTAGACTGCCGGGGCTGGATATAATCAGAACATATTATAATCTTTACTTATATATAAAAAGGACCTTTGTCTTTATGTGTGTCTGCGTGCATGTGTGTCTGTTTGTATGTACTCAGAAACGATTCAATTAATTAATTTTGAATTTAACAAAAATTTACATCATGTGTATGAGAGTGTTAGCCGATATGTTTTGTATCGTTATGCCTCCGATAAGTATAGAAAATAATTGAAAAAAAACCCGTTTAAAGAAGGAAATTAGCGAAAGTTAACTCCCTTCGTTATATGGCCTAAAATCACAAGCATTTCATCACCGTACAAGACGAAGACCCTGCATGTGTATGTATGTGTATGTATGTGTATGTATGTTCTTTGATGAAACGAAATAGAGGTTTCTGTTTAAAGCACAAATGAACCATGAACTTTAATTCAAGTTGTTATATACAAATACATTTATAAAATTAACAGTAGATTCTCTACAGCGCAATGTCAACTATACCGTATTGTGAGCTAATTCAAAACAGGCAATCAATCGATTTGATTTAAAAATGGGGATTTTACTCATTTTGATGACGATAAACGTATTTAGAACAAGACATTATAAAAGTGTTATATTTAATTTACGGAGAAGAGATTTTCTGTCAGAATATTAACAAGTTTTCCTAAAACATTGATAGAAGTTTCTATAAAATTCGTTTAAATCGACAAAGTAAACAAAAATTTAGCGAATATTTTTAATTTATTTCTCATATAGACTTTTAACTCAACAAGAACTGGAAATATCGAAATATTAGCAAAGAACTTAAAAATAAATCTAGCAATACGATGAGTAATACTTACACCCAAAAACTGTATCTAATAATTCATAATGATCAGTCAATTAACTTAGAAATGAACACTATACATCCACATATATAAACATATGCACACATTTAATTTTATATAGAAATAATTTGGTTATTGTGGACTTAACAAAGTAAAACCCATGATTACACTTAAGTGTGTGCGGGAACAACGCATTGTAAAGGTGTTAAAATTAATTTGTATTTGGGAATATTGTTATTTTTTGGTACTCAGAATATGAACAGTTTTTCGCATAAATTTCGAAAATATTGAAAAAGCGCTAGAAATATTTCCGTGCGAAAAGGTTATTGATTTTTACTGCAATGTGTTTACCGGCATAATAAACGAACAAAGGAAAAGGCAGAATGCGTTTGTGTTGGTGGCTGGAAGGTAACCTGGTAGGTGAGGGGCATTTTGCACCACTGAGAATATTCGTGTGAATTAATAATTAGGTTTGGGCTCAGCAGGGCTCTCATTCACCTCGGATATGATCTTTGCTATTACATGGAATTCCAATTTTCTCATCCTATTTACTTTCGAGGAGCGAATGCACTATCCGCACACTTTTCCAACCAAGCTCCAAACCCTGTCCCATCGCCGCTATGTTGCATCTATGTGTCTGTTTTACAAATATTTTCATGAAATGTGCTCTAAACTAATTGCACTTGTGTTCCCTCGAGGTACATATCCCCGACAAAACGCTTAGCGACAAAATCACACCCCTTCACTGTTGAGGTCCTTAAATGCCAGAAAGCTTTCTTCTTTTAATAGTTTCCTCTTTTAAACAACTAGATTTCAGAATTCCTTTCCTGCTACCCTTTTCACTGACTATATTTATATACAGAAGTTTAAATGTTACGTAAACCAACACCTTGTTAACTTTTTCTAGGCATGGTAAAAATACTAGCCCCTTACGTCCAAGTGGCGATATGTCCTGTAAGAGTTGAACGTGAGTAAAAAAAAAAACAAACTCATAAGTGCTTCTTTATTTCTTTGTACTAGTTGATTTTTTTTTTACTAACGGGTAACAACTTACAAACTGCCAAGGGACAAAAAGAGATGATTTGTGTCAGATTGATGATGATATTTACACTATGAGGATTGCAAACGATTGCTGGGATTTGGGAAGAATTTGATCAGCTTAGATAATAACTCAACAAGGCCTTGTTAATACTTGACCTGAAATACAATCAAGTTGGTGAAAAAGTGAAACGAAAAACACAAGAAATATTAACTTAAATTGTTAAATAGAAAACATGAATCATCAGATGTTTACCATGCATCTGTTTCCGAGATTTAAAAACAGGAAAACTGTTACATGATATTGCTTATACAAAAGCCTAGTCTGTAACCTTACAGATTAAGCTTTTATATAGACAATGGCGCTTGAAGAGGCCGCCATTTACTTGTAAGCAGGCTTATCTAAACATTCTCATGAATGTGTAGCGACATATAATTTCTTACGTGGAACAAATAAAATGCATATTGTGCCCTACTTCGGTGTAGATAACTCTTGAATTAACCTTGTTAAGAGTTCATTGGTTGCTTTACCTTTGAAAAATATTAATCTGGAATAATATATATGTGTGTGTGTGTGTGTGTGTGTGCATAAACAATAATGCTAAGTATGACATGACTATAAAAACCTTACTCTGTAGAACTATACTGTGATATGTCCGTTAGCATATACCCTTATATCGGAATAAAGGCATAAAAAGCTAAAGTAACTTCGGTATAAGGTAGACAAAAAGATAAATAAAGAAGCACAAAGTTGGGCCAATTTACGTACAAAAAGTAAAGTCAAAACGCCGTATTTCAAATTCATTCCATTATACACACAAAAACAACATACTCTATTGTATATTACGGATGCATTTGCAGACAGAACTTTAAATAATTTAAATGTATATCATAGAAAAATATTTCTAAATTATTTTAAATGTTGTTAACTGAATGACTGCTTTGAGTAAAATATAACAAATATGTTTTGCAATATTGTTGTGACATACAACACACATACACATATATATACTCCCATGAATTTGTTTTTTTTTGTTTTTATTAATACTCATCGAACAACCCTTTCGTCTATTTATTTGAAAAAATTACAACTTTGTTATATAAGAGTCATGGAATTGCGTTCATCTTTAAAAATTATCTAATTTGCATATTCTTTTAAACATTTATTTGAATTAATTTCCTATTAGTTTTGTCGGTTTTATTATGGGATCATCAGCTTTTGTTAAATATTATGTGTAATTATATTCATGCAGATATTCTACATGATTTATACTTGCGTAATATGTGTAAAAATGTTTTAGTAAATACAAAACGTTCTCTCTCTCCCCCTCTCTCTCTCTCTCTCTCTATATATATATATATATATATATGCGCATGCCCTATCAAACTCCTTTGTCAGTTTTTAGTCTACAAATTTTATAAAAAAAATATTCAAATCAATGCCAAACGTTATATTTGTGTTTTAACCGAGGAAAATCGGTGCAACAGTGTGAATATTAAAAAAATCCAATTTGTCAGGTGAAGGTCGAACGATGGCATTGCGAAGATGCATGAATAACGCAATAGCTATTGGTTAATGTCTTAATTTTTTCTTTGAAGCAAACATGTCTTCATAGCTCAGGCATTGACATCAAAGAAACATGTAAATCATTAGTAAAATGTTTTGGTTCTGATTCTCAGTGGTAGAGCACGAGTAATTTTTTAAAGGTTGAATCATTACTATATGTTAGGTTCAATGTAATATATAAATAAATGTAATATATGAATAAATACAAAATCTGCATTAAACAACACATCATATTAAAGCGTATTTTACGACCCAGCAATGCCGGGCGGCCAGCTGCTATATATATATATATATATATATATATATATATATATATATATATATATATATATATATATATATATATATATATATTAGCCTAGACTCTTTATCCGCTGGTCCATCTCGCCGACTTATATTTTAAAAACAATATATATATATATATATATATATATATATATATATATATATATATATATATTAAACATGGACACGGTCATATCCTGGACAATGTTATCACCAGAAGAAGAGACATTCAGGATGTCTGCAAGGTTCGCGTGATGAAGGGTCGGACTGTGGAACGGATCACATGCTTGTTAGAGCCAAACTGAAACTCCACATTAGGAGGAGATTCCGGTCACAAGGTGCGCAGCCACCCAAAAGACTAGCCACAGGTAAGCTAAAGTCCAAGGCCGTGCAGAAAGAACTACAAGTCGCTCTCGGAAGTGCGGACTACGATGGTTCATGGGAGAAATTTAAGTCGACCGTACACAATGTCAGCTGTGAAGTACTAGGTGTCGTGAAACAAAAGAATCAAGACTGGTTCGACGAAAATGATGCCATAATCAATGAACTTATAGAGCAAAAAAATAACGCACTCCAGAAAATGCTCGGAGCGCCCAAAAGGGACCGGCCGAGACTAAAGCAGGAGTTTAAGGAAGCGAAAGCATCGCTACAACGCAACATACGAAGCATGAAGAATAAATGGTGGAAGAATATATCCAACCAGGTGCAACTGGCGTTTGATAGCAAAGATGCAAAAACTATGTACCACCTTATCAGACAGGTATTTGGCCCTAAATCCTCAGTGATGGTGACCCTCAGATCAAAGGATGGGGCGTCGCTAAATAGGAGCCCGGACAAAATCATGCAGCGCTGGACAGAACACTTCAGAGATCTGTTCGACAACCCCTCAACTATTGATGAGGAAGTCATCAGGAATCTGCCACAGCAGGAAATCAGACAAAAGATGCTGGCTCACCCGACTCAACATGATATCAGCAAAGCTATTAGCGAGATAAATACGGGAAAGTCGCCGGGGCTGGACGGCATTCCTGTCGAGATTCTCCGATATGGGGGCAATCAAATTACAGCTGAAGTACACCGATTGATATCCAAGGTCTGGTCTGGGTCTCCTGTACCCCAAGATTGGATCGACGCGATACTAATCCCACTGTATAAGGGAAAAGGACAAAAAGTCCTATGTGGGAACTACAGGGGTATAAGTCTGTTGGAGGTAGTCGGTAAGGTATTTGCCAGACTCCTACTCAACAGACTAAATGAATATATTTGCCCCTCAGTACTGCCCGAAGCCCAAAGTGGGTTCAGACCCGGGCGTGGCACAATGGACATGATCAGTCCGTCAGATACAGGAAAATTGCAAAGAACAAAGGCTAGCTCTATACCAGGTATTTGTAGATCTGAAAAAAGCCTTCGACACTGTAAACCAAACTGCCCTGTGGATAATATTGGGTAAACATGGATGTCCACCTGGTTTCGTAAATATGATCAGACAACTGCATGAAAACATGAAAGCGCGTCTCCAGCTAAACGGCACAGTTTCAGAGGGCATTGCCATCGACAACGGGGTTAAACAGGGAGGTATTCTAGCTCCAACCTTGTTCTCAATCTATTTCGCAACAACACTCGCGTTCGCATTTAGAAACTGTGAAACGGGAGTGCTCTTTTGATTTCGGACAACGGGCAAGTTATTCAACCTTACTCGTTTCAGGGCCAGATCGAAAACATTTCACTCACTTGTCAGGGAGCTGCTGTATGCTGACGATGTAGACTTCGTCGCACACACGGCAGAAGATATGCAGGGCATCATGGACCGCTTCTCCAGGGCGTGCACTGCCTTTGGCCTCACAATTAGCCTGGAGAAAATCAAGGTAATGTTCACCCCAGCTCCAAACAGCCGCTACGAGGAACCGGTCATCTGTGTAAATGGAACGAAACTGGGCACCGTTGATGACTTTGTATATCTTGGCAGTACTATATCGAGCGACGGAACCCTCGATAAGGAAATCTTAGGAAGGATCAATAAGGCAAGTAAGGCCTTTGGTAATCTCGAAAAACGAGTGTGGGCAGACAGACCCCTGACCTTCAAAACAAAGATAAAGGTATACGAGACTTGTGTACTACCTGTCCTCCTATATGCCTCGGAAACATGGACGACATATCGCTGTCATATCAAGGCTCTGGAAAGATTCCACCAGACATGCCTACGCAGGATATTTAATGTCACCAAACAAGCTCTCTTGTCCGATGAAGAGGTGCTCAAGAAGGCGAGCACATTCAGCATAGAGGCTCGAGTCTTACGAAACCAGACTCGATGGGCGGGTCACGTAGTGAGAATGGAGGATTATAGGATACCTAAGCAATTGTTCTATGGGGAGCTTGAATGTGGCAAACGACCCAATCACAAACCTCGGAAAAGGTACAAGGATGTAGTTAAGGGAAACCTGCGGGCACTTGGCATAGAAATAACAAGGTGGGAAAAGATAGCTAAAGACCGGGAAAGTTGGAGGCGCTAAGTCTACGCGGGATGTGAGAATTTTGAGGTTTTGAGAGTTGAGCACGCCACTATAAAGCAAGCCTTACGAAAGCGAGAGGATACAGAGGACTTTGATCTCGACCCCGCGTACTCGTGCGGGATATGCGGCAGGGTGTGCCTGTCAAAGGCAGGCCTCAAGAGTCATGGAACTACGCACGCGGGACATGAACTGGGAGCACGGGAGGGAGGGGGCGGTCACCAACAAGGTTATCCTGCAGAATATGCGGCAAACTGTGCAGGCCGGGTGGGGCTATGTGGAATCATATGCGGACTCACTCACACGCCATCGTATCGTGAGGGTTGGCCGTCTTCTGTAAAGAAGTGGCAGTTACCATATATATATATATATATATATATATATATTAAACATATATAATATATATTTAATATATATTATATATATATTAAATATATATTATATATATTAAATATATATTATAATTTATATATATTATATATATATATATTAAATATATATTATATATATATATTAAATATATATTATATTATATATATATATTAAATATATATTATATTATATATATATATTAAATATATATTATATTATATATATATTAAATATATATTATATTATATGTATTAAATATATATTATATTATATGTATTAAATATATATTATATTATATGTATTAAATATATATTATATTATATGTATTAAATATATATTATATTATATATATATTAAATATATATTATATTATATATATTAAATATATGTTATATTATATATATATTATATATATTATATATCATATATATATATTATATATTATATATCATATATATTATATATATAGTATATGATATATATCATATATATTATATATATATTATATATTATATATATATTATATATTATATATATTATATATATTATATATATTATATATATTATATATATAGTTATTATATATCTATTATATATATTATATATATATTTATTATATATATTATATATATCTATTATATATATTATATATATCTATTATATATATTATATGTATTATATATATATATTATATATATACTTTTTTTTACACAGTGATCACCACTTATCAAGGCACGGAAGCCACTCAGGGATAAGGGTTATTGCAAGTACATTACGTTAGTGTGGAGAATTGATGAAGTGTTTACTTAAGGGGGCGGTTCATTAGGAATTTGTTAACATTGGACTTGAAGATATCCGAGTTGTAGTCCGGTGGGAAGCAGGCAGACGGAACAGAGTTCCACAGGCGTGCAGTTCTAAGAAAGAAGCTTTGTTCATGGAATCCGCGTTTCGATTTAGGCACAGATATAGAGTGGGGGAAATTTTTCACAGTGGATTCAGCTAGCCGGTTGTTTTTCGTGAAAGATTATATATATTATATATGTAATGGGTGCTGTGTATTAAAGAAAATGCCACATCAGAAATTCGATCAAGGTAGTTAATTCTTGATCGGCAGAAAACATTAGGCAAAAGATAACTAATTAACGCAGTGTTGCAAGGATAGATTATTAGTACTTAATATTAATGTATATGAAGACATGGTCATTTGATTCTAGAATATGTTCTTTGTAAGTGAAGGCTGTTACAAATATATACTTCAAATCCGTGGCTGGGTCTGTCTGATTTCTTACGGTAGAGTAAGAGTTATCCAGTCATGTAAAAGTGATTAGAGGGGACTAAAAGGTGTAGGTCAGTTTCAGTTACTGCAAAGTTTTCAGTGTAGTTTACTGGGAGAAATGATTTTACATCGTTTAGGTCAGTTCGACCCTTCGTATAAATGTTGAATGCGAGTCTCAAGTGAGAAGGCGGATAGGTTTTGTTTAAGGTGAGTTTATAGTTTGAATTTTTTGGGGGGAAGTCATTTAATTTAATTTTTCAGATTTAACGTAAAGTCCGTAGAGTGATTAAATTATTAAAGACACGGTAGATTAATAGCTGAGTCTTCATCTACAGAGTTGAGTCTCAGCAAAGCCTACCGGAAATAAATGCAGGAACCTATTTCATGCGTGACATCGCGCTAAAGTTATTCTGATATTATGTAACTTTTGATAAAGCAGCCGATTTTACTGGTACCTAAGAGTTAGGCCTACCGTACTACCAGTCGAAAATTGCAACCTGAAGATCAGTTAAACATGTGCCCTCGACCTGTCAAATAAGAGCGAGAAGTGAGTGAGAAGTGGTAAATAAACGTTTTTAATACGCCTTGTCATAGACGAAAAGGTGGTGCGAAGGTATTCGACCCGACAATTTGTACCGTCGCGAAAGTTGGCGAATATTTATTTGCATTTAACGAACATAAAATTAATGAATTTTTACGAATAACGATTGTAATTCGTATATTAGTTTCTATCATCTTAAACCATTTTATTTATTCATTCCGTCTTTTATTGTCTTGTTTCTGATTGTTTATTTACGTAAGCATCTTATGATGCTACTACTACTGATGCTGCTAGTACTCAGACTCTTTTTATTTCTCTGCTCTCACTACTTCTCTTTCTCTATCCCTTGACGAACTGTTCTTGTATTATTATGCTCGCATTACTACTGGTTTCCCTCTATACCCTCCTTTACATTTCATCTGGTTCTGCCTTTCTGCCACCATCAAATAACGCAATGTGCCAACAAGCAAACACGAGCAAACAAATGTTTCATTTAATACAGATGTAGACATACATGTTCATTTAAACGTATATGCATGCAATTAAGTGTACAGAAGAGAACGTTCATAATTAACTGACACACTCATTAGCTTTTATCCTCGAATCGCTTTTCGCTTTGATAAGTTGTGACTTTTTAAAAAATAAAAATAGTAAAACAATCGAAAACTATGTTTTTTAATTTTTTTGATTAATAATTCGTATTATCTGAATTATATGTTCTTGTTTTAATTGTTATCTGTAATAATTTTTAACAAGAAACAGTGATAAATAGTAAAGTTGTATAAAAATAGGTTTAAGGTTCCCAAAATTCATATAAGAATTTTTCTTCAAAAGATCGGTGACGTAATAAATAAAATTATTAAAATTCAGTTTTAAGTTACACTCTTCATGAAGGTGTCAGGACCAATCTTCAGTGCAGGCGGCGCTCAAGGTACAATTGCGAAATACTCATGGTATCTCCATGGATTAAATAAATAGTTCCCATTGAAATTTCGCGTAGATTCCACAGTTTGACAGAAAGATTCCCGAGTTCGGCAAGGTACATCAACTTAAAAATTATGTGAATAACACTGAAGATGAGAACAGTAGTTTGCACAGTCCAAATAATATGGATATGTGAGCACATATGAGCACACATCCGACTAAGACGTTAAAAAAGAATAATGTTATGAGTTGCCGGTACTAAAATGTATATCGGTCACGTGTTTGAGAGTAACTAAATCATATAAACGATAATAAAATCATCGCTTACATTTAGAATTGTTCTCATGCATCACGGGGCTCATTCTGAGGATATTTTATTTACTTGTTTTCCAGGAAGTTAAAAACAAAGCATGATCTGATTTGGAAAAAGCCGGCGCACTAGGATTAACCCTCTACTTGCGTACAAAAATAAAAAAAGTTTGGGTAGCATCGTAGGGATGCCTTAGGCAAAAGAAGTTAGTTTATTGCGAGACAGTTTAAACGTGATTATTCATAAATTTAGAAGCCCGGGGTATCACGGGCTCATCAATCCTATGTTGCGCTTGAAAGTGTGAAGAGACGTTTATAAGAAGAAAAATATTCCGCGTCATGTTGAGACGATTAATCGGATTTGAGAATCGAGAAATCAGAACTGTTTGGAATATTTTAATCGGAAAAATTGTGCTAGTTTTTTGATTACAAAAAAATTCAACTTGATTTTTCATTGCTAGTTCTAATTATAAAAAGACACGTATTTTTTAAAGTACATTTAAAAATAAATGTGTTGACTATAATAAAGACTTCATTTAAATATGTTATCGGAAGAATGGGCATGATAATCATAACATACTTACAAATGACACAAGTTAAAGCACAAGTGGATTAATTGGAAATTGGCTCATCTCCATCTTGAACAAAATGAAAAAGTTTGTAAAAGTGTTTTACAATTAAGTCAGCTTGAACAAAATTGTCCCATCTCTAACTTAGTTAAAATGATAAAAAAAATTCTTAGAATAGTGAAGATTTTACAATAATCTGAAAATTATAATGACAAACCAAAACGTCACTTGATATTTTAAATTTATTAAGAATCAGAACTTGTATAATTATTTTCTGATTTTTTTGATGATGATTTGTATTATTTGGATTATTCAGAATAATGTTCCCATCTTAATTTTAATTTTCAAAACGTTTGGATGTAATATTCAACCTTCTTTAAATGAATTATGTCGAATCTTTCTGCCGAAATCGGAGGTTGTGTTGACCGAAACATTGTGGAAATAGCATTCAAGTTGAAAACAGTAGTCCGAATAATCCTAATAATGCGAACATCTTCGACATTAAGTGCATCTGCTGAAGAGCGTTAAGAATTCTATCGGATTCCTAATGAGATCTGACGGGCAATTAAAAGTTATCATTCAGAAATAAAAGTCCATAGGGAAGAGGTGGTAGGGCAGAGCAAAAACTGAACGTAGACAAACGATATCGCTGTGTGGAGTGTTAAGAGCATTGTCCAATTCAATTTTGATTCAAAGATTATGTGTTTAAACTTTAAATTAATACTTTTTATTTGTTCAACGAGAAAACACAAGCTTTATTGTAAACGATTTTTTGTAATCAATTAAATGAAACCAACTAATTAATTGAACAATCTTAGATGTTTTAAGCGAAGGTGGAGTTGAGGTTTTCTGGTTCATACATAAATAATATTTAGAAACACATGATTAACACGCACACATATACAAGTTCGTAAGCCAGATATTAACGATGTAATTGAATAATTATAATTAGACAATGCAGAAAAATGCATACATACAAATAAGCAAATATACACGCATACATATTTTAATTTATATATTAAACAATATATTTCATACATAAAAAAAATATTGAAAGATCTAGTTTAATAGCTATATTTGTATCAGACGAATATACACCAATTCGTTTTAATATAATAATAATAAGAAGAAACAAGAAGAATTAGAAGAAAGAGAATGAAAAGAAAGAACGAAAACAGTTATACGTTAATAAGAAACACGCCAATCCCCTAGGAGTATCCTGTAGAAATGGAGTCCGACGTGAAAACGGGAAAAATTAATAAAGCGCGACAGTTTGTTGGAACGGACTCAACCCGAGTCAAAGGAAGGATGACGACAACGACGACGACGATAACGACGACGACGACAACGATGATCATGTATGGAAGAATAAAGTTAATTTAAAGATACCATCTTTAGAGAAAACTGACAAGAGAGAAGGATGCTGCCAAATGGCAGGAGATCAGGCAAGAAAAATCAAATTTGACAAAGAAAAACATCACCGTCATAAACAATAAGTCAATATATATATATATATATATATATATATATATATATACACGCATACACACATACATATATATGTTTCAAGAGGAATGCATTTTAATTTTTAACTCACAAACAGTTCAAGAGCTACGAAGACGGAAGTGTTAACGTTAGAACGAGTACATTTTTTGTGCTGTAGATGTAATTTTTCTATATGGGCACCATCATTCTCAATTCTGTCGTAACTCTGAAATCTACGAAGCAATGTCCTAATTTTGCTGATATTAATTGCACCAGCTTCGTAAACGTTCACCATGTGCTGATGGATATCTGTCCAATATGTTCTGTAGGAAAGAATATCACATTTGTGCTTTAGATGCACGTCGATGATAAGGGTTGATTTCTTAGAGTCAATATCAACAACAGAGAGATGGAATTTTCAGGTCATAAATGCATAAGGTCAATCATCATAACAATGCAATGTGCAATCCCCTATGATCCATTCTGGTGAAAAAATAACATCTGAGAAGCCCACCAAACAGTCAGTTATTTCATTTCACGATAATTCAGTGTAACTACACGCAGAGAAAGCAGGGGTTAAACGGATATTAGTAACTGAAATAGAGATGAGTACTGCCGAATCGGACAATGAAAATCAAATCGTAAATAATTAGTCAATATGGTCAACTACGTCCAGACGCATATATATATATATATATATATATATATATATATATATATATATATATAAATATATATATATATCCTTTTCTCTTCTCCGCGACCTCTATCTCACAGAAGAGATGTTGCGAGTTTGTCTCTGCTTTATCGTAATTTTCATGGCAATTGCTCGACTGAGCTTCAATCTATGCCCCCCCTCGCCAAACTTTCACAAGAAACACTCGTCTAGCTGAAAACACTATCAATATCCCCCACTCTTTATCTGTGCCTAAACTTAAACGTAGATTCCATGAAAAAAAAAAGCTTCTTTCTTAGAACTTCACGCATGTGGAACTGTCTTCCGTTTTCCTGCCTTCCAGCTGACTACACTATGGTCGTCTTCAAGTCCAACGTAAACAAGTTCTTGATGAGCTGTTCCACTTCAACAAATTTACCGAATTTCCATTACTAAGAATTACTATATTGTTCAATTGACTACTGTACACTCTTAACCCTTATCCTCGAGTGATCTCTTGGCATCGATAAGTTGTGATGCTTATGTAATATATATATATATATATATTATATATATATATATATATATATAAAGGTAAGAATGTGTGAGGACATTTTTCAATCTATATACTCAATGAATTTTTTATCTGCATACTTGAAATTTTATATATAGAGTGTTAAGTCATGTATAAACCCTTTTTATTGGCTTTCCTCCGGTAAAAAGAGCTGCTAAGGAGTCAAATTTAAAAAATGGTACATGGGGAGTCCTCGGATTTTTATCTGTTTGTCAACTGTTTTATGAATGCGCATGCATAAACGGTTCCCGGAATAAGTAGGTGTGAAACACTTTAAAATTGTGTCAAAAAGTCTAATAGCTATCATACTAGACTCATTGTCTTTAGGTTTTGATTTCGATCTCAGCTCACTTTTTTAACTGACAGTCAACTGTTAAGAACAACTAAATGTAATACTTGCATGCACATGTCTCAGTTTCTTTCAGTTTTTACAAACTTTTTAAAGAAATTTAAGGTTACGCTTAATACCGAGCAACGCCGGATACATCTGCTAGTATATTATATAAATAAAAGGTTTCACATAAATAGTGTACGACTAGAGTTCGTAATTCAACACACCTTTTATTATACAAAGCAGCATTTCATAATACTCTATATTGTTTCAGCTTATTTGAAGACGATATGCATTCATAATATACAAAAGATATCAGGTTTATATCAGGTTTCCTTAGCGGATGAAGCATAACTTATACAGTGATGAACCCTTTGTATGAATATTGGTGATATTGTGTATATCAAGAATGTACATGTTCTTGAAATGGGGGAATTATTGTTCGAAAATAAAAATGCACTTGAATAAAAAATTATATACGATGTATTTTCGAGTAAGCCAGGTTTACATGAGGTTGACAATGTCTACGTGATTAACGACACGAATTGAACACAACTGCGTGACAATTTCGAATTCAGCACGTTCCATAGAAATACTTTCGCCAAACACACATTTTGAACTTGTATATAACCTCATGAAGATATGGTAACTAAAATAACTAGTGTTTACATAAGATTATATAAGGAAATGGCAGAAACACTAGAGGATGACCTTCAGTCTGTAGTGGAAGTGGGGAGAAAAATGGATGGTCACGTTCAATGCTGTCAAGTCTAAGCTTGTTTCCTTCAATATCTACAAGAACTCTTTTCTACCACCAATAGCAATGGCTAAGAATACACTGCCTGAAAGTACTTCCTTTAAACTCCTCTGCCTAACGTTTACAGAGAATTACTGGAATATATACATTGAGAGCATTGCCAAGGCTGCTGCAAGGAAGGTGGGCTCTCTCTACCGTGCCAGAAAATTACTTACGCTTGAAAATATCCTGTACCTCTATAAGGCCACCATTCGCCCATGTATGGAGTATTGCTGCCATATTTGGGCTGGTGCATCTGCTGCTTGTCTCTCACTCCTGAACAGGGTTCAAAAGAGAGTCGCCAAACTAATAGGTCCTGAACTGTCATCTAAGCTTCAGCCCCTGTCCCATCGACAAAATGTTGCATCTCTCTGTCTGTTCTACAAATACTTTAATGGTGGTTAGTCTGACGAACTGCAAGCACTTGTACCTCCATGACGTGACTACCCCCGACAAAACCGCAAGCAACGAAGTCCCACCCCTTTACAGTAGAGATCCCTAGGTGTAAGAAAGCCTTTTACTCCAATAGTTTCTTCCACAGAACTGCAAGTCTTCGGAACTCCCTCCCGGGATACTGCTTTCCCAACTGTACTGATATGCAGAAGTTCAAGTGTAATGTGAACAAACATCTTTCTATTCATCCCCCTTGATAACGCCCATCCCCGCAAATTCCCCCCGAATAGTAGCTCCCTACTTTAAAGTGGCACTTGCCTTGTTTGGGGGGGAGATTGAATAAAAAAACATTCTATAATAATACAATGTTTATTTCCTTCTGAAGAAAAAAGCCTACTGTTAAAACACTATAGAATAAGGAAATAATCGTCTGTATGTTGTATTCCCTGTTTTTAGCAATACATTCTATAAATGTTAATTTGCATAATTTAATTCCTCGCACTCCGAAGACACAGACGCAAGAAATTGTAACACGAGGTGCGTTCAATTAGTTTCCAGACTTCTTCATATGATCACTTATTGATAGTACACATATGGAACTCTCTCATCCTTCGAAGTAATCTCCCCCGGCTGCAATCACTTGTTGTACTGTTAACAAATATTTCTGGAAGACTCTATGGCGGTCCTTTTGTGTGAGCGTGTATATTATCTTCGTTAGAGCCTCTTTCATCTCTTAAATCGTCTCATAACAACACCCTCTTATATTTCCCGCGTGAGGGATTAATTAAAAGTCAAAGTATGTTGGTTTGAATTCTAGGGAGGGTGCGGAGCTGTCCTTATGTCCATCTTGGTAAAAAAGTTTGATATTCTCTGAGCACACTTAGGAAAAACTTTGCGCAAATTTTCCGCATCTCTAGTTCCTCGCGAATAATTGTATGTACAATTACCACACTACCATCAAAACGTGCACTTATTGTCTCTAGAGACATAGGATGGTCCTTATCTATTGAATTCTTTATTTGGCCAATCAACTCTGGTGTTCTGATTTCCTTACTCCTCTCACACCTCTCACCATCCCGTATAGACCCCTGTCTTCCTTGCATCTTTTACGCCACTCAAAAATATGCTCGATTCATGCAAGATAGTCCAAAAGTTGTCTGCAGCATTCCATATGTTTCTGTAGTATTTTCCCAAGTTTAAAACAGACTTTTTTGCATATCCTTCACGTAAAATGTCCTCACGTTCAGATTGCATTTTTTAAATTCACTATGACAATAAGGCTTTACTCGGGTGTATTCCAATCCGTAGTGTAGCTGTTAATTTTAACCAGAAGCATAAACATTGGTCAGTCATCTTATAGGATGTATAGAAATAACATACTGGATTTTCTAATGTCAACGACAATTTTAAATGCACAAAAAGTTTCGAAACTTATTTAAGGCAGCTCGTCGTCTTTGCCCTGACCTTACCAGCTTCTTGTTGTCATTAAAACAAATATCATTTGTAAATAAAATTATATAATTTGTTCAGTTTTTTACGATATGTATAATCCTGAGCCTTCCGTTATCTTTATGGAAGAATCCAGCTTTATGCATAAATTAAAACCAGCATTTCCACCATTGTTGTACTTGACCATGTGGAAGCTTACACACACGCTCGGGTGTGTGCATATATAGGCTTGTGTATATACACAGAGGTATGCATATATTTATACGCATGCAGACGTATTTATATAGGAGATTAGATTAATCAATTTATATAGATCAAAACGATTCCGGAGGAGATCGAGTTTCAATTAGCAAAAACAAACTTAATACTTAAAATTAAATCATATATATATATATATATATATATATATAAATATATATATATATATATATACATATATATACATATATATATAAATACATATATATAAATACATATATATATACGTATATTTACATACACATATATACATATATATACATACATATAAGTATATATAAGCAAAGAGTTATAAAAACAAGTAAAAACTACTTTAACAAGAGTTAAAAACACATGTATTTTCCAAAAGGAAACACAAATAAAGTGAATTGTCTTTATATATATATATATATATATATATATATATATATATATATATATATATATATATATATATATATATATATATATATGTGTGTGTGTGTGTGTGTTTGCGAGTGTTCGTGTGTTTACATACTCATTTATAATGAATCCAAGACAAACGGTTTAAATTGCGTTAAAATACATTTAATCAATTAAGTCTACTACGAGATGTAAACATCAAACATTCGCAGAAATACATCAAGTATTCATTTGCATTTCACCCGAAAACACAGATTTTACAACAGTTATTTTACAAAAAAAAAATGTTTTTGGTAACTCTTGTATTATTCACAATGAACAAATAAGAATAAACAAATTTAGTGAAAAATGCTGGCCTTCGAGGAATATAATTTATTTTTACATTTTGTTCACCACTTATCGACGCCAAGAACGATTAGAGGATAAATGGAAATTGCTCAATATGATGTACTAAGTTTAGATATTTAAAGGACTATTTATGACAAGGATTTGTTAACATTATGCTGTAGTCTGCAGAGAACGGTACCACGGTAATATGCTTCACAGACGAGAGAATAAAAGACAATTTCTTCTAACTATCCAATTTCAAGTACTTATACCTTATAGTCGCAAGTAAGCGGATAAACATATATACAGATTAAGTAAGATACAAGAACAGGTCTCTAATATTTATATGTTGGCTAAAATACCCGTCCCAATATAGACTAGTCACCCTTTGCATGTTGAAAACGCATCATTCAAACATATTATCGTGGTGAAAACTGTGAAAATAATCTCCACGACTAAACGTGTGATGTTAGAATATATTATTTAGTAGAATTCTCCTATTAGAAGTTAATTGATAGACATCAATTCAAATGTGTTTCGTATTTTTACGCCAATTATATCAGTTGAGAATGGGTCCCTGAAAAAAAATCTAAGAGAGACAGCGCCATCGTATCGGTGGTGATGGCTTTTTTTTCGTGGTATTTCTTTTCTTCAGCCCTCGAACCTCTCCCCCAACACAGGCATTATATTCCCCTTAAGAGGCCAACGTGTACCATATCTTGTGCGCTAGCCAAACACCCCACCGAATTTGTATCACATCTTCTCCCGTTGGAGTGAAGTAAATATACTCACCTTTTGTCTAAGAGCAGAGTGTAGTACCTATTCTCGTACTGCATCTTATTGTTTCTATCTCTGAATTCAGATTTCTACCTTAAGATGCGCTTAATATTCTCCATATAAAAATCGATCTTATATCGAACCCTGCTCCTATGGGAGGGTAGGTGAATGGGTACATTTTTTCCACTTACAATACTTTACAGCCTAAACGAAATAAACGGACCGACAGGCACAGGTATATAATATTAGTATAGATTCTATTGTCTCCATCCAATCTGCACTTGGTGAACCGAACTGGACTCGAAGACGCTGTCATTCTAGAGTCTTCATTGAAACATAATTCTAGTTGGACAGCACTTGAACAAATTTGTTAGACGAGCCGTGGGGCAGACGACGGTCATTAAACGTTATATAATTAGACGATCAGTAGAAATTGATTCGCTAGAAACTGAGTGCAAAAAGGGGAGATAAGCGACGTCCTAATGTCAACAAGCAATTTAAACGTTTCAAACGAAACGGTTTTATGAGGCTCTTAAAGAGCTCGTAAATAACGCACTGTCGAGATTTCAGTTTAAACTACAAGGGCATCGTACGTTCTGATTGATTCAATAGAAAATCGCCATCGCGCCCCGCTCCCTCAGCTTCAATGTTTAATAGAGATTCGATTACTTGCTGTAAGTTCACTCGGTTTTTTGTTAATTAAAATCTTTTTGTTTTTCATCTTTTTGCTCTCCAAACAAAACATATTGGTATTTGGAACGTAAAAGGTTACTATTTGAGATCGTGTCATACAGGGGACTGGTGAATGTTAACGGCGAGATGTTTGTTCACATTACCTTAAAACTTCGACAGGAAACAGAGCAAGAATTCTAAGATCTAGTAGCCGAGGATATAAAGTATCAGAATAGAAGGCTTTTCGGGATAGAAGAGTGGGGGATTGTGCTGCTTTGCAGGTTAGTCGAGAGAATTTACGAAGACGGGGCACAAGGTCCTCATCAGTATTCATCAGTATTTTTAAAATATTGTTCATTAGAATATTTCAAAAACATGGACAAAGATATAATATTGCGGCGATGGAATAGAAGTTAAATCTTGGTCGATAGTGCGGGAAGTATTAGATTTAGGACTCTTCATTAGACCCTGTTTAAGCGTGAGAAACTAGTTGTAGATGCTCTATCCCAGATGTTGCAGCAATACCCAAGCGTGAGCGAATTATAGTTTTGTAAAAATGTAGACTGATATTAGTAATTTTCTCACATGGTAAAAGATGACCATCTTCTTTGCAGCAACCTTGGCAATGTCTTAAATATTATTGTTCCACTCTTTTTAGATTGCAAAGAAAGTGAAAGGATACTGAAGAATACACACATCTGATTGGTCAAAAGTAAGTTACGTGTAAATAATGTAAATTCTAATCTTATTTATATAAAGTTAGTTGCATAAGTATATATGCTTATGTATTTGCATTTGCAATATTCTTATGAAACTAATTAACCAATCATTATGAATTTGGGACATATGTAAGGTTGAATAACATGGTGCATATTTAGTTTAATTCAGGCCTATGCAAAAGATGGTTATACCCATTCGTGAAAATTTAGATACTTTTGGTATTTGTGAAATTTTGAACGTATTAACCCTGGCCCACACGTATGAAGAACAACTTTAGATTATTGTTGAACACATTGGTTTAATCAAGTTCCATACAAAAAGAGGTAACAGACGGTTGTAGCCATTCGTAGAGTTTTTTGTTGAAAATTTAACAATATCAATTATTAAATATTCTCCAAATTTGAGATCCCTCATTTGAAAGGGTTTTTATATATTGACATTACAAGTGCTCGACTGAGCTTCAATCTATGCACCCTTCCAAACATTCTAATGTCTAAATGTAAACGAAAGTTCCATGAACAAAGTTTCTTTCCTAGTAATGCCCGTCTAATGTAAATCAGTTCTTGGTGAGCCGCCATTTTAAATAATCAAATCCCATACAAATTTCACCGTTACCGATCACCATGGTGCTGGCTTACAGCCTATCCTTCGCTTATTATCGCTTATCTTCGAGTTGCGTTTGAGCTTTGATAAGTAGTGACATCTTAGTAAATAGTAATTATTTAAATAGTAATTATTTAAATAGTAATTATTTAAATAGTAATTATTTAAATAGTAATTATTTAAGAAGGCGAACAGACAAGAATTTGTTTACATTGGATTTGGATTTTACTATGTTGTAATCAGCTGCGAAGTAGTACGCAGTGGATTAACTGAAAAGAAATTCTGGACGAAAACTTAGTACAGAGAAATTTTGTTTTCTTTTAGGTAAAAACATATATGAGAAACCCTTGAGAGTGGTTGTATCTAAACGAATTTCTATTGTTTTGTATTTTGTTGAGTTATGCATTTTGTTGTGTTTTGTATTCTGTTGTTTTGTATTTTGATGTGTTTTGTATATTGTGTTAAATGTTCTTGTGTTTTATACTGCTGTGTTTTGTTTGATATTTCGTTGTGCTTTTTATTGTTGTATTTTGTATTTTGTTTTGTTGTTTTTTGTATTGTACTTTTTCGTTGTGTATTATATTTTATTGTGTTTTGTTTTGCTGTGTCGTGTGTTGAGTCCTGTTTTGTATTTTTTGTGTTTAGTATTTTGTTGTGCTTTGTATTCTGTTGCGTTTTTTTATTTTGGAAAATTTATAATGATACGTTTTGCATTATGCAGCAGATCCATAAGGAGAAAAAGGGTTTTATTATTATATTCATAACTTAACCATTGGATATTTTAGTAATTATAAAAGGAGGTGGTATGCTGTATAAGAACCGTGCTATCTAAGGAAAAAAGCTAACAATTTTTTAAATGTTCAAATAATTGTTTCTTCTTTTTATGATTTTAGGTAAAAATCAGGATAATTATTTTTTTATATAAACCAGTGATAGCGAACAACTATTTACTTTATAATTTTTTTTTTCAATTTTCACCCCAAACAAGGCACAGTGCCACTTTGAAGCAGGGTGCTACCATCAGGGACTTAATTAGCGGGGTCATTATGAAGGGAGATGAGTAGAAAGATGTCTGTTGACATTACACTTGAACCTCTGCATATCGTTGCAGTTGGGAAAGCAGAATCCCGGAAGGGAGTTCCAAAGACCCGCAGTTCTGGTGAAGAAACTATTGGAGTAAAAGGCTTTCTTGCACCTAGGGATCTCTACTGTAAAGGGATGAGACTTAGTAGCTTGTCGAGTTTGTCGGGAGTAGTTACGTCGGGTAGGTACAAGTGTTTGCAGTTCGTCAGAGAATTCACCATTGAATTATTTGTAGAACAGGCAGAGGGATGCAACATCTCGTCGATGGGACAGAGGCTGAAGCCTAGATGACAGTTCAGGACCTATCAGGTTGGCGACTCTCTTTTGAACCCTGTCCAGGAGCGAGAGATAAGCAGCAGATGCACCAGCCCACGTGTGACAACAGTACTCCATACATGGGCGAATGGTTGCCTTATAGAGGTATAGGATACTGTCAGGCGTAAGTAGTTTCTAGCACGGTAGAGGGGTCCAACCTTCTTTGCAGCAGCCTTGGCAATGCTCTCAATGTATCTATTCCAGTTCATATTCCCTGTAAACGATGGGCCGAGGAGTTTAAAAGAAGTACTTTCAGGTAATGTGTTCTTAGCCATTTCTATTGGTGGTAGAGAAGGTTTCTTGTAGTTATTGAAGGAAACAAGCTTAGTCTTAGCAGCATTGAATGTGACCAACCATTTTTGTCCCCATTCCACTACGGATTGGAGGTCATCTTCTAGTGTTTCTGCCATTTCCTTGGATATGTGTTCATTTATTTTCCTCTCATATCTGTTATAGAGAGTGGTGTCATCGGCAAATATACCCATCTCCGAAACAATTTTACCAGGGAGGTCGTTTATGAATATCAGGAATAATAGAGGTCCAAGGATAGACCCCTGAGGTACTCCCGCATTTATGTCGTATTGTTTGGATGTACGACCGTCGAGGACAACTTTAATTTTTCTATTACTTAAGAAGGATTTAATTACATTATGAATTCTTCCAGTGATTCCATATGATCTAATTTTCCTTAGAAGACCATCGTGCCATACCCTGTCAAAAGCCTTAGATATATCGAGGGCCACCGCTCTACCCTCCCCTGTTTTATCCAATGAACGGTATATACCTTCAGAAACTACAGTTAAGATATCTGATGTTGAACGGGCTTGCCTGAATCCATATTGTTTGTCAGTCAGGAGTTTAGCAGCTGTTAGGTGCTGGACTAGGACTTGATTAGCTAAGGACTCAAATATTTTGGCGAAAAGCGGGAGGAGGCTAATGGGGCGATAATTTAGTGGGTCAGTTCTTTCACCAGCATTCTTGAAGACTGGTACCCCAGAGGTGGTTTTTCGTGTTAAGATAAAAAGTTTAGTGTTTAAATACTTTCTGGAGTTTTTTATTTAAACCGAATGGACGATTCCGATAATAGTACGGTCCTTCAACTACATCAAATCATTATGATAGATATTATTATAGTACTCCATATCTCAGAGCAGGGAGGCACAGAGGGACCTCACTTACTTTCGCGTAACACTTGACTGCTTACAATTTATGTATAAATTCGATATTGTTTACACTATTATATTTTCCATTATCCTATATTTATAGTCCTTCATCTTATCGAGAATATACAAGCGACTGCCTCACTACTACTCCTCCGACTCATAACAGTTAAAATAGTGTGTAAAAATACACAAAAATGACCTACTTTCAACGCTGAAGCGATCGATATATTCGCTCTCTCCTTTAAATGAATAATACACACTTGCAGCGGCATGCTACTTATGGCAAGAGCTCGTCTGAGTTGCAATCTATGTCCACCTTGCACAATTTTTACAAAAAAATACACTCGATAAGTAACAACAACCATCAACAATTTTCGTCATCCTGTATATATATATGCCAAAATCTAAGCTCAGATTCCATGAACAAAGCTTCTTTCTTTACGAGCCTAGGGAAGACTGTTCTACTCGCCTGCTACCCAGCCGACTACAATATTGGAGCCTTCAAGTCCAATGTAAACATGTAAAAATGCTTTTTTTTTCTAAACAGTTCACTTTTTGTAAGTAAAACAATACTCAAACTGAGATCGAAACCAAAACCTAAAGATAGTGAGTCAAGTATGATAACCATTAGACCAGCTTTTCACAGCCTTTAAAGAAATATTTCCAAATCTAATTATTCTTAACAAAAAGAAGCTGTCATGTGAAAGATTCGCGCATGCGCTGTCATGAAAAGATTAAGAAACAGATAAACTTCCGATGAACCTCGAGTACCAATGTTTCAATTTTGATCCCCCAACAGGTATTTGTCAGGATGAAAACGAATAAAATAGTTGTCGACATATCTGATTAGTCCACGTACCAAATTTCAAGTCTGTAGATTAAGAATTCTTTGTGTGTATAGGTTGAGAATTTCCTCACATTATCACTTTATATATATATATATATATATATATATATATATATATATATATATATACATATAATTATTTCATTTAATCACATAAATTAATATACGAAGACATACTTTTTATGCGTGAATTTTCAGTATTTACTTCAAGAGTACTGAATATATAGGTACAGCTAGGTAGTAAGTTGTGAAAATATATATGGCAATTAAGCTACATGGAATATTCCGCGTTTCATCCTCGTGAGAATTCGTCAGGCTTAAACGAGAATAAAATGCGGAATATTCTGTGTAGGTTAAGTGCCATATATATTTTCATAGCTTACTATATATATATATCTATCTATATCTATATCTCTCTCTCTCTCTCTCTATATATATATATATATATATATAGTTTTATTTTTTAGTACCGTATCTTTCTGTTAAGTTACATTATTGTTTCAGCTACCAGACCGTTTTTTTGGCCGTCTGTAGCTTCCTCAGACTTTTACAGAAATGTTTGTTATTATGTAATGAAAGAGTGAAAGAGTGAATGCGGTCTGGGGGGTGCGAGGATGGCGGAAGAAAGAGAGGAAGGGAACAGGGGGTGGCAGGGGGCGCTTGGTATTTCCGTAATGTTCTAGTTTTGGAGTTTAAGGAACTTGTGGGGGAGGATCTGCGCATATGTGTGCTCGCGCCCGCGACCGCTACCTAACCCTCTCCAAACAATTAACAACAAAATAAAAACTAAATAAATAGCCCGAAACGTAGCCATCCCCCGCCTCCAAACATAAGCGAACACCCAACAGGTCAAGACATACTTACCAAGAAATCATCTCACCAACGAGACGCCAAAAACTTTAACATTTAAACTCGAATTTTAAAGTAATCCTTCCTCTTCCTACCCCCACATATGCCCCTTCGCCCCATGTATCCCTATGCCATCAACCACACCGGAAATAAACTTCCCAGACCCTCCCTCACAAGTTCCTTAAACTCCAAAACTAGAACATTACGGACATACCAAGCCCCTCTCCCACCTCCCCCCTTGTTCCCTTCTATTTATTCCGCCCTCCTCGCACCCCCTGACCTCATTCATTCTTTCATCCCATAATAACGAACATTTCTGTAAAAGTCTGAGGAAGCTACAGACGGCAAAAAAAAAAAAAACAAAACAAAACGGCCGGGTAGCTGAAACAATAATGTAACTTAACAGAAAGATACGGTAATAAAAAATAAAACGCATATTTGCTCTACAACAGTATTGAGCACTTTCTTCAGTTTTTATTAATTACCATTTCCACTATATATATATATATATATATATATATATATATATATATATATATAAAACAATGCTGGATTCTTTTGCAAAAGCGTTTGTTTAACAAGCACAGTTATTAGCAGGATTTATGAAAAAATAATATTCTAAGAAGACCAAAAAATCAACTTTATTCTTATAACTTTCTTATAATACTTTTACAAATGTTAGTTTTATGCATCCCAATTTGCATGTCTACAAACAAACGATCAGTTTTTTTTTTATATGATGTCTTGTTTAGTGGTTTTATAATGCAGAACTCGCTAGGATATGTAATTCGTTTGCTATTTCTTTATTTAAAGAGTTTTTATTATTTTTTTTTAAAGTTAATTTTCACCCCAAACAAGGCACAGTGCCACTTTTAAGCAGGGGGATACTATCGGGGACATAATTTGCGGGGGCATTATGAAAGGAGATGAGTTGAATAATGTTGGTTCACATTACACTTGAACTTCTGCATATCAGTACAGTTGGGAAAGCAGAATCCCGGAAGGGAGTTCCGAAGACCTGCAGTTCTGGGGAAGAAACTATTGGAGTAAAAGGGTTTCTGACACCTAGGGATCTCTACTGTAAAGGGGTGGGACTTAGTTGCTTGCGGTTTTGTCGGGGGTAGTTAGGTCGGGGAGGTACAAGTTTTTGCAGCTCGTCAGAGCATTCCCCATTAAAGTATTTGTAGAACAGGCAGAGGGATACAATAAATCATCGATGGGACAGAGGCTGAAGCCTAGATGACAGTTCAGGATCTATCAGGTTGCGACTCTCTTTTGAACCCTGTCCAGGAGCGAGAGATAAGCAGCAGATGCACCAGCCAAGATGTGACAACAGTACTCCATACATGGGCGAATGGTGGCCTTATAGAAGTACAGGATACTTTCAGCCATAAGTAGTTTTCTAGCACGGTAGAGAAAGAGCCCACCTTCTTTGCAGCAGCCTTGGCAATGCTCTCAATGTGTATATTCCAGTTCATATTCCCTGTAAACGAGGATTTTAAAAGAAGTACTTTCAGGCAATGTGTTCTTGGCCATTGCTATTGGTGGTAGAGAACGTTTCTTGTAGTTATTGAAGGAAACAAGCTTAGTCTTAGCAGCATTGAATGTGACCAACCATTTTTGTCCCCATTCCACTACAGATTGGAGGTCATGCTCTAGTGTTTCTGCCATTTCCTTGGATATGTGTTCATTTATTTTCCCCTCATATCTGGTGTAGAGAGTGGTGTCATCGGCAAATATACCCATCTCCGAAAAAATTTTATCAGGGAGGTCATTTATGAATATCAGGAATAATAGAGGTCCAAGGATAGACCCCTGAAGAACTCCCGCATTTATGTCATATTGTTTAGATGTACAACCGTCGAGGACAACTTTAATTTTTCTATTACTTAAGAAGGATTTAATTACATTATGAATTCTTCCAGTGATTCCATATGATCTAATTTTCCTTAGAAGACCATCGTGCCATACCCTATTAAAAGTTTTAGCTACCGCTCTTCCCGCCCCTGTTTTGTCCAGTGAATGGTATATACGTTCAGAAACTACAGTTAAGATATCTGCTGTTGAACGGGCTTGTCTGAATCCATATTGTTTGTCAATCAGGAGTTTAGCAGCTGTTAGGTGCTGGACTAGGACTTGATTAAGTAAGGACTAAAACATCTTGGCGAAAAGCGGGAGGAGGCTAATGGGGCGATAATTTAGTGGGTCAGTTCTTTCACCAGAATTCTTCAAGACTGGTGCCAGCAGTTTTCCAGCAGTCGGAAAAGCAAGATTTGTTAAGGCATTTATTGTAAATTTTGGAGAGAACTGTAGCAACCTCGGCAGAGCACTTTTTTAATAGCACAGCCGGGATGAGATCTGGTCCATATGCTTTTGAGGTGTCTAGGTTTTTTTTATAATAGCATGTACCTGGGAAGGGGTGATTTTAAAATCATCTAGTGTGGCGTCTGTTCCCAAAGGAAAGTCAGGGAGAGAGTGGTGTACCTGGTCCAGTGTGGAGTTTGAGGCAATCCGACTGGCATGATTGTTTGATAGTGGGGGAATAGTTGACTTCCCATTATTTACTACGCTGTTGTAGATTTTCCAAAAATCCCGGGTTCTTAATTTCTGTGCTTCGATGCGTTTTCTGGTGGTTTCAGAGTAATCTTTCTTAGCTCTCTCTATCACTCTATTACAATTATTTCTAGCTTCTATATACTTCTGTTTATTTGAGCTGGACTTATGTCGGTTGAATTTGCGGAACGCATGCTGCCTTTGACAAATGGCAGCTGCACAAGCAGAAATAAACCATTGGGCAGAGTGGGGTTTGCTATAGAATTTCCGTGCGGGAACACATGCTTCAATTGCAGTAACCATTCAGTGGTTTAATTTGCACACTGTTCCGCTGGAAGAGTAAATATATTTCCCATGAGGCATCTCTGATGAGTTCCCTGATGGCTTCCCAATCAGCCTTTTTGTAATACCTCGTTGTTTTGAGTAGTGGGTCTTCAGTTTTAGGGCCAGAGTTTAGGCTGATTTCTACCATTATCACAGCGTGATCAGCATTCCCGAGTGGGATGTAGGCATTTGTTGTACAATCATCGGGAACCGTTGTCAGAAAGAGATCTAGAAGTGAGGCATGTTGATCTTGCTGGTCTGGGAAACGTGTCGGAAATGTAACCATCTGAGATAGGGAATGGGATATAGAGAAGCTATGTGTTGTGCTACCAGCTACGTCTGTGTAATTAGAGAATCCTTGCCAGTTACTGTAGTGGACATTGAAGACACCAAATACATGTACTTGTGCGCTAGTATCGAGGGAGAGTGCTATATCTATGCCGTCTGAGACTTTGTTTATTAGGGTACAGTCTTGGGTTGAGGGAGAGCGGTAGAGAAAATACAAGTAGCTAATATTGTGTTGCATATTTAGTCTGAAGCACATAAAGGCCTGGTCGTCTGATTCTAGTTTTATTTCTCTAGTCAGGGGGAGGGTGTTACGAATATAGACTCCAAGTCCATGCATATGTCTGTCTGAGTCCTTACGGTAGAGTGGGAGATAACCAGGCATGTTAAAGTGGTTAGAGGGAATGGAGGAGTGAGGGTTAGTTTTACTAAAAATCCGGGGTGTTTACAAGGAGAAATGACTCAACATCATCTAAGTTAGTTCTAAGCCCGCGGATATTTATAAATGCAAGCCTCAAGGGAGGAGGCAGGTTGGTTTTCTTTGAGTTTGGTCCTAGTTTAACGTAATTTTGCTTGAGCTGTCATTTCATTTTATTTATTTTAAAAGTTTCAGTTAGGATGAGTGAGTGAGTGGGTTCTGGACAAGTGGTTGTGCAGATTTACCAGACATGCAATACAAGTAGACCATTAGCTGTCCTCACCCACAGGATTGTGGCCTCATGAAAGCCCACCGGGGATGAGTGCAGGGTCCCTTTCCATGCGCGACATGGCACTACAAACATCCCGATATTATACAACTGTTGATGGAGCAGCCGTTCTAAGCGCTACCAAAGAGTTAGGGTTCCTGTACTATCAGTCGGAAACAGCAGCCAGGAACTGTCAATCCGGTACCCTCAATCCATTAGGCAAAGCCAGCCCAGTCCAACTGAACCGACATATATGGCACTGAAGCACCCCACTGTGTCCAGTTTAGAGTTGTTTTATTAATTACATTTTCACCCCAAACACAGCACATTTAACTTTTATGTAAGGGCTACTATCAGGGACATAAGCTACAGGTGGAACTATCTGGGGAGTTGGGCAGCAAGATGTCTGTTCACGTTACACTTGCACTTCTGCATCTCAGAACAGTTGGGGAAGCAGGAACCCGGAAGTGGATTCCAAAGTCTAACGGTTCTGGGGAAGAAACTACTGGAGTAGAAGGCTCTCTTACATCTAGGGATCTGAACTGTGAAGGGGAGGTATTTTGCTGCTTGTCGGGTTTGTCGGGGTATTTACGTCGAGGGGGTGCAAGTGCTTGCAATTCGTTGGAGCATTAACCGTTAAAGTACTTGGAGAACAGGCAGAGGAATGCTATATATCAGCCCAGTATCTTACTAACTTGGAGTAATTTAGTAATTTCCATTGTTCATGTGTAAAAAACCCTCTGTAAAACACTCACTTCAACAGTGTCCAGAGATAATATTTATATCAGAACCTGCTGATTTCTGTTCATCATAAACGCGTGGCCGGTTGTTGACGGTAGTTATGCCCTGGTCAACAGAAAATTCATGATGTTAGGCCGTGTTTTTATTCAATATATAGTTAAACTTTAACCCAATACATAGATCGAAGTTATTATCTCGATTACACATTGTTTATTCTATCATAAAATATGTAATATATGGTATTTTCAGTTACGGAAATGAGTGGAAATTCGCAAGATGAACGGTAATGAACTAAAGGCTGACTACAAGTATCACTGTATCAGCCAGTTCCACCATCTGATACCTAGAGTAAAATCACAATGCCAATCAAAATGATTATTGGGGATTTATTTCAACACGTTTCCTATCCATAAAGGAAGATTTCGTTCTTTGTAAAATGAAAACTAAGATGTGAATGAAAGCTGGATACAAAAATAAGCAAATGTAAAGACAATAGGCAATTCAGTAATAGACTGACAATGCATGTTACAGAGAGATTAAGTTATTCTCTGCTAGAAATGGATCCTAAATTGATTCTTGCGCCATTACCTTAGTAGTTCATTTTCTATGAATAAAAATCGTTCC
>NC_136498.1:6314537-6322037 GCF_053919585.1 Euprymna scolopes
GAGACACGTAAAATACATTTGCGTGACTTGAAAACAAAACGGCAAATTGATATTTATCAAAAACAATATGGCGTTTGTTTTCTTTTGCTTTCTTGAATTTCTAATATTAATTCTAATATGAGACAATATGCAAAAAAGCAAAAAAAAAAAAAAGTTATATATTACTTCATGAATCAGATCACATTTGACGGGACATATATATATATATATATATATATATATATATATATATATATATATATTAGCTTGTTGAAAACTGGCAAAAGTCATAGCCCGTGGATTATGAATGAATACTTTATGTCAAATTGATGTCTGAATATGGTTACATCTTTGCTCATTTTGCATTTCTTACTAATCCCTCGTTTTATTCCTTTTGCTGCATCGAACGGATACTATAATACGTAGTCCATTGCATTTAACGATAACAAAGGTTCATACAAAATTTCAGATAGATCGCGCAAGTCGTTTCCGTGTAAAAGTGGAACGCGCAGACAGAAAGACAGACAGACAGACTGAGCGAAATGAAATATAGATATGAGTAAGTATAAATTAGTTCTGTAAACATCGATCTCTTGTTTCTCCTTTTTGAATTCTTGGTTTACTTACAAAAAGTAATTTCTATTTTTAATATTGATTTGTCTGCTGTATGTAATTAGTGCCCTTGTCTGCTCTTTGAATGGTGTCTCCGAGCAATTGCAAAATGTCTCTGCTAAATATTATCGATCGATGCATTTTTTTATGGAAACATTCCTGAAATACGAAGCCCTGTCGTAATGCAAGTTGATTCTAGTTTGCTTACTAACAGACATCTGCTATCTTAATTGTATTTAATTAATTACAATTTTGAAATTATGACTACAAATTGTTGATCATTAAAGAAAGCCCTTGTACCCCTTTTACAGACTTTTTTTACAAAGTGGTCACCACTTATCAAGGCCCGGAAGCCACTCAGGGATAAGGGTTATGGTAAGAACAGTACGTTAGTGTGGATATTTAATAAAGTGTCTACTTAAGAGGGCGGTTCATCAGGAATTTGTTTACATTGGACTTGAAGGCATCCAAGTTGTAGTCAGGAGGGAAGCAGGCAGACGGAACAGAGTTCCACAGGTGTGAAGTTCTAAGAGAGAAGCTTTGTTCATGATAAAGAGGGGGAGAGAATTTTTGACAGTGGTTTTAGCTAGACGGATGTTTTTCTTGAAAGATTGGCGAGGGGGGGGACCAGAGATTGGAGCTCAGATGCGCACTTGCTATGGAAACAACGATAAAACAAAAACAGGCACGCAACGTCTCTTCTGTGGGAGAGGTTGCAGGGAAGATAAAAGGTAGCCTTTGTCAAGAGATTCATTAATCCTATGAGATATAACCATCAGCACATCTGCGGTAGATCTTGCAGAGCGAAAACCATATTGCGAGTCACTAAGAAGGTTATTTCTACTGAGGTGGTTGACTATTTCTCTATTAAATATGGTTTCCAGCAACTTACTCATGATACACAGGAGACTTCTGGTCTGTACTGAGAGGGAGATGACTTTTCACCTGCATTCTTAAATGCAGGACATACTGATGAGGTTTTGCAGGGTGTTGGAAAGCACTTCTCCTTAAGGCAACGCTTAAACAGTTTTGTAAGTATGGGGGCAAGTTCTGGTTGTAGCTTTTTAACACTATAATTGGAATACAGTCAGGACCAGTTGCTTTACTGGAATCAAGATTAGCTTGGCGACCTGTTATAGTTTTTTGTAAACTCTTATTAGAAAATTGATTTAAACTTGGTTAGAAACGGACATCATATATCACTTTAGGGTTGAATATGAGATTTGTTCAAATAAAATGTTGATTGAAAGATAGACGTATATATTAAGTACAAGTCTCCTGTTTTTTTTTGTTTGTTTGTACAGGCATTTGAAATTTTCGTAGACTCTTGAAAATCTAGTACTTATTACTATACACGGTATGAGGTGACCAATCTTTATGATTCCCGGTTTCAATGGAGAGCTACAGCAGTAATTTGAATACATCATACTAAAGTCGGATTATCACAGCTGGGGAATTCTAAAAATGCAGTCTGGATGTGAAGACACTTTAGAAGAACGATATGCAATAAAATTCTGTTTTAGACAGAAACGTATGGAATGCTTCAGACTGTTTGTGGATCGTCTTGATGGATTAAGCATCTAGCTTTTGAGTGGCATAAGAGATCCAAGGAAGGCGGCCAGTGTGAAGGATAATGAAAGGTGTGAAGGAGTAAGGAGGCCAGAACACCAGAGTTGTTTGGTCGAATAAAGAATTTTATGGATAAGGTTTGTCGTGTGTCTGTGGAGACAATAAGCACACTTTCTGATGTCAGTGTGGGAACTGACGATGTGGAAGATTTACGCGTAGTTTGTTCCAAAGGTGCTCAGAGGTCAGACTATTTGACCAAGATGGGCCTCCCTATAGTCCAAACCTTGCTCCCTGTGACTTTTGGTTATTCCCAAGGCCCCAGGGAAACTTTAGAAGCTGTTGTTATGAGAAAATTAAGGAGATGAAAAAGGCTGTGACGAGGGTAATTTACACGATCCGATAGGAGAACTTCAATGCGGTCGTCTAGAAGTTGTTGGAAAAGTATAAGAAGTGTATTGCAGCTGGAGGAGATTACTTCGAAGGGGATTAGAGTTTCATATGTGTGCTATCAATAAAAGTGCTTATATGAAAATGTTTGGAAACTTATTTACGGCACCTCGTACTTTTCAATACCTTTTTGATCTATATCATTTGAGATTTATAATTCATTCGGTAGTTTTCATTAACTCCAAATTTGCTCTAAGAAACATTATGTTATTTTAAAATATTGTTTGAAACCTGATGAAATGGTGACATATTCTGCTGAGGAAAGTCAATTAATAAGATGTTCATATCGTCCTATTAAATTGGCTTCTTAAAGTTGATATCATAATATTTTTGCAAAAGTTTACAAAATTACCCTCATCTATACCGGTGCAATAAGTATACGCTTCAAAACACGAACACACCTAATATACGGTAACCACCATGATAGTCAAATAAAAGTACAATCTACTGCATCCCATCGCTTCCATAAGACTATGCGATAAATTTAGGCGCCTACAGACAAACCTTCAGCAAATATGAAAACAAAACAAAGACTTTCGGGCTCCGAATGAATCAAATCATTAAAGAAACAAATATCCTAAAATTCACAAAACTAAATTCATAGATATCCCTCCAAGGACTATACAAAAACCCAACATAATACTAGATCTCAACAAACTCCCTAAAACAAAAACACACCCGACACCTACCTGGAAAAATTATTAGAAATCAAAGAAAAATTTCCAAACCACCAAAACATTTACACTGACGGCTCCAACGACACAAAAAGCACTGGCAGCGCTGCAACAACAGGAAAAACTACCAACAGAAAAAGACTACCAAACGAAGCATCTATCTTTAGTTCCGAAGCAACTGCCATATATATGGCACTTGACATCATAACAGAAGACCATAACCAAAAATTTATCATCTTCTCTGACTCATTATCTGTATTAATAGCCCTAAAAGGGAAAAAACTAGAAAACCCCCTAATAATAAATATAATGATTAAAATAAACAATCTAGAAAAAGAAAAGAAATCATATTCTGCTGGATACCAAGTCACATAGGTATAAAAGGAGGAGACAAAGCTGACCTAGCAGCAAAGTCATCCCTAAAAATGACCATAGATAAAAATCTAAAAATTCACTATACAGACATGAAATCAAACAATAAATAAACATTTAAAAGAGAAATGGCAAAAGTCATGGAATCTGAACGAAGAAAATACCTGATTAAGATTCGGTGTTATTTTTCAAAATAACACCGAATCTTAAAAAATGGACACAGAAAAAAAAAATAAACAGAAGAGAAGAAGTCATACTAAATCCACTCCACATAGGACATACACATCTAACCCACAATTATTTATTAAAACAAGAACAGCAACCAAAGTGCCAATGTGGATACTTACTGACTATTAAACATATATTTGATGATTGTAAAAATATCAAAATTATAAGAGGAAAATATTTTAACAAAAGAAAATTAGGAAAAATACTCCAAGAAGCCGAACCAAAAAAAATTATGGATTTCCTTAAAAAAATTGGAATATGAGACAAAATTTAAACACTTATTACAACAAATGAGAAAATATTAAAAAAAAACATCTAAACACACAACAAATTATCAATATATAATAAAACTATACAAACCAAGTATAGCAAACATCTATTTACAAAATAATCCCCTCAATATGAAATAATTCTGAAAACTAGGATCAAATCAAGCAACATAAATAAACATCTGGAGAAATCTGTAAGAACCTGAAGGTTTTATTCCCCCCCCACCAAAGAAGTCAGCGTTAAATAACCGAAAAGGGTTGATATGCCGTAAAACAAAAAAAAACAACCAAAACCAACCAAACTTACAAGTTCAACGAACCAAACTGGTAACGTGCGACATGCTTCAACATAGAAATGACAGTCTTCATTACTTGTTTTTTTTGTATTTCTGTTTATTACGTTGTTGGATTAATGAAAATTATATTTTAACACAAACAACAAAACGTGTTCCTTTTTTGTTTTATAGGATATTCGAGTTAAATTCATTTTTTACGATATTTGGGTTTACTACCTTTTTAAAAACATAAACAATGAGAACACACGCTACTAAAACACTAATCTATGTAGGTAGCATAGTAACTTATCTTGCCTTTGGTAACATTTATTTGTCATATAGTTGTATAGTTGTTTTTTTTGGGGGGGTCTTTTTTCTTCTTTGTTCGAACCATTTTGTCTCATTAATTGTTAAGTGAAAGTACAGATAGTTTGGCTAAGACACTTCTCTGATTTTTATAATAGCTTTCGAGATCATATCCTTATTTTCCAGCACGTTACGCAATACGGGTATGATTTTATTTTTTGAAAACAGAGCAAAAATATAATTTTTAAACCGCTTACGGGCCATGTTGTTGTTGGTGCTTGTATTATATTTATTTTTCAAGACGAAAGCAACCACTATTTTTTATACTTACTTCTTTGAACAGTTTTTTAAACCTGTTGAATCGTACAAGCCAAGAAACAGTAAAGTTTTACTTTTTCGGTGACGAATAAATAAACGAAGTCAAAATTTTTCTTTTAAAGTTCTATTACTTTTTTACACTACTTGTTTTCATCGGTAAACTTTGTATGGGGGGAAGTTGTAACATATTAAAACTTTATTTTTGTAATGGACATACGTCAGAAGCAGAATACGTCATTGAATTTCTCGAAAAATGCATTGAGAATGGTGGTGGCTATGTAGAAAATAAATTCTGGATCACCAAAGTGCGCTTATTTTAATGGTATCACTCTCGTAATCGTACCTTCTTAAGTATTTCAGTTATTTTTGGAACGATCCTTGAATGGCAATTCACGCTTCGGACGTTCATGTGCATCCATCGTTTATCGCTGGCAAAAAAAAAAAAAATGCTTGGAAAATGAATATGTAGAAAAATATATTCTATAGCACTAAAAATCAATTGTTGTTATGATATTTCTTCTGTCTTTGTAGCTTTTCAAGTTTTTCAGTTAAAAAAATGAGACTTTACGTTTTGTCCGATCCTTGAATATATATATATATATATATATATATATATATATATATATATATATATATATGAGAGATATATATATATATATATATATATATATATATATATATATATACACATACTCGGGTTTTTTTATATTCAAAAGTAATGGACTAATGAATTCAACGAGGTTGTTAGATAGTGCTCAATAAAAAGAGCTGATAACACTTGTTTATTGTTATATAAACATGCTCACATCCCGCTGCTACAAATAGCCACTTGTTTCAATCAAACAACAGATATCATCAGGCAGCGACTTGACTATTCAAAAGTTCAATGGTTATTCATTGAACTTTTGAATAGTCAAGTCGCTGCCTGATGATATCTGTTGTTTGATTGAAACAAGTGGCTATTTGTAGCAGCGGGATGTGAGCATGTTTATATAACAATAAACAAGTATATATACACATATATATATATACATATACATACACACATATATACAAATATGTAGATATATACATATATATACACATATACATATATATATATACATATATATATACATATATACATATATATACACATATACATATAGATATATATACACATACACATACATGTATACATACATATACATATATATACATATATGCATACACATATACATATATATACATATATACATATATATACACACATATATACACACACATATATATATACACACATATATATACATATATATATATATATATATATATATATATATATATATATATATACACATATATATATGTCTTAAAAGTTTTAACTTTAAAAGCACATTTTAATCCCAAGTCTTTAGTTGCAAAATTATTTTGTTTGTAAGTCAATTAATCTTTTGCAATCATTGAGTTAGTCTATTTTCAAGAATTCAGGCTAGTCTGAATATTATTGTATGAATGATCTGTTGTTTATCATGACCAACTGTTTTTTGATATCATCGCTCATCAGCAGTGTTCATTAAACACCACCTTTCTGTTAAAACAAATAACACAAACGTTCTTGAGTATATATATATTAGCTAAGAAAAATGTGCTAATCAAGTTACGCAAAATCTTACGCATTTTATCCCCGTAGGGGAATGGCAGAGAGATAAACAGCTCACTAATGTTCCTCAGTGGTAGTCGAGGACAAATCGCCTTTTACCTTACCCGATGTATACAATCCGGAGGAGCAAACCTTACTAACAGAAACCTACGCGACGTTTACTTATACAAACTTTACTATTCACATGAGAGAAATAAAGCTTCACTAATGACCACGAGATGAAAAAAAAAAAAAAAAAAAAAAAAACGTTTAAGCGCTTTCTGATTTATTAATCCTGCAGTTCGATCTGTTGAAAGCCATAATGCGTGATTTATTCGATTCGACACGCGTAACTCGCTCAAGTCTGCCCGCTGTCTGGATAACAGAGTTGACTTTCTTTGTGTCCGCGAACAAAAAATAGCAACATTTTCTCCAACTTCCTGTGGACGTGATCCGAACACAAAAGATCGTATCAAAAGTGCAATATAATTTATTTGATTTATCTACAGGGGCATTTTTTTTATTGTTTTACTTAAGGTAAGATACATAAAA
Organism: Euprymna scolopes; assembly: GCF_053919585.1. Lineage (NCBI taxonomy): Eukaryota > Metazoa > Mollusca > Cephalopoda > Sepiida > Sepiolidae > Euprymna > Euprymna scolopes. The sequence continues at coordinate 6,321,760 of NC_136498.1, forward strand.
CTATTTTATAACTTAATTTATTTAAAGTTCAACAAAATATTACTCCTTGATTGTTTTATATCTCTAAAATTTATACCTTGTCCTAAAAAATGTAACTTCTGGGACTGATCATCACTCCTGATTTGAAATGGATGACTTTCATAAGATCCCTTGCCGATATCGCAAGAAAATATGTTGGTTCATGTTACGGCTCCAGAAAGTATCTCACTCTCGGCGCTATGCTCGACCTATGCAAGAGTCGGAACGTCCAAGATAGAGTATTGCTATCACATGCCATA
>NC_136498.1:6327037-6419537 GCF_053919585.1 Euprymna scolopes
GGCGATGAAAGATGCTCAATTGGTATTAGAAAGCAGCATTCGTTACTAAACATTGTTTAAAATAATACGGGGTTTTTATATATTTCGCACATAAGTATGAAGTAGTACAAGATTAGACGGATAACAGAGAAAGGCAGTGCTCCTAATTTTGATGCTTAATATTGCTTGGATGGTCACTGTAATGAGCCAATCTTTTAGACTAATTTCAGGGGACAGACCCTTATCTAGTATGTGCCGTCTCAGTAAGTAGCGTTCTTACTTGACTCGATATTAACTTCTTCCCAAACGCAAGAAAACATCGCACAGGGCTGGGGCTTGAGAAAATTAATAAATGACCTATAAATTATCTAGGCTGGTCCGTCAGCATTTCTAACATACAATTATCAATAAACTAACTTCTTTCTAAAATCGGTTAAAAAATAGGGACTTCTCAGACGAATAAGCGACTGGGAATTTACTTCCGCCAGAAAAAAAATGTGGCACTCCATTGAGTGATGAGAGAGAAGAAGCGAACTTCCCTAAGAAGGGATATTCTAGTATCCCTAAAATAGTTTGCATAACCTTGTCGGCATTATTCAGTCGGGGCGTTTCAGGCAGTAAGCAATAAACTAAATCCTAAAAAAAAAACAAAACAAAAAAAAAACTTTCCTAGAATTACTCAAAACCAATAATTTCAGTTCGACAAATAAAACGTCACGAAATGGCTTGATTCCCATCGAACACATTGTCATGTACGGAACCTTGAATGGTACCGCGTTCGTGTGTAGCGTTTGTTACTCTACTCCTTCGAAGCAATATTCATCTGCTAATTGCCATGCCAATCCTACTCATAGGAAGTACACACACACCATACATACACACACACACACACACACACACGATGTAAGCTATTCTATGAAAAACTTCAATGTAATTTTAACAGGCAAATAAAAAAAAACATTTTACGTACCAACATACCATGAAGAAACAATTAGTATTACTTAATACTCGGATGTAGCATGTTTTCATCCCGCCAACTATGACTGGGTATATATATTTTTTATTGATTTTATATATTATGTATGATATTATATATTATTATTGTATGATATTATATATAGGTCCATTTAGTTTATATATATATATATATATATATATATATATATATATATATATATATATATATATATATATATGATAAAAATAATGGAAATAGTATTCCGACAAAATAGAGAAAATAAAAAGGAACAAACCGTATTATGTGTTCATCAACGTTTCGTCTTTATTTCGAGACTTCCTCTGGATGAATGAGATTAAGAAACCAAAAAATATACCAGTACAAAATATTTGAAAATGTTTCACGTGCACAGTGTGACGCAGTTCTATTTCAGAGAAACGGAAAATTGATGTTGTAAATTCAAAAAGGAGGGGGGCTGGCGCTGTTAAAGAGAAGGAAATTTTAGTGACGTCATATAGTTTTAAATTAAATTAACGACTATATGACGTCACTAAATTTCCTTCTCTTTAACAGCGCCAGCCCCCCCTCCTTTTTGAATTTCCAACATCAATTTCTCTCTCTCTCTCTCTCTCTCTATATATATATATATATATATATATATATATATATATATATATATATATTTGTTCCAAAACAAGGTGTATTTAATTCGAATTCATAATATTTTATTCATATTTTTTAAGTAATTCTTACACACGTTTCGTTGAATAGGGAAAGCGTACCAAGCAACTCATCAGAGACAATATCACGTTCCTTAAAAAACAGTTTTTGTATTTGGTACGAAAGAAATGCTGATAAAAAGAAATGGCGATATTTAAATTGCAACAGCATAAAAAAGAAAACTTACTTCTTGCAGTGTTCATAGGCGTCCACCTTAACTAAAAACTAACTTCATTCAAAGCATACGTGGGGAATATGTCTTGAAAAACCTGAACAGGTTAAATGTTCTCAAAAATCGTCCTAGAATTTTCCTGGCGTTACTGATGATTTCCTAGGTAAAAGCTAGTTGTAAGCGAACTCACTTATGAAAGTTGAAGTTGAAATCCTCAGTGCGGCTGATACTAAGAAATCAATTGTGAATTATTAAAGACTTCATGCCTTACGAAACAGTTGTGGATTGAATAAAATTAGATAAATTAAATAAACTTAGATAAATTAAGTAAAATTAGAGTTAGACCGAAAAGATTCTCGAGTTACAAGATATTCTTGAAGAAGGTCCGAGGTTACAGCGAGAGAAACCCTGTGACAATAACACTCAAAAACAGTAGTCCAAATAATACATTAATCTCCATCTAAAAAATTCAGAAACACGAAACCATACAGAAGCAAAAGAAAAAGAAAATCAAAAAGTCTCCCGGCCAATTTCTAGTCGATGAAGTTTATTAGTTTATATGAAACAGATGTGTAGAACTAAGAAATAATCCGAGAAAATAAATAACTGAAGTGTATAAAATTAAACTTTCAATCCTAAATGTGACACTAGGTATTTCCAAATGACGGATTCTAAATTACTTTCGCAATAAATGTAATGGAAGTGTTAAATACTAGGTTTATTCGTTTTCCCTCCGGTCCTTTGAAACTAATGAAATCAGAGGACATTTCTGAATCCACTGCTGAGTGTTGAAATCTAAAAATAAGAAACAATGGTAAAAATAATATAATATGTTTAACGACTTCAAACGTTTCGAACCGTCGATCCATTCTACAAGTAACGTGTTGGTTCTTTATTGGTTAGCAGCGTCAACGGAAATTCTTCGATTGATTGCGATCGAAGTCGATCGCTTCAAAGACGCCTTAAACGATGGATGAAAAAAGAGAAAGAATTTAAAGCTTCAGTATAATCGATTTCGAGATGATTTGAACATGTCCTTGAAACGGTTGGGAATAGAAAATAAATAAAGCATGTCACGACTGATTATTGTGAAATAAGAGTTATACACCTAACACAGAATTTTGTCATCGAGCCTCAGTGATCAGCAGTGACGTCATCATCAACCACCTCCGCTGGGCAGGTCATTTCCAAAAAAATAAAATACAGACTCCCTAAAGGAAATGATATATGGCGAGTTTTCCAACATCACCAAGCAATTGGAAGTCCTGAAACTACGGTGTAATAGCTACCTGAAGCGCACACTGAATTTAACCAATCTCGTGAGAAAAAAATGGCAGGTGTGGGATATATGCGAAAAGGGGGGGGGGAAAGGTACCGTTTAAGGCTAGGTTATGGTTAGAAACAAAAAAAAAAAAAAAAGTAATATACGACGTACCGGGCGTATCTGCATCACTCTTTGGAAAAGAAGATAGAAAGGATAGCTAGCTCATTTATATACCCGAAGGGCATCTTGGGAAGGCAGGGCATGATGGAAGAAGCTATTTTTTTCTTGTCTCTTCCTTTTTTTTTTTGATCGGAGGATATAAAAGCTGGGAAAAAAATCTCCTGGATGGTAAAAAAAAAAGAAAAGTATTTGTGCGGTGTTATATTGATGGCGAGATGCCACATGTTTGCTCGATAGAAGAGGGCAGAAACGTGCTGTTGTCGAGCGAGCGACTCACTCCTTCCCGAACCCCAGAACCGAATCCTGATTATAACCTTAGACCGGAAAACATTTAGAGTTTTTTAAGCCCTTTACTCTGGCCCCCATGCGAGCGCTTGTTATGATAAAATCACAAACAGAAAGGATGTGTTAATCGCCAGGGGTATGCAAAGGAAACAATAAATAGCTTAACACAGTTTACGCAATTGAAGTGTCGCGTAGTTCTGTGCATTTAAGCTTGATTTTGACACAGTGCTTTACAGCATTGTCTCTATCATAGTTTTGTCGACCCTGCTCGAGGGAAATGGAACGTCGTTTCAAAAGAGACCATGTTTATGGGATCAATGCTGATGAATGCCGTGTGCAGAAAAAAGGGCTCTTACATCGTGCAGGGCGTGCCAATTAAACGTGGAAAGACTTGAAAAGGGATTTCGCTTTGTGTATTTCTGAATTAGCAGGTATAATATTTCCTGCTAGATTAGGTAGCCATAAACATGGGACTAGTGGCTCTTATGAAAATTTTTATATGTTAATAGCTGAGATATCTGGCTACAACGATCACATGTACTTCGTGACACATACTTAATTTACTGAATTATATCCGCTTTTTTGTAGTGTTGGTACAATACCTAAGTATGTCAATTTTCATTGTTACCTGGATTCTATCGCTTTACGACGACTGCAGGGAAAACAATACGTACATGCATTCATCGTAGTCACTTACTCTCAAATGACCATATTTGCATACGAACAAATAGACTCTAAAAACACAATAAACGTTTTAATAATTTATAGATTAACTAGCGTATCTCTTTCATTCATGCCAGTTGGTTTGCCATAATGTTTTACTTGGACTTCGTATATATTTACGCAATACTTTTGAATTCAACTGTTCAGTAGTGTCCGCATGTGCTTTAGTTTATACTAGCGTCAAATAAATTGTATTGCTGCTTAAAGAAATTACAACTCTTATATATATTATAGCTTTATTCTCGTTGACGGAGGGTCTATAGTGCTTATTGATCGAGAAGGAATAAATTATATATAGTTAACTTTTATTTCTCATCTTAAATATATATATATATATATATATATATATATATATATATATATATATATATATATGTCCTTACTGTCAATTCCACTTAAAATAGGGACATGGGTCATGGGTGTAAAGGTAAAGAATGTAGGAAGTTCAGCAAGGAGATTTATGTTTACACTACATTGGAATTTCTGCATGTCAGTACAGACAATGAAGCAGGAGATCTGAGGTAATTACAAAGTACACCATCTCGAGGAAAGACACTACTACAGTAGAAGGTTTTCCGGCATCTAAAAACCTCTACATTGAAGGGATCGAATTTTGTTGCTTGCCCGGTTAGTCGGTGTTATTAACCTTGAGAACACAAAAGTGTTTGAAAGATCACCTTCCATTAAAATAGTTATAAAATAGACACAAGGATGCAACATTATAGCAATGGGACCGGTGGTATTTCACAGTGCCGGAGCTATTAGATGTTAAACTAAGAGGGAGACACAAGTGCTAGAGGTTCTAAACGAAACAATATTCTACGCATGGGCGAATGAAAGTTTTATAGAGATACACGATAATGTCAGGTGCGATTAATTTTCTAGCACGGTAGAGGGAGCATGCATTCCTGGCAGCAACCTTCCCCATTTTTTCAGAGTATTATAGTATTATAGGCCGATATTTTGCAACAGTTTGTGACACCCACGCCTGTACCCGTCTCTAAAGTGTCAATGTAGCGTTGGTCCATTCTCATTTAATGCTAATCTTTACGTTCTATTTTAATCAATAATTATTTTACTTTTTATGATCAACTTTTTGCTTTTTGGGATCAAGTATCTTGACTTCAATAAACGATTATCTTATTTTCTGCAATGAACTATGCCGTGTTTTATTTTCGGTTAGATATTATGCTAATAAGCAATATAGAATAAAAAAACAAAGAGACACTCATAGTATAAGCGTTGACAAAGAAACGAAGGTCTAGTATTAGTCTGACTATTGCCGTGGAACGGGCTAAATCACTATTAATTATGTAATAGCTGTAGGAAAAAAACTGATGATTGCCAAAAGCAAAATGTCACCCACAGATCTATGTTGTTCACCCATTCATCTTTAATAATATAATCAACTAGATAGTTAAAAAAAAATTAACCGTTGCATTAACATATGTTAACGACGGAAGATACGCTTGTAACAACGAATGTTACAACGTTAATTGTTTAATTCTATATTATCATCATAGCTGAGAAATAGAAATATTAATTCATTTGCTATCTCTATAATACATGCGTTTACGGTGCGCACGGACACACTATGTAAACTAGTTGAGAATTCGAGCTTCATTGTTTCTTTAATGTTCACAGAAATATTTAAACTATTACGAGGTTTTAAAACCATGCAGTATGAGAAAAGATGAGAGAAATAAATGGATCGCTTATGGTGTAATTGGTGGAGTGCGCAGCTGGTTAAAATTTACCGCTAATCAGATGAATGGAAACGGCTTTTTGTACAAACATAACAGTCGTCGAACTAAATAATATTTAAGCATGAAGTCATGGCCTTCTATTTAGTCTTGAGAGAAAATGAGTCCCATATCTAAAAGGTGCTTCGCGTGTAATTGTGAAATTATGATTGCGCAATCCTTAACCATACACCTCGTAGGTTAAAAACTTGAGTTCAGTGGTAACGATAAGTCCAGAACGATTGCAAATAATGCTGTGATAAGTGTTATTAGCATTCTGAAATAGCCATTCAATTATTACTGACAAGACACAATGTCACTAAACATCGGCGAGCTAACGTGAACCAATAGATCAATGTATTACGCTTTAGCATGCATTATGTTTAATATATATATATATATATATATATATATATATATATATATATATATATAAATTGAAATAGGAGTGGAAAGTTGTTACGTACAGATCAGCATCAAATGGTCTTATCGTATAATTAAATAGAATTGTATATTCTAGAGACTATTATTATATAAAATACGATGTGCGTGTGGGGCTTTATTTAAATGTGCTGGTATTTAGTCTACAAGAACTGAAGGGCAGTGGTGGGCAGGGTAGGGGATATGACTATCAACAATAACGTAAATAAGAATGACATATTTTATAAACACGCCTAAGCGACACGTGCATTACGGATCTCTCTGTATATTCAGAAAGCAGATATATGATAAATTGTTGAATGCTTATCGATTACGTCATATAGAAACGCTTCTGTACATTAAAACAAGAAAAATAAACGAATAAATTATGAATTTATTATCGTTTATTCTGAGATTGTAATTTAAAATTTTAAGTTACAAAAAATATACATTTGTTTAATTTCTGCATCGTTTCTAAAAAAAAAACTAATAGTGAAGAGTGAAAAAAGGCAGGAAGTGTGTTGTAGGATCGGGGGTTCATACTGCAGAGCAGCCAAATGTGTTTATTTGAGTGTGGCTACCTTGGGATATCTTCACTGGACGTTCCCATAAGTCTCTGCTCCTCGGTGTTTTCACAGTTATCTGTGAAGCTATACAGGATTTGGTTTTGCCAATCCCTTGGCGTATACACCCATTGGTCCCTGAAAGAATATCACAAAGGCTTTATTACAATTTCTACGTTGATTTGTGTTCAGTATGTATGGCTGTTTTCTGTTTAATTTCATGAATGCCGTTTTATGAGTACACTTGAAAAATGCCCAACTGCTCTGCTCATTTATAATTTTTATTTTTTACTTAAAGCGTTGAATTTTAGAGAGTTTTCTAAAACCAAAATTGTCTGATTGACTTTTATTAATATTGGAATACGGATTCTAGACATACCGTTTCCAGCACATCTTGATTATAATTTTCGCAAGCGGCCTTAATCTTTCCTATGAAATAGGAGCTAAAAAAATTAATTATTCTTACTTTAATAAAACTTTTAAGAAAATCAACAAGACGAAATCCGACTAATAACCCTTATGTTCACTAATGTTTAAACACATTTCTATGAATTGCTATTGTGATTAGATTTTTCGTGTCTGTTTAACAGAATGTCAATCATTTGATTTCGTTAAATTTAATTTGTATTTATGAATCATCGGTATTTAATCGAAGTAGACAATGGTCAAGTTTTTGGCGACGCAGATTGACAACCTGTGTGTTGCAAGTTTGCATCCAGTTCGTTTTGCAAAATCGCTGTGGTCTCTTCCGTAAGTAATATATTTTCTAAAGATAATTCTGATTATAAAATATCGGGAAAACCAATGCGAACACTATAATCTTTAGATTAACAAGATATAATGATGATCGGTACTTAATGTAGGGATATACAGTTCACCAAAAAGAAGATCGCTGGATTGGGATGAAAACATCTCGTTGCACGTTCCTCCCTTTCGCATGCTCTTATAAATGTGGGACCCTTATTCTAAAGTAACCTCTTACATTTCAGTTGTAGTTTGTCTTGTTTTGAATGGATACACTTAAAAAACATAAAAACATTGATTTCGTCAAAAACAAATCTAATTAATTTTCAGAAGATAAGGATGAAGAAGTATAGTATGCGAACAAAATCTTGACGACTTACAATATCGAACCATGTTTTTTCTGTTTTATTAAAGAATTTATATCAATCCAGAATACACTACTTAATTAAAAATGATAAGTTGTCTACGACTAAGTAAACACAAGGTGCCAATTTCTCAAAAAAAATTACGTTTTTGAATATTTAAGAAAAGGATTGATAGTATTATTTTGATTATCTAGACTACTGTTCTCATCTTGGGTGTTATTTTCGAACAGTTTTGCCGATGTAATCTCAGGCCTTTTTTAAATATGTATTGTCGAACTCAAGAATCTTTCTGTCGAAATCTGAATAGAATATCAAGCGGAAGTCTTTATTTAATCCACGAGGGTAGTATGCTCTCGTTACTTCAACCATAATTGAGTAAACATCCCCGGTAATTCGAAACTGTATTTTGAGTGTTTCCCGTTGCTGATTGAATTTTAACCCCCAGGAGCTTAGTTATACCTAATCCTAGCTTACGGAAAGAGAACATGCTAACCCGGTTGATCAAATAAAGTGTTCCGTTCGAAATTCCGTGGAAATTCCAGATTCGATAAAAGGTTCTCAAGTTCGACCTGAAGAAAGTCAGAGGGGACATCGATCGAAATGTTATAAAACTACCACTCAAATTGAGAACGGTGGTCCGAAGAATGCACACAATACGAGATTATGTCCCATTGGTAAAAATAAAATCAAGATATGTATTCTGCAAGCATTACGTTTAAAGTTTTTATTCCAATTTTGATGAAAATCAATTTTAGTTGGAGAAAACTGTCTAAACTTTGAAGCCTCTGCTTCAAAGGTTTCGAGTAAAAATTGAACTTCAGAAAATTGTTGTATCCAATAGAATTTGATGAATATCGGAAATATTTAAATTTTAACATGATCGCATTTGGTTTCCCTCGTTTAGAATTCTTTAAATATGTCACAGAAACTAAAAGTTCTCTAAAGTCATCTCTAATACCGACGATTAAAATCTCATCGTCGTCCGCAGATATATCGAGGGGGATTTTCAACTGCCATTGCATGAAGCTAAATTAGATATATACTACATACCTCACGCTGTATTAAAAAATCATAAAAACATTCAGTTAAAAGTTTGTAAATTATTTAGTTAGTTTTCATGTAGGTTTAACGGTTTATTCTTACTACAAATGATTCCAACTAAACGTAAATGAAAAGAATGTTTCAGTCGTGTTGCTTACAATATCAAAACATCCACTGAATATCAGTTATATTCGGTAGATATGATCATGCGGGGTGTGTTTTGTTGTATTTTGATAGAAGGAAAACCAATGACATAAACATATGTATATTAAACAGACAATTAAGTTACGCAGAATGTTTTGCGTTTCATCCACGCTAGGGTTCGTCAGGCTGATGCATAGCGTAGATAAAACGCGAGATATTCTGTGTAGCTTAATTGCCATATGCATTTTCATAATCTATGTATTGATCACTGTGGAAGTGAATACTTAAAGTTGACGCATAAAATTATACTTTCGTATATTAATTTATGTGATTAAATAAAGTAGTCATATATATATATTATATATGATATATATATAAAATTTATATTATATATATGTTCTATGTATGGTTTATAATATATATATATATTCTATGTATGGTTTACAATATATATATATATATATATATTATATGTATAGTTTATAATATATATATATATATTCTATGTATGGTTTATAATATATATATATATTCTATGTATGGTTTATAATATATATATATATTCTATGTATAGTTTATAATATATATATATATATTCTATGTATGGTTTATAATATATATATATATATATATATTCTATGTATGGTTTATAATGTATATATATTCTATGTATGGTTTATAATATATATATATTCTATGTATGGTTTATAATATATATATATATTCTATGTATGGTTTATAATATATATATATATATATTCTATGTATGGTTTATAATATATATATAAATTCTATGTATAGTTTATAATATATATATATATATTCTATGTATGGTTTATAATATATATATATATTCTATGTATGGTTTATAATATATATATATATATATTCTATGTATAGTTTATAATATATATATATTTTTTCTATGTATGGTTTATAATATATATATATATATATATTCTATGTATGGTTTTTAATATATATATTTTATGCATGGTTTATAATATATATATATATATATATATTCTATGCATGGTTTATAATATATATATATATATTCTATGCATGGTTTATAATATATATATATATATATATATATTCTATGCATGGTTTATAATATATATATATATATATATATATATATTCTATGCATGGTTTATAATATATATATATATATATATACATATATTCTATGTATGGTTTATAATATATATATATATATATATACATATATTCTATGTATGGTTTATAATATATATATATTCTATGTATGTTTTATAATATATATATATATATGTATTCTATGCATGGTATATAATATATATATATTCTATGTATGGTTTATAATATATATATATATATATTCTATGTATTGTTTATAATATATATATATATATATATATATATATATATATATATATATATATATATAGTATCAGATCTGACCGAATGATTAATTTTAGGCATAGACCAATTTATCTCATCTAAAAAATTCCAACAAAAACCTAACAGCCAGCCATGGTTCTTCCCAGAATGTGCTGCTGCTATCGCGCACAGAAATCACTTTTTCCATAGCTACCAACATAATAGATGCACTGAGACTAAAGCTGCTTTCAGGTCTGCTAGCAACCACTGTAAAAGAGTAATAAAAAATGCAAGAGAGCTATATGCCCAGTCTGTTAAATCCAAGGTAGCTGATCAGCGGCTTGGATACCACCAGTTCTGGCAAATAACAAATAGGATCCTGAACAGAAGTGTGCGTTCTATCCCAACCATTATCAATGGACCAGAGGTCATCTCGTCAGCGTCAGACAAGACCAAACTATTTTCAAAGAACTTTGCAGCTAATTCTACCCTATGCGACGAAGGCCATCAACTCCCATATTTCCTCCTATAACACAGAACAAGCTAGTAACATACACATATCCGTGCATGAGGTCGCCAAGCTTATAAAGAATCTAGATTCCAGTAAATCAACTGACCCTGATGGCATCCCAATTATAGTGTTAAAAAAGCTTCAACCAGAACTTGCTCCCATACTTACGAAACTATTTAAGCGCTGCCTTAAGGAGAAGTGCTTTCCGACTCCCTGGAAGACCTCATTAGTTTGCCCTGTATTTAAGAATTCAGGTGATAAGTCATCTCCCTCTCAGTACAGACCAATAAGTCTCCTGTGTGTTATGATTAAGTTGCTGGAATCCATATTAAATAGAGAAATAGTCAACCACCTCAACAGGAATAACCTTCTTAGTGACACACAATATGGTTTCCGCGTTGCAAGATCTACCGCAGATGTGCTGACGGTTATATCCCACAAGATTAGTGAATCTCTTGACAAAGGCTTCCTTTCTAGGGCAATTGCTCTTGACATATCAAAAGCCTTCGACAAGGTATGGCAAAAGGGTCTACTTCACAAGATTTCCAGCTACGGTATAACTGGAAATGTTTTCTCAATCATTAAATCATTTCTCTCCGATAGGCTCATAAGAGTAGTGGTAGATGGACAAAAATCGGCCTGCAATATAAATGCTGGAGTCCCTCAGGGGTCAATTCTGGGCCCAACTCTCTTCCTGATCTACATCAATGAGCTGCCTAAACACATACTTAAATCATTCGTTGACATCTATGCTAATGACACGACCATCTACGGCAACACATCAAAGGCTGTAAATGACAAAGTTCTCTCTGATTCTCCCTCCTCTGATCTCGAGCGCGTGGTTCAGTGGGGGAAGATCTGGCTGGTTACCTTTAATGCATCCAAAACCAAACTCCTATCCTTACATCGTCAACGTTCTGATCCCCAGCTGGCATCAATTGTGATGGATGGCTCTCGTCTGTGTGAGGCCCCGTGTTTTGACAAGCTTCTGGGTTTGACCTTTACTCCTGATCTGAAATAGAACACGTCCATCAAGTCTGTTGCCAAGGTCGCTGGAAAGATGGTGGGATCCTTCTACCGCTCCAGAAGATATCTCACTACTGATGCAATTCTCTATGTATATAAAAGCCAAGTACGTCCAAGGATGGAATACTGTTGCCATATCTGGGCAGGAGCGGCCAAAAAACGCCTATCATGCCATGACAGCGTACAAAATAGACTTCGTGGCTCAGTGGGGGATGCCCTTTTCTCTACCCTGCAACCTCTCTCCCACAGAAGAGACGTTGCGAGCCTATATTTGTTTTATCGTTATTTCCATGGCAGATGCTCGTCTGAACTCCAATCTCTGGTCCCCCCTCGCCAATCTTTCACGAAAAACACCCGTCTAGCTGGATCCACAGTGAAAAATTTCCCCCACTCTATATCTGTGCCTAAATAAAAACGCGGATTCCATGAACAATGCTTCTTTCTTAGAACTGCACGCCTGTGGAACTCTGTTTCGTCTGCCTGCCTCCCTCCGGACTACAACTAGGATGTCTTCAAGTCCAATGTTAACAAATTCCTAATGAACCGCCCCCTTAATTAAACACTTCATCAAATCTCCACACTAACGTAATGCACTTGCAATAACCCTTATCCCTGAGTGGCTTCTTAGCCTTGATAAGTGGTGACCACTGTGTAAAAAAAATATATATATATATATATATATACACGGCATAATCACGTTGACACACCGGTTCTCGTCAGATTACAAAAGTTAAGAAACGTTGGGCCTGGTTAGTACCAGATGGGTGACTATTTGGACGAGAACCGGTGTATCAACGCGATTATGCTATATATATATATATATATATATATATATATGATTGCAACGTCTTGTCAGACGAGTGCCACTCCCTCAGACACTTAAATTCCATGAGCCCAAAAATGACTTCCATCGCAACAGGACCATTTTTATGGACAAACGCCTTAGGGAGTATCTATACACAGATGATGTTACAGAATCTTAGCTTTGTACGACAGCTAAGTCTCTCTCTCTCGGTTCAAAATATTGAGATCCAGCAACAAGCAAGAGCAAGATAGCCAGCAACAAGTTTACCTGCAGACCAGCTTAATGCGGGTACTGGTCTCCCGCTTTATGTTTTTTTAAATCAGAGATTTGCTTCTCTTAGAAAGGTTGCCTTCACTACGGCTTACAGGAGCCATCTCCACCCCAACACACACATACATACACACAAACAAACACGGTGCTAATTGGCCGTTAACCCCCAAAAAGGGTTTATATATATATATATATATATATATATATATATATATATATATATATATAATTGCTATGTTCTTATCGAGTAAATTTATTTATTGTGTCGTTTAATATAAATTAAGGAAAAAAAAAACACTCGCATTTATCATCTATTTGTTTTTCTTAAAGAAATAACTGACAAGGGCAGGTCTTCAATTCTATATTTAACTAATATATATATATATATATATATATATATATATATATATATATACTTTCAATCTGTTTTTATATGTCGCTACGCATTCATGAGCATATTTCGGTCAGCTACGTGCTAGCAACTAGACACCTCATCAAGCGATACAGCTTATACGAAAACAAAGTTTGTAATGAAAATATCAGGTCTTCTGTGCCACAGGAAATTATTATCAGGAGGTTCTGTCGCATATTGTCGAAAATAAAAATAAGGATTAAAATTTAGTTGTCTGTCAAGAAGACAAAATAGGGATGTGGATTACGGCTTGCATTGAAATATAAGAATAAACACATGTCAGTATATGATGTCAAACTTGAAGTCGCATGTGATACGTGATGGATCAGCTGAAAAAAAACCCTAATTGTTTTAAATTGTGAGATTAAGATCAAGATAGTGACAGGTTTGCTGCAATTAATCGAGTTTTTTTATTTAACCAACTTCAAAAGCTATTTATCATATTTCATCGTTTCAATGAGAAATCCTATGGATGAGAATCAAATGAAATCCAACGATGTCATTCTTTTCATATCAACTATTTTTGTACCCATTCTTATAATTTATTTGATGTTTTTTCTTCTCAATTAAGTATTCTTGGGAGAGGAATAGAAAGCTATCTATTAGATGACGTCATCACTGAAAAAGACCCTTCCAAAGAACAATGTGGTTCATTATTATCACGCGTATAATGATATTCGAAAACTAGAAGGCCTTTTATCATCAACCACATCAAAAACTTAAACATCTGTATATATATATATACATATATATATATATATATATATACACACATATATATCTATACATACACACACAGACACACGCATACATATATATATATATTATATGCTGAAATTACGTCAGTTTCTACATAAACTAAAAGTGCAATCTATTTATTCCTTTTAATGAAACTTCAAGGATAAAGTGGCAGCTTCTGACGATACAGTTGCTAGGTTATGTTCTTTGAGAAGTTAAGCTTTTCTAAGCAAATCCTAGAAACATTCCTCTTTATCAAACCGTGCTAAACATTAATTACTATGAGAAAAAAGACCATTGATATTAAATAAATGATTTTTAATAAATAATTTAAAAAAAAGAAATATTACGCCCAATATTGCTAGAACTCATACTAGCTTTTAATTTAGCTTTATTAACTCCCCCCAAAAGCATATTAATATTTGGACGTTGTTTTTGGAGTTAAAGAATAGAAGGCTTTACTTGTTTAATAACCTCCGTATTAAAAAACGCGTTCCGGACACCCATGCACATCTACCGTTCATTGCTATTGCGAATAGTTGTGACTATGTAGAAAAATAATTTCTGAAGATCGCTCATTTAAATAGTAAAAGGTCTAATATCCTAGATCTTTAAATTTCGAATTAAAAATAGGAATCTTCGGAACTACCCTCGTAAATACGCAACATAGCACGCATGCGCGTATGTAAATGCATGCGAAATGACGTCACATTGAGGCTACAGGTTTTAGGTATATATATATATATATATATATATATATATATATATTGTGTGTGGGTGTGATTTGTTGGCGTTTTTTTTTTTGCTATATTAACACCTTCGAAACGCTGTTATTTTTTTTTTTCCAGCCGTTAGCGCTTTTTTAAGAGCTATAAGCTCTCCTTGTTATTCATATTAATATATGAATGAATCGCTCTTATTTTTATGGGACGTATATATTTATTGATATTTTAGTGCACAGAAGTATACCTATGGACATGCAGGTTTCTGGCTTTGAGCCGCCTTCAGCATAGGTTAGGATCGAATTCATGAAACCATTATCAGCAGTCTGATGCTGAACAGATAAGCCACGCCAGAACAAAACTTTAATGCACGATTTTTTTTTATCGCTTTTAAATATAAGATTTGTTGTTAGTGTTTTTTTTAGCGCTATTAACCACTTCGAAACGATGTTATTTTTATTTTCATTTAAAAAAAAAATTTCCCGCTACCTTAGCGTTTTTTTTTTAAAGAACTATACGCTCTTCTTGTTATTCATATTGATATATGAATGAACCGCTTTTATTTTTTTATGGAGCGTATTTATTTATTTATTATTAAATATTTACGCACACACACACACACACACACACACACACACATATATATATATATATATATATAGATATATATTGGGATGAGGTTTGCTGAACAGGCATAGAAGAGCGAATATTGTGTCAGGATATGGACGACTATTACAAAGTCTATATTTCTCTAAGTGTTATCACTGAAATGAACACTATGTTGTATATTTAAAGCTTTGCTGTTTACCATATCTATCATCATTAATTACCATGCTGACTTCTTTGTCTTTTGGATACAAAAAAGCGTAGTATCGGTTTTGATGCTATGCTTAGTATATTCTGTTTGTCAGTCAGTGAAGAATAAGTCCTTCTTGGTTTGGGAAATATTTATTTTTGTTCCAATCCAGAGTGCTCCTTTTAGATGAGATAGATTTCCGCACATTGCTGATTTTTTTCAAACTTTACCCCCCCCCTGGGGGAGCAAATGAATAGGAACTAATATCATCCGTTTATGCATTTAAACACACAAAACACACAAGAAAATCATAGTATATTTTCTGAACCCATTTTGAGCCCCATAGAAACTAGTGCAGTAGTGTTTTAATCGGCCAATATCTAAAGCTTAATACATCGTACGTATTTATTACAATGAACAGTTCCAAATTAGTTCAAATTTTACTTATTTCTTATAGAAATCGCCCCGGAGAAGGCATGATGCTATTTCTGTAAGAAACTAACAAGAACAAACAATTGTTATTGTAAAGACAGGAAATGCGTATTGGCCTAAGTATTGAAAAATAAAACAATATTATATATAGAGGAAAACAGTCAACAGTAAGAAAGTAAAAAACAAACATGTATTTCTTGGAAAAGATTTACTGAAAAAGGTGTATAAAAAGTAGATATGATCACAGCGAATTAATAAAGTTCGATTCAGACGAGCTAGGACAAATGAAGCAAAGGGTAGCTAAAACATTTCTGAAAAACACATGCTAAAATAGTATTTATAGAAATGTATGTGGGACACTCCAATTAGTTTAGTGCCGTTTTAATAAACTTAATATTCAACGACTAATATTTTAGAAATATTATTACGATGAACAATTTCCAAACTCCAATATGCTGTAAAAGTTAGGATAGGTCTTTGCAATGCTTGTAGCACGACTAGTTATTGCTTAGAAGATGTTACATGGTTCTTAAAAATAACCAAGCCGTTGTCTGTAGGGGAGCATGTCTTCATTTATTTTCGGTTTGATATCTTATACAGAGAGAGAGAGAGAGAGAGAGAGAGAGAGAGAGAGAGAGAGAGAGAGAGAGAGAAAGAAAGAGAGAGAGAGAGAGAGAGAGAGAGGGGGGAATTTTTGTGGTGTTAGTAGATCGACTAGTATAAGAGGCGTTGTAAAAGTAATGCTCCTATTTTTATTCCGCCCGAATTATATGCAACTGAAAGAAAATTTCATAACAAACGTTCTAAATAAATGTTTCTTTTTCGAACACAATTGAACGCTGGTACTTGAATTTTGTACGAATAGTTTCAATTCAAGTGTTTATAAATTATTTTATTGTATGAAATCAAGAGTTGCTTCTTTGATTAGACAGTGTCGCACTAGAAATGAATGTTTTCATTTAGAGCACAATTGAACACGGATACTTGACTATTGCATTTTAAAGTTTCAGTGAAACCATTATTTACAGATCAGTTGATAAAACAGTAGATTCTCTACAGTGCAATGTACCTAGAACGAAGTGTAGACCAAGTCACAGCGGGGAGGCATGTGAAGTTCCTACCGGTATACTACGAGCGATGAGTCCTGTAATTAGAGCAAACAATCAATCGATGCGATTAAAGGAATTAGCGATTAAACCGATTTCGATGACAATAAAAGTAAGGGAGGGTAAAACATCTGTTGATGCTAATTCAATTTCAAACAAAGTCTGGTCTCCAAACAAGTATCGGCCCTGTCGGTGAGGCATTAGAATACGCCGACTGCCCTCCTGCAGAGAGTAAAATTCCCTCAATGGGGGTCCGGGATATGACCTTAAACTATATCCAGTGGTGAGGCCCCAGCTTGTGCGCTTTGGGGAGTGTGGAGCCACCCTTTAATTACCATTGCTCCCAGGTCCACTCTGACCCGGAGTGGTAGTACCTGTTAGAGTCCCAACTATGAGTTAAATAGAAACCGACGTGAAAACAACAAATATATTCTATTAAACATTTTTTTTTCTTCAATATCTTTGGATTCAGCATTAAATAACCCGAAAAGGGTTGATATGCTGTAAAACAAAAACAACCAACCAACCAACCAAACAAGTATATATTTGAATCACGGTTAAAAGTTTTCTATGCTATGTTCTTGATGAATGTATGAATCTTCATTATGGACTCTTCTCTGTAAGAATATTCCGTTTGAATAAGGGTGCTTTATGATGATAATAGAACAAGTTGCTGCAGTATTTATTCATCCTGAAGTTTAGTAACATTTTAGTTTTTCCTTGTAAAATGCAGTACGAAATAATCTTCTTATGATAAGGAATGCAAACACCTGGCATTTCTAGGAATTCAACGTGTAATCCTATCAACATGTTCCCCCAGTTCACAATCCATGACTTCGTTTTTTAAATTATTTTTTCTTAAATGCTATAAATAGATTTTCCCGACTCCTCAGTCGTTGTTTCCCGCTGGTGATCATTCATTTCTGGATTTGTAAGCGTTTTATCTAAATAGTGACTTTTAATTGCACTTTTATCACCAACATGAGAAGCTGTCGTAGGCCTATGCAGTGTTTACGTGTATGATATCACATGTCTTTCATGGAATTAATGATTTTATATATATATATATATATATATATATATATATATATATATATATATATATATATATATATATAAAGTAGATTTATGTATATATGTGTGCGTATATGTGTAACAATATTTAACCGTTAAACTTTTAAACTACTAGTAATATAACACTTAAATTAACCGGAAACAGAATTCATACACCAAGGATGATTTACAACGAGTAAAACTTTTGTTTGGATGAATGAATAAAAAAAATGCAAACTGGTCATTCAACGTGCTGACATATCTGTTTTACTTTTGCGCATACGCAAATACATCCATAGTTTCAATAGTTTAATTTTAAACTTCTTTATCCATCTCTAGATAGCCCAATCGGTAGGGAACGCGGCTGGAGCGCAACATATTTTGGTTTCGATTCAAGCTGATTGCATTCAAGTCATTTTTTAAATTGGAAATCAGTACTATATATATATATATATATATATATATATATATATATATATATACTAGGAGCTTGATATGGGTATCTAAAACTGTCCCTAAATATCAGGCCTGTAACCGACGGTATCAATGACTTATCTAAAAGTTTCTGTAAACAATATATATATATATATATATATATATATATATATATATATATATGTATGTGTGTGTGTGTGTGTGTGTGTGTGTGTGTGTTTTATATCTTATAGAAGGAATTGGACCTGGAGTCTAAAGAACAGAGTTTATTAAAATATATTAATAAACGTATTAATACTTTAAAAAGAACACTGCCCACTGTACTGTAGATATACAACAAAATCAATAGGGATATATATATATATCCTAGAGCTATATTAATATTGAGTAAAAAGATTAATAATTTTAAATTATGAATCAGTTTTCAAAGGGAAAACAAACAAAATTAACTTGAGTGTATGATCGTTTCGGAAACTATATTCAATTAAATATAATTTCCTCAGCAGCAAAATGTGGAGAGAAGTTTAAGACACTAAAATAAAACTAGCATTTCTCTAGTGAGGTGGCTATTCCTTATTGATTATCATTAGAAAATTTGTTTTAAGTTCAGTCAATATATCTTTCAGCATACTGCTGTATTTTGTCTCCGAATGGTTAAAATAATTATTTAAAATTAAATGTTTAGCTCAGCGTTTTTAAATTAAATGAAAATCTAAATAATTATTTCAATCATTCGTAGACAAAATACAGCAACATGCCTAAAGATATACTAACTGAACTTAAAACAAATTTTCTAATGAACCTCGATAAGGAATATCCGCCTTACTTACAACTAAAATGCTAGTTTGATTTTGGTGTCTTACACCCCCCCCATATTTTTTGCTGATGTTGAGATTATGTTCCAAGACGAAACCTTTGTCAGTTATTGTCAATAATATTGTAAATTTTAATAAAATGAATATCGTTTTCGAAACGATTATACATTCAAGTTAATTTTGTTCGTTTTTCCTTTTGAAACTGATTCCTAATTTACAATTATTAATCTTTTTACTCAATATTAATATAACTATATATATATATATATATATATATATATATATATACCTACTTCATTTATTCACATAAATTTAATATACGAAAGTATAAATTTATGCGTAAACTTTAAGTATTTACTTCAAAAGTGCTCAATACCTAGGTAGAGCTAGTTAGTAATTTATAAAATATATATGGCGATTAAGCTACACTGAATATTTTATGTTTCATCCAACTATAGGATTCGTCAGGCTTATGCGCGAATTCTGTCGTTGCTTCTTGTTTTTATATATGTTGAGGATTTCTAGTTGGCCAATCAGCTTTCTAGTATCAACCGCGCCCCTTCCTATCCGCCAATGGGCATGAATTTTATCAAACAAAGGATCTGTTTTAGAACTAGGTTAGTGGTTTTAGGTAGCCGTTCTCCTTTTTTTTAATACATATAAATATACCTATGTGTACACAATAATGCACATATATATACATTGACTATATATATATATATATATATAGTCAATAGAGAATTGTGTCTAAAATAATAAATCCAAAATCTGCATGGTTTACAATATATTTAAATGTATTTTAACCCGACAAACGGGGTTCTCCTCCGCTAGTAACATTATAATTATGATTTTAAAGAAAATCTTCCATATAAATACTTTCTCATTTATATTGCTACCATATCGCTGGCATGATATAATGATAAGATAACAAAGATTTGGACGATTATATTTATAATCAGGGGTAATAACAATGTACCCATTAGGTATGAAAGTTGCTTTACAAATATACTGAATTTTTAGATTTTTTAGTCATAACTTTTCGTAATGATACAAGAAAGGAGCTACGCTCTGCTGATTAATAATATTATTTTCACCTGGAATTCTTTACAGTTCACAGCTTTTCTTCTTAAATTAGTGCTACCAATGTTTGCTTTGTAGAACAAGTTTTGATATTCATAATTAGATAAAACGATTTAAAATATACTCGATGTATGGTCTACGTAACAATAGTGACCCCCTTTTTTATCTACGACATTTTGGAATCATTATTATTATTGTGAGAATGACTCCCCACTCAAGACATGTTATAAATAAAAATAAAATTATAGACAGATTTTATGATTGACGAATGTTGCGTATTCTTTAAGGACATCCATTAGTCTGAGTTGCACTGGTAGACAAGATTTCGCGGGATTTTGTTTTTTAATTTGTTGTTAGTAACGATCTCCTCATTCCAATTCTTCTATTTGCTATTTGGCACAAATTGTTCAAGTTTGTCTTCGCTTGCAATCATATAATCAGTTCATTGTGCGAAAAAGAAGTGCGAAAATTAATTATATCCTCGGCCGCTCCCTGTAATTTGTTCTCTCACTTGTTTACGACGAAAGCGCGCGAATGTGACGTCATTTGTTACAAACTGTCGAAAATAAAGCTCACCCAGAGAACGATTTACGTTCACTTTACAACGTGAAATCTCAGCATAGAGTTATATCATTTGCTTTGTAATATATTAAGAAAGTCGAGGAACTAAAGTCATGTAACCTGCTGACGTCATTGAATTTGGTCTAGAGAATTTTGTCAAGGGTCCCAACAAAAAACCGCAAGTAAATAACGTCTAATGACGAAATCGAAAGAAAATAGATTACTGTTTTCGGTATTTTAGCAGTGAAGCCCACGAACGACGAAAAAAGTAAAAGATTCAAATATATAATTAATGAATGTTACCAAAAGCACGATTAATAACTCTTCTACATACCTGGATAAGTTTGTGTATTTAAACGGAATCTAAAGCTTTTATTCGGTTCGAAAAAAAAACTAGTGTCGAGCTAATAAAGTAAACAAACAATCAAGGTAGCTGACGAAAACACGCTTTCTTCGAGCGTCAAAAATTGTTCAAAGTTCGAAATAATAAACAAAATACTAATAGAAATTCACCCAATTAGTGTCAGTAAATGTTACAGTGACACTTACTGGGTGAATTTCTATCAGTATTTTATTTATTTTATTCAAATTTCTATCAGTATTTTATTTATTTTATTCAAATTTCTGTCAGTATTTTATTTATTTTATTCAAATTTCTATCAGTATTTTATGTATTTTATTCAAATTTCTATCAGTATTTTATTTATTTTATTCAAATTTCTATCAGTATTTTATTTATTTTATTCAAATTTCTATCAGTATTTTATTTATTTTATTCAAATTCTGGACCATTTTGACACTGAGAACACAGCTTGTTTTCGTCAGCCGGTACATTTGAATGCATGCAATTGATCTAGAATTTATTTTTACTAAGTGAATATAGAAAAGTAATATAATTATTGTGAAAATTAAAATTAAATTAAAACCTCTACCAATTGGATATATTAATTATTTATCAAATGAATCGTTTAATGAGTTTATTATTATTATTTGTTTATTTATGATATTTTTTTACACTCCTGGTTTGTATATAAATTGGCACAAAACAGTTGACAACTGTTTTTTAACCTTAAAAAGTAGAATGCCAATATAGGTAAAAAATATCAGAATAAGAAAAAATCAAACTTGTAATTAAATTCTATAACAAATATTTGTAATGTTTTAATATTTCATGTTTGAAATATTTCTGCTATAGTAACTTTGTTTATATTAACATTTGTTGTTAGAATTCAATTTGTTTTTATATTTACTAACTTATTTTTCGTTTTACAGTTAAACTAATTTATCGTTCCTTTCCGATTTAAAAATTATTGCTGGTTTACAAAATTTTTATTAAAAAAGAAACACTCATTTGTTGTGATTTAAAAGTTATTGTTGTTCGTTTTGATGAAAAAAATATTTATTCGTGTTTGTTTTAATATGGATTTTAAATTGAATATTTGTTTTAATATTGATTTTAAATTGAATGTTTGTTTTAATATTGATTGCAAATTGAATGTTTGTTTTAATATTGATTTTAAATTGAATGTTTGTTTTAATCTTGATTTTAAATTGAATGCTTGTTTTGATATTTATTTTAAATTGAATTTTTGTTTTGATACTGATTTTACAATGAATGTTTGTTTTAATATTGATTTTAGATTGAATGTTTGTTTTGATATTGATTTTAAATTGAATGTTTGCTTTAATATTGATTGTAAATTGAATGTTTGTTTTAATATTGATTTTAAATTGAATGTTTGTTTTAATATTGATTTTAAATTGAATGTCTGTTTTAATATTGATTTTAAATTGAATGTTTGTTTTAATATTGATTTTAAATTGAATGTTTGTTTTAATATTGTTTTTAAATTGAATGTTTGTTTTAATATTGATTTTAAATTGAATGTTTGTTTCAATATTGATTGTAAATTGAATGTTTGCTTTAATATTGATTTTAAATTGAATGTTTGCTTTTAATATTGATTTTAAATTGAATGTTTGCTTTAATATTGATTTTAAATTGAATGTTTGTTTTAATATTGATTTTAAATTGAATGTTTGTTTTAATATTGATTTTAAATTGAATGTTTGCTTTAATCTTGATTTTAAATTGAATGTTTGTTTTAATATTGATTTTAAATTGAATGTTTGTTTTAATATTGATTGTAAATTGAATATTTGTTTTAATATTGATTTTAAATTGAATGTTGGTTTTAATATTGATTTTAAATTGAATGTTTGTTTCAATATTGATTTTAAATTGAATGTTTGTTTCAATATTGATTGTAAATTGAATGTTTGTTTTAATATTGTTTTTAAATTGAATGTTTGTTTTAATATTGATTTTAAATTGAATATTTGTTTTAATATTGATTTTAAATTGAATATTTGTTTTAATATTGATTTTAAATTGAATGTTTGAGACTCATATTTCATGTTTTGCACCATTTGATTTTCTTCTTGAAACATTCGTAATTTTACATGCGTAATTGTATTATTGAATAAAGTTAAGTTTTACTTGGATCTAGTCGTATCTCTTTCTTTTATTTGTTTTAAATGTTATTTATGAGAAAATAAGGAACGTAGTTTAATCGAAAACCCATGAAATTACGAAATTTTAATTACTTTTCACGCATGAACACAGCATTTTGTTTTTAATTCTTTTTTTTTAACTTAATATCGAATAAGTTTCAGTACAAATTATTGTGTTCATTATTTTTTCTTTTTAAAGACAATTATTATTTTTTCTAATGCTTTTTTAAAAAAAATATTTGATTCATTATCGTCCGTGACTGTGCGAAAAATCTTGCTATCTAGAACTTTAGCGATGACGTCATTTGTCAGCTAAAGGGCCTCAATGATATTACGAAAGTCACATTACGTTCATCAAATACTTTTATTGACTCTTGTTCACCACAAACAAAGCATGTTGCCACATAATGGGCTACGGTTTGGAATCACGTCTGTACCTGATTTAACGGAATGAGTTGTCTGTCTATATTCTATTTAAATTTCTGCATGTTAGTATAGTCAGGGAAGCAGGAAACATGGAAAAAATCACAATGTCTGAGAGAAGAAGCTATTAGGATAGAAAGATTTCCGACATATAGGGAATTCTACAATAGAAGGGTATTGTTTCGTTGCTTCTCGGTTTAGTCAGGCATATTTACATCGATCGGGCAAGTGCTACGAGTTTGTCAGATAAAATTCAATTAAATATTTGTGAAACAAACGCAGGGATGTAACATTGCAGCGATGGAAGAGATATTGTCAGGGGGGAGTAATTTTCTAGCACGGTTAAGGAAACCCACCCTTTCCCCAGCAGCCGTTGCAATGTCCTCAATATATTTGATTCAGTTCATGTTGTCTGTGAATGTTAAGCCGAGGAGTTTTGAAAATAAGCGCCATGCAGGGTATTATTAGGCATGATTATCGGTGGTTAAGGTTTCTTCAAAAATAATTCCAGATAAACACCATATATTACTTATGTACATATTTATAATGTTAACTAGTTCAGCGTTGAATTTCGGGTAAAATGTCTTGATTTATTTACTTTTTTAACATTGGAGTCAATGATATTAAAGACCCGAAGCCACTCGAGGATAATGGTTAACGAGAGACAAATAGCCAATGATTACTTTAGTTGGGCAGTTCAAAAAGTGGAGTTTTATTAGAATTTGGATAATAAAAAGCCTTTCTTACTTGTACTCGTCGAGTGGAAGTCTGGTGAGTGCTTGCACTCTTGGATCTTTTCCATATTCCTTGGTCCTTCATGACTGTTTTGTGCGGCGCCAGCTGATGCCGTCACAACCATTTTTTTTTTAGATGAGGAGCAAAGTTCACTTAAAATGTTCAGTTTTCTTGGTTCGATGTAGTGTTGGTTTCTATCTTTTTGTTTGATTTCTACTCCAGATTCCACATGACCCATTTGCGTTTGTAGCTGATGTTGGTCAGTTTATGCATTTGATCGTTTTCTTAACGATATAAGCTGTTTTAGCATTATCGTATTATTATTATTATTATTATTATTATTATTATTATTATTATTTATCTGTATTCTTATTACTATGATCATTCTTCTTCTTCTTCTTCTTCTTCTTCTTATTATTATTATTTCTATTATTATTGATATTCATCAACGGCATCCGACATGGATACATTTGTTGTTGACACCACACGCTATGATAAAACAATGGAAAAACGAATTCATAAATAAAATGACACCTTAAAAAATGATTTGAATCTATAGTACAAAAAGAAGCGAGCATGGATGATTGCATTTAATGCTGCTAAAACTAAGCTGCTTTACTTTAAGAATTACAAGAACCTTTTCAACCACAGATTCCATGAAAAATAACACTCTACTTGAGCACTCATCGTTAAAATTCCCCTTAACATTCACAGGGAACATGAACTGGAACAAATATATTGAAGACATTGCCAAAGCTACTGCAAATAAATAGGCTCCCTTATCATGCTAGAAAAGCTCACATCTGAGAGTATCCAATATCTCTATACAGCCATCAATCGCTATTGTATGGAGTATTGTTGAAACATCTGTCTGGCGTGTCTCCTCTTCTAGACAGTTTCGAAAAGATAATCTCTAACTCAACCGAGTACAAAGTCATATTTTAACGACCTAATATTGCACATTTGAGCTTGATTGACAAGTACATTAATAAAATGTGCTCCGATGAACTCGTAGCACCTGTGCCTGCCTTGACGTAAGTGCCCTTTAACAACTCGACAACCAGAAAATTCCAGATAGAAGTTTTAAGTTATTCGTAATAGTATTCTATGTATCGTCTGTACTGTAGATAAGACCTTCAATCCCCCAAACAGTGGAACTTAGAACTGAATTTGACAGAGCACTTTATCCGTTTTATCACGAGTCATTGACTGACGAAATGAGAAGGTTAAATACATTTGGATTTTCGAGTTGGACAAGATATTTCTGGGTATAGTCAGCTATTGCATCAGCATAACCATTGTGAGAGTACAACTATGATGGAAACAACAGTACAGGCAATCAAATAATACAAATTATTAATCCTAATCTAAAATATTTTAAAATTCATAATGTGAATTATTGATGCGAGCACATAATTTAGTATAGTTTTATTAGTTCAATTGTAATAAGAAATTCCGATGTCAGCGTAGATTTTGTTTGTTTACGTCTATTTCATATATTGTACGATCCTGGATGATAGGGTGCCGATGCATTGTTTAGGTCGTCTACATTGAACAGTTTATAATAAAGCAGATACACTTAGCTATAATTAAATTCATGAAATGATTTTTATTTGAAAGTCATCACAATCAGTCCTCGTGTATCTGCTGTCCGGGAAAATGATTTTCAAGAAGCGATTAGTAACTATAATCACGAAAGGCAAATAAGATCGATAATCTCCAGGGTATCTTGAGTAATTCAAAAAGCATATTAAATACAAACGCACCCTGGCAAAGGTGGTCAGCTGTAATACAATATTTGCTATTACCAATATTCTTCGGGATTCTCGTTTCTTTAGTTTTTTTTTTTGGCTATTTTGGTGTCGTTTTAACCCAAGGGAAATTGATGTCACGGTGAATAAGCTTAAATATCGGCGTAAAATAAGATTAAATAAACGCAAACAAGAAAATCTTGCATGTGCTAACATACAGCTTTGGCATCCATGCCTGACTATAAACGAACATAAACAAACTTGACACAGAAACGCAGAAAATACTGACATTGTACAGAATAACATGCATAAACCAGTGCCTGCCTAGGTTGTATTTGAATAGAAGATCAAGATGTATGGATCTTCCAATAATTGACCATCAGTATCATGTTACTATTGCGAGTACCGGGGAATATCTATCAGCTTCTAAAATCCAAAGCTAAAAAAATCGTACATCAACATCACGGAGCAAGAGTCAGCAGAAAACCTCCATCATAAAACTAATCAAATATTTTTAACAAGATTCTTACAAACGAGACAAAATTAGAAAACATCATTGCTACGGAAATAGCACAGACAATTCGCCAAAATACACCAATACCTTCCATTGCAAAAAAATCCTGAAATAATGGACCAAGCAACATCGTTCCAAGTAGTATCTGGACGAATTTACTCATGACTATATAGATAAAGAAGGTTCTATAGACTGGAAATCGCTGAAAATGGGATATCCTATCATCAGGAGAAACTTTTAATGGATGACTATGATCAAGGTTTGATGAATAATTATTTCAAGAAGATGATCGGTTTTAGCAATGATAACAAGTGCAGGTTCTGGCACACAGAAGTAGAGTATGTGAACTTTAAAATATTGAATATCGAATGCAGTCGTTGAAAAATAAAGCAGCACGTATTATAAGTGAAACCATTTCATAGAATTAAAAAGTATTATAAGTGAAACCATTTCATAGAATTAAAAAGTATTATAAGTGAAACCATTTCATAGAATTAAAAAGAATTATAAGTGAAACCATTTCATAGAATTAAAAAGAATTATAAGTGAAACAATTTGCATAGAATTAAAAAGAATTATAAGTGAAACAATTTGCATAGAATTAAAATACAAAGTTGATCATTCCTTGCATCAGGTTTGATTTTAAATGAGTTCCACTTGTGAAAGAAATAGATTTTTCTGAAAAACATTGCAATTAAAAAAAAGAAATAATTCATATTCGAAAGTAAATAAAGTTATTGCTTTCGCTTATAATTTGTTAATAACCATTTAGTAGCTTTTAAAACCTATTTTGTCTTGCATGTATTATTAACAAGTTACAAATAGTTATATTATGAAGACCAATAAATTATTCCGTGAAATGTATTCTTTGTACAGAACACATTGATGTTTTTTTTGCGTAGATTAAAAGAAAGGTAAAATCCTTGTAAACCCACCATACTTATTTCAAATCAATTATATCATTTAAACTCTAAATCGTCGGGAATTCAAGGTTTAGAGGATCTTAATAAGAAATAAAAAATCCGGGAATCTTGCTTAATCAGTCTCTAATGGTTATGGATCCTATTTAATGTAAATCTGAAAGATTCGACGTTTAAAATAGATATCATACAATAAAAAACTATTTAAAATATCCTAAATTAAACGTAAATTAAAGGAATACTCTTTAATTGATGTCTAATATTGTTAAAATTTTACAGACATAAACTATATCTGAATTTTCATGAAGCAATTTCACGCCATCCTTAGCTTCTGTTCATGTCGTTAAATTCAATGTGTGTCAATGATCAGCGTTATGCCTAACAACTATGTTCCGAAACCCATTATAATCGGTTAATTAATTTAGGAGTGAATCTCTTACCCAAACATAAGCTCATACCCGTGTCTAACTTTACATAGAGATAGATTATAATTCATCTTTCAAAACGAAACTCTTAACACTAATTAATAATTGATTTGATTCATTTAGACGAGGGATGTAAAAATGGATGCTAAACTGTACTGTTTTAATTATTTTAGTACATTTTTACTCTCTCTCTCTCTCATATATATATATATATATATATATATATATATATATATATATATATGTCCGCTTGTCTATTCAAATTTTTCTCATGAACTACTAGGCCGACCTGGCTAAATTTTGTATGAACCTTTATGATAGAGTGCAGTGAACTGAAAGATTTGAGGGACATTACATGTAGACTCCTAAAAAAAAAGTTGGGAAGCACTAGTTTAAATGAGTCAGAAAGGGAGATAATTCGATAAACTTTAAGGCCAAAAATGTCCTTAAAGTTTATCGAATTATCTCCCTTAAAAATTAGATTTACTTTTCAATCCATTTCATTAAAAAATATCTTATACAATGCACGTCGTGTCACTGTTTGGATCTTTACTCATGACTGAGTTTCGAATCTGCTCTTGAAACACATGCAATGTCTGCAGTGAAGAACCGTGATACGACGAACAGCATTCTGTTTAAAAGTACATTTGAGACCCATTCATCGTTAAAGCTTTCTTCTACAAGAGGTCATGATTGCCACCAAGTGTAAAGTACTACTTGTATTAAACCTAACAAACAAACAAAAAAGTTGACGGCATCCTGAACGTGTCTGGTGGAAACAACAACAACAACAACTACTGCTACTACTACTACTACTACTACTAATAATAATAATAATAATAAATATGACTCCTATTGGAGCCTTCGTCTGGGGAAATCAAATATTTGCTTTAATGAGTTAACAATATGGGTGTGTCACCAAGGGGAATTATTAAACCGCAAAGGAAGGCTTGATTACTTGTGAGATTCACAAAATGGCAATATATTTAACTGTAAAAATTTTAAAAAAACTTTCAAATCACAACAAACACATTTGAACTTTGTTTGTAAACAAGGTACTCATACGGTTCGGTGATAGTTTGGCATAATCATATAACAAATTACTTTAAAAAGTATAATTTATTTTGATTAAAATAAGATGAGGCCAATAAAAATATGGCGGTTATTTTATATATATATATATATATATATATATATATATATATATATATATATATATATATATAATAAAAGAGGCGCAGTTTTCCCCCTCTGGACCAAAATACCGTAGGTTTAAAACAACAGATGCCATATACAATTTTTTTATGTTTAAACTCTCGATCCAAAGTCTTATATAACTACACTACGTCGTTTCATACACAGTTATTCTTTATATTTAGATCTTTAATTGCAGCATAGGAGAGGCTTGATCACTAGTGCCCAGATCTATAGACGAAGCAGTTCGTCCTTTCACCCTTTCCTGACAAGTCCTCCCACTATTTCAGAGAAAACCTGGTAAATATATAACCATTACAACTATTTTGAACGGACACCCTTATTAACTGAATTAAACACTCTTACAAATACAACTACCACTACCTTTCACTATCTAA
Organism: Euprymna scolopes; assembly: GCF_053919585.1. Taxonomy (NCBI): domain Eukaryota; kingdom Metazoa; phylum Mollusca; class Cephalopoda; order Sepiida; family Sepiolidae; genus Euprymna; species Euprymna scolopes. The sequence continues at coordinate 6,357,339 of NC_136498.1, forward strand.
AAATAATGATTTCTCTACTATAACATTTCTTCCTATTCTCATTAGTTGTTACCTAGAAATTCTATTATACCGGAACATACAAAATACGAACACATCAACCTCTATTCAAGATGGATTCACATAGATCATTTTATGTTTACATCTAATGAAACTACCGTTCCTTCGGTTGTAACTGTCCAAGCTTTCTTCCTATACACATTTGATTTAATAAACAATGTCGTAAAAGCTTGTGAGACGAATATATGAACTAACCTCAGGCGTACATCTACGAAATTGACCCCAACCTCACTCTAAGAACTATATATATATATATATATATATATATATATATATATATATATATATATATATATATATATATATATATATATATTCTGAAAGTTAACAAATAAAATCAGCCGATTCTCTTCCTAAAAGAGTTTTCGTTTCTTTAGTATAGGGGAAAGGTTGTTCATTATTTTTACCGTTGATCCTTATTTTCTTATTGAAAACAAAGAATCCAGCGCAGCTATTGTTCCTTTAAGCCACCATACATGCGCGTCTACCAATCTCCCTTGGATTGATAAAAATAGAATAAAACATGAAGTCACTTCGCTTACGCTTTCTTCGACTAGCGGATAAGATGGTTCGAGTCATAACCTACGGGTTAAACGTTCGCGCCCATTTATCGGATCAATTCTTTTCTTTTCTTTTTTTAAGTTTTAACACAGGGTTATTTGTGTGATTTTTTACGTTCGCTTCTTCTTTATTTTCTTATTTTTCTCTTTTTTTGGGGGGGGAGTCCATGCTTTTTTTTCCGATAATTACGTATACGTTTTCGTGTTTTTTTTATCCGTTCTCGTAATTTTTCTATTATACAATCGCATAGTTTTAGTTATTTTTTATAATATATTCCTTTTTATTTGAGTAAGACTGGGGTTTCTGTGTGAAAATAACGTTTAATTAACATATAATTGATTAAACTTTAATTAATCAATAGCTTTTTGAATGCTAAATAATATTAATAAAAATAGAAATATTAAATTATCAGAACATATGAACACATTTAAACAATATAAATATAACTTTGTAAAAATTTTAAACGATGAAAGCCTTTTTTAAAATTTAACTTGATGTAATTTAGCATATAAACGTCTGAGCAAGTTCGATCATGGAAAATATGAATATGACGTAATTATTCATGGAGAAAACTTCATTGACCTGATTGACCCCTCGATACACAGGCAAACCATAGAAGGTTTATGGCCTCATTGTAAAAAATAAAGACTAAGAAAAGACTTTTGGAACGCATTTGATGGAATTCATGTGGCGAAGAATGGAAAAGGGAGAAAATTTTCCCCGTATAATAAAATGCATTTGTGAACAAGATTTATTTTAAAATAAAAAATTAAAAAGTTTTAAATTATAAACAGTTCTATTTACATTGTTTAAAATTAAAATTAAAAAAGGTTTGTGAACAATATTTCTTTCAAAATTATAAAAAATATTTATTCCTGTTGTATAAAATTAAAATGTTCTATTTATATTTATTATAATATAATAAAAATTCTGTATATAAGAAAATAAATAATTCTTTATTATTTAAAGAAAATGTTCTGTTTAAGCGTGCGTATCTTTTTGGCGCACAACTTTCACGTTTAACATATAGAATTACATTGTTTAATATTTGAAAAACTGCGTATTTGCGGAGAATTTAAATGTGATATTCGTTTTCAGCATATCCGAAACCCACAAAAGTCGTCATTTCAAAAGGAAACTCTTCAGGTGGAAACCAATTAAAAAATTACCGTTTGAAATTATAAAAAAAGTTCGGTATTTATGTATTTTTGTTACAGGTCTGAAATAATAACGTTATTATTTCGAAAGCCATTCCTTTCATTGGAAGGGGAGGGTGTTTTGTAACCATTCAGTGCTTCCACTTAACAATTTAATAAAAAAGGTCTACTGCACCTATTGAACAGCGCTATTTTAAAATAGTATTTTCAAGTTAAATTAAAGTTTTACGATATTTTTTAATGAGATTATTAGGTGAAAGTACAGAATAGTTACAAAACACCTTCCTCTCCACATATTAAAAATGGCTTTCGAAATTCGAAAATTATTCCCAATTATTATTTCAGCGCGATTCAATAAGTGCATAGTAAAAAAAAAGGTATCGTGAAACTTTAATTTAAGCTTAAAATCTATTTTCAAATAGCGCAGTACCAAACATACATAAATACTTAATTTCTATTTATATTGTTTTAAATAAAAATAAAAAATACTAAACTTTCCATTTTTATTGTTTAAAATTAAAAATAAAAGAGGTTTATATTTTTTACAATTATAAAAAGTTATATTTATATTGTTTAAAACTTAAAAATGTTCTGTTTAAAATAAAATAGTTTAAGATTAAAATATTCTGTAAACATTGTTTAAAATAAATAAATAAAATTGTTTATTGTTTTTTAAAAAAAGTTGTTTGTATATTGTAAAAACAACTTCTGAAATACCTATATCATTGTCTATATATTGTTGGCATAGCAACATAACAGTGATTAGGGAGTTTAGTTCCTTTTATATGATAGAGGGTTCGGGGTTATTTTTTCACCTAAACTCCAGTCCTGCGTTTATTTGTTTTTTTTTTATCATCGAAATAAAAGGAAGAACCTGCATTTGTATTCGGAGTATTTTCTTTTTTGTTTGTATTGTTTTTTTTATATTTTGTTTTTTTTTCTTTCCTTACGGTGATAAGTGACATAATTGCAACCAAATATTGCAGTAATGAAAGAAATAATAAATGATAAATACGCGAAGGAAGTTTCGTTTCATTTTCATTTCATTAGGATAAGATTTCATGTTTTCGTTCTTAAATAAATTTCTTCTTCTTAATAAAATTTTGAGACGAACTATTTTTAGTCCCGGAGACCGGTAAGTAACCAGTCAGCATTATCACAGCCTCAACGGCTAAATGAGTATTTTTTGTTTTCCTTTGTGGGCAGCAGCAGCAACCACAAAAACTACTACAACAACAACAACAACAACAACAAAAACAACAACAACTGTACTATATTTTTTTTCAAGATGGGGGACACACTTCCACCAGGAAACGCTGGTTAGCGGATAATGCTACTTTGTAATAAGTACCACACAATCAACTATGTCCCGTCGTCGCAATGGTGACTCACTGTGCCGGCTTTACGAATACTTAAATGGGATTTGCTTTGATAAACACGTTACATTTGTGTCTCGACATAAATACTCTCGACGAAAATGCTCTGGACATTAATACCCTCAACTGACTCAACAAGCAGCAAAATCCCACCACACCACTAGAGCAGTCCTTAGATACAGCAAAGCCTTTTACTTTAATAGTTTCTTCCCTCGAACTATTAGAAGTTGGAATTTCTATTCCTGTCTCCTACTTCATTGATATGCAGAAATTGAAATGCAATGCGAACAGACATTTCGCCCTCAACTCCCTACACAGTGTCTCTCTAGATTTAGACCCAAATAACAGTCCCTTACTGGTTATTTGTTTATATATAACATGTGCATAATAATTGTAATGTTTTCCCGTAATAATCGAAGTTTGTAGAAAACAAGCGAATGTGTATGAATCTATAGACATGCTATTTCGCATTTACAACAAAAACCGACTATTGATTTTCAAACAATTGAAACGACTGAAGAAGATAAGCTTGTTCAGCTGAAATGGGGAAATTACCCGTTTTAGCTGAAAATCATGTCAGAATTAATTCAGCTTATGCGACATTGAAGTCAACGGCTTTAATCGCTTCATTCACACCTGGCTAAAGTGCAATTGCACTTGCCACTGTAAACCTTTGCCTCCATTGCATCAGGTTTGCGTCTGATCAGATGCTCTAAATAAACAACAATATAAGTCAGTGTGTAAATGCATTTCTCCGCCGGACAATGTAAGGATGAGCCAAAACAAAACTTATACAAAATGGCCCTCTGTTTGTAGCAGATTGAAACCGTAAATAGTTGGTAACGTTACAACGACTAAGCTTCTTCCCTTTAACAACTACAAAACTCCTAAACCAACCATTGCCATGACAAATAACGCCCTACATGAGAGCACATTTTTCAAACTTTTCGGCGTAATTAATTGAAGCAAATACATTGAGGACATTGTTAAAACTGGAAAACACTTGGTTTTTTCTACTGTCGTACTAACACAATCACATCTTATATCATTGCAAAGCCACAATGCACCCATGCATAAAGTATTATTGCAACATATGGGCTTTTCCATTTAACACTAGGCTTTCATAAGAGACAGGGTAGAACAAAGCATCAAATATAATAGGTCAAGCACGAGGAAGCACGTTCCAAATACTGTTCCATTGCCGCAATATTACATCATTGTGTCTAATTTGCAAGTAATTAAGTGAATATACTCTGATACCCACATAATACTCCCCACCTCGACGTAAACACTCCCAACTAATCCTTCTAACAAAAATACCCTATTCGATGTACAGAGTCCTAGATGTCGGAAACCTTTTTACTCTAAAAGTTTCTTCCCTTTGATTAACGTTATAAAGGTTAAATGTTACGTGAACAGATATCTCGCTGCTCAACTCCCTACATGTGTCCATGTATATCTCGTATCAAATCGTAGTCCCATACGTCTTAGCGAAAATATATTTTAGGCTGAATAAAAGCAAAAAAAAAAAAGAAAAAGACTGGTATTTACAATGGACAGAACTGAAATTTTTATAATATCTCGTTGTTTTGAGCACTGGCTCTTCAGTTTTCGGTCTAGAGTTTAGGGCGATTTTGATCATTATCACTGCATGATCAGCGTTCCCGAGTGGGCTATCAGCATTTGTTATACAATCATAGGGAAATATGGTCAGAAACAGGTCTAGAAGTGATGCGTGTTGTTCTTGCTGGTCAGGAAAACGGGTTGGAAACGTAACCATTTGTGATATGGAGTGAGATATAGAGAAGCTATGTGTTGTTCTTCCCGCTGCATCTGTGTAAGTAGAGAACTCAACCCAGTTTTTGCGGTGCACATTGAAGTCACCAAATACATGTACTTGTGTGCTAGTGTCGACAGAGAGTTCAGTGTCTATACTGTCAGATACTTTGTTTATTATGGTGCATTCCTGGGTCGAGGGAGAGCGGTAGAGAAAATAAAAGTAGCTAATGTTATGTTGTATGTTTAGTCTAAATCACATAAAGGCTTTATCGTCCGATTCTAGGTTTGTTTCTCTAGTCAAGGAGAGAGTGTTACGAATGTAGACTCCAATCCATCCATATGTCTGTTAGAGGTCTTACGACAGAGTGGGAGATAGTCAGACATGTTAAAGTAGTTAGAGGGGATGGAGGAGTCTAGGTTAGTCTTACTTAATGCTAAGATATCCGGGGTATTTGTTAGGAGAAATGCTTCAACATCAGCTAAATTAGTTCTAAGCCCACGGATGTTCGTGAATGCAAGCCTAAAGGGAGGATTTGTTTGTCTCTAAGCCTGGTTTAAGCTTATTTTTTGACTGTACTGTCATCATGTTTTTAAAGAGTTTCAGTTAGGTAAGGGGGCTGAACAAGCGGTTATGCAGAGTATTATACATGCAACAGTAGACAATCAACTGATCTTTCTTCAACTAGGACTGTGGCCTCAGGAAAACCCATCGGGGATGAGTGCAGAATCCCTTTCCATGCGCGACATGGCACTACAAACATCCCGATATTATACAACTGTTGATGGAGCAGCTGCTCTAAGCGCTACCAAAGAGTTAGGGCCCCTGTACTGCCAGTCGGAAACAGAAGCCAGGAACTGTCAATCCGGTACCCTAACCCTATCAGAAGAAGGTCAACCCAATGTAATTGCACAGGCATATGTGGTACTAAAGCACTCCCAAGTGCCCAGTTTTTAGGGGTGGGGTGCGTCGGGAGTGGGGAAAACGGCGTTCATTGCCCTAGACAAGAAACAAGATCTACCACTGAGTGTTTTTTTCGAATAACTGTAATAGCATCTCTGCGCCTGACTAAGAGGAAAAGAAGGAGTATGGACGCCGGGCGATAGACAGAGCCTATCTACTCCTTAAGCATTTAGGTTTGCAGACCGGTAATTTGTTTGAGTCACCAGCTCTAGGAAGGGTGTCATCCAAGACCGGAGAGGCCTTCCCCCCCTTTAGGTTTAGTTTAAGAGTTTTCCTTCTAGACGAATTATCTGGGAAGATTTACTGGGTCCATCAGCCCTGAGAGGGTTTGCTCCGCGCCTGGGTCCTAATCCAAGTATTTCTGCGATCTTGCATGGGTAGTTAATGTTACAGGGTTAGTTTCTAGAGGTTATATATCTAATGAATAGTTACACTCCTCAAAGAGATTTAGGGACATTGCTATTTCATTGTTACTTAATAAAAAAAAAACTCATGCAGTGTAAGTAACTATGTGAGCAGGTTTGTTAGAAGGGCGTCAGTGTAGATTAAGACTTTACCTTTAGATTATTACATTTTTAAAATTTATATGTTAGCTTAGGTACAGGATAACGTTAACGCGTGAGTAGGTATTAGGAATTGAGCTAAGATTTTTGCCCAGTCGCTGTACATTTTAGATTACAGGAGGGTTAAAATGTAGGTGCAGTACAGTACGGGTATAACTGGAGGTAAATTTTAAGTCATGGCGTATTCTGTATGTATAATTAAGTAAATAGATATTTGGGCAAGTTTTCAGTAGAAGCGAAGTGATAGAAGTTGTAGGTGTTAAGTGTGTTTCTACTATTGAAGGAAGATAATTTCAGTTTTCATTTAAGAGTCATCGAGCGTTTTGCATAACAGGGAGTATCGGATTTGGTTTCGTATTAATCGTTGCAAAACCATCTAGGAAGAGGCAGTGTTATGTATGAAGATAGCTTTGCATCTGAGTACATACTTTGACTGGTAAGTACCAAACTGGATAAGAATGAACTCTAGTACATGTCTTAGAGGTAGAAATGTATAGATGTTTAGTGATGACTGTTAGGCGGTTAGCATGTGAAGTTTAGGAGCTTGGTTAATGCACTTTGGTATAATAATTGAAGTAATTCAAAAAGTATCGCAAACAAAAAAAAACAAATAGACAACATCTCTTTCTCTCTCTCTCTCATATATATATATATATATATATATATATATATATATATATATATGTCAACTTTAAAAGTTGACCCGCCTTATACACCGGAAGATATCAACTAATTTAGAGTTAGTTTAAGGTTAGAAAGAATGCTATGGTTAGGTTAGCGTTAGTTTTGTGATGGTTTAGAATTTATTTAGTGTCAAGCTCGCATTACTTTTGTTCGTTTAAGGTTCTTTTATGGCTAAATTAGCGTACGTTGAGAATTATATTAGTGTTAGTTAAGAATTAGCTGTGAGTTAGTTTACGATTACGTTATGGTTCATATAGGGGTAGGTTAAGCTTAATTTAGGATAAGGCGAGTGTTAGTAAAAGATTAGGTTAGAATAACATTAAGGCAAGGTTAGGGCTTGTTGAAGATAATGTTATTGCAAGTTAGGGCTTGTTTAGTTAGGGTTACGTTAGTTTTAGGTTAAGTTTAGCCTCGATGAAAAATGTTTGGTTTTGTTCGGTTTAAAGCGATACTAATACCGAATATAATTGAAAAAAATCGTCACTAAACTATCGTGTGCTCACGTCATTTCACGATACGTTTTGTTTTTTACGTGGAAACTCCTTTTTGAAAATGAATAATGATCAAAAAGTGTAAAAAATGTATAAAAAAGTAAATCTAATCACTTTATATATTCTTTTTTGAAAACGTTTTTACGCTTTTTAAAATGTCAGGGGCTGCTCTATTTCGAATCTTACACTTTTTGCCTTAGGAAAGTAATTATTAAAAACTCAATTAAAAAAAATAATCGTCTGTATTTTGTTTACCGCGTTTTGAACACTAGATGGTAAATGTTAATTTGAAAAATGTAATTATCCTCATATATATATATATATATATATATATATATATATATAGAGAGAGAGAGAGAGAGATAGAGAGGGGGGAGAGTCATCCACATACAGTATTGTTTCGTTGTATCACAACTTATCAGTACGACTAGACTAGCACCTTTCTTTAACCGAACACTGAACCTACAACCATCGCGCTGATTTCTGGTTGTTTTATCCATATATAAATATTAATCCACTTTACAAATACAGCTACTTAGAATACTGTAAATGTTAATAAAAAGGCTAATAAACATTTCATTCATAACATTGCTGCAACCACGAGACCTAGTATTTTTCAATCATTTATTTAGTAATTTTGATACACATTTATTTGATATTGAAAAAAAAAGGAATCAATTGGTCTTTTTACTTGCAATTTGTAAATCGAGCACATCTTGGTGGAAACAGAAATATTGAATTGCAAAAATATTTGAAAAGGAAATAAAATAATTTTATGAAACCGAATTATTTGTTTTATTAAATTCGAATCAACCATTGCATTAAAACAGAATGACAAATAATATATAAGATATAAAATGCCATTTTCCAAAATCAGCATGGAGATATGTTAATTCTGCGATTGATATCGCATATAAACTAAGCATACTATAAAAACAATGCGTTTAATTAACTTCCGTTGGTGCGATAAATATGTTATATTTTGCACATGTATTTATCAAAATATTACTTTCACTCTATGTATATTTTAATAAATTATTTATCCTACACTGAGTTTATGTTTGTGTTTAAAAATTGAATGCAAAAATAATATGAAACGAACAGTAAATACAACATAGGAAAGGGATAACATAAATCTTAATCTTAACTCGAATTGCAAATAGAAAAATATATTAATGTTAGATTTAATCATAACCTTAACCCAAACATCCAATAAAAAAAGAAATTAGTGTTAGGGTTAATTCCGATCCTGACCCGAATAGCAAATACAAAAAGAAGTTAGGGTTAGGGTAAATCTTACCCTTAACCTTACCCCGCATAACAGATACGAAAGAAGTTACTCACTTTTTTGCATAGAGTTTCACAAGGAGACTCATTTCATTACAACTGTCATCGTCATCCTTCCCGCCGCTGCCTGTACCGGCATACATTTTGAAAACAAACGCTCACAAGCACATGCAATTTTCTCAGAAGGGTGATGGTAAAAGAAAAAAAAAATAATGAAGATGCAACTCCGTTTCCTTGGAAATGTAGTCCAAATTATAGTTGTCACAAAGATGTTAGAACTAAGAGATAAATATATTACTTTCACGTAATGAACTACTATCGTGTTTTAAATACAATCAGAGGTAATTAATGATCATGGCGTGTTCGTAGAACGAAGACGTTCATGTTATAAAGTCTATGATGTAACAGGTTGTTATGCAATTGTTTTGTGTATGTTTAAACCTGATTTAAAAAGTTACTGACATCAAACGATAAGAACGACTGTCCTTTCAGAAATCGTCGCTGCGATTGAAATGATTATAAAACAGTGAACTAGGAAAAAAAGAGATCAAACTTGCGAGTAGACATCACCTGTGCGAAGCGCGCGTAGATAATGCTCTTAGCTGCATATTACACGCTACAAATAACCTTTTAATTAGTGCGAATATGATTATTGTTTTTTTTTTCATTGTGGATGTTCTCAATTGTAAGCAAACGTCAACAATGATGCAGGCAGATTAAACAGTTTCGTTTAACCGTTATTTCTTAAAAAACCTCATTGCATCACGATTACAAGTGTCGTTCGTCGGGCAGTCGTGCGTCCGTTCGTAAGCGTGCTTAGTGAACAGACGTACCTGATTTTATATGCGTTCAATGATATTTCTATCAAGAAGTCAAAACATACCAAGGTCAAAAGATAAATTGAACATAAACGGTAATGAATTTGTCAGGTTTACGATGGTTAAAATTATACATAATTTAATTATTTAAAAAAGGCTACCCAAAAAAAACTTGTTTACATTGAACTTGAAAACGACTATACTGTAGCCAGCTGAGAAAAATCAGCGATATTGCTGGGTAGTTCATGGAAAGAAACACTGTCCATAGAAGCTCTGTTTAGTGTTAAGTGTGAAGAGAGAAAAAATGAAATCATTGGCATCATTAAAATATATAATTCCTCCGAAATAATTTCTTCTTTTGTCGACAACAATGCTCGAATTCTCACTGGTTCTTGTTTTTTTTTGTTTTTGATAAAATCTAATTTTCCAATAGGAAAACTAAATCTTTAAGACTGTTTTTCATCTCCAGATCAAAAATAAAATACAAATCTGTTGCTAAGATTGCTAGAAAACTTATTTGAGCATTCTATCGCTCCAGAAAGCCTCTCATCCTTTACCAGAAAAAGAGCCAGATGCATCCTTAGATATTGTGTTGCTGTCATACCTCAGTAGGTGCTGTTGTCTGAACAGTAAACAAAAGCACTTCCACATCAAGTGAGAGATGTTCTCTCCTCGTCCATACAGCATATTTCATATAAAAGAGGTATCGCTAGCCTATCTATAAGAGATGTTTGCTTCAACCCAAACTTCTAACATCCCCGTAAAACATAAGGAACCGCAAGATTAGAATGCATTATTGTTTGATTATTTCTTACGTAAATGAAACAGTGAAATAACTTACTACTGAGCTTTATTCACGTATTGAGCACTATTGAAGTAAATACTAAAAAATTGATTTGAATAAACTATAATATTTAATAAAATTTATAAGGAAGTATATATATATATATATATATATATATATATATATATGAATTATATATGGATATAAAATTCAGATATAATCAACGCGTGGTATAACAGGAAATTGAATATATATATATATATATATATATATTTAATTAGTTTTGTATAAAATTGATTAATTATATAGACATATGTTATATATATTGCGGTGCCACCGTTCAGTCTCCAAAAACAAAGGGTACCCTCTGTAGGGCAGCTGCGTATGTGATAGTGAGGCAATGGTTGTGCACTCCGAAACCATACCTCTCCTGAATCGGCAATGTTTGAGTCCAGGACGACTGGAAAAAATGCAAAGATAAGCAGTGCACATACACCACCTAGAAGTTCCAAATAGCCACTCATTTAATACTGACCAGATTCAACGTTGCTTAACTACAGTGATCCAGCAGAAACCGGTATGCCAACGTGATTGTGCCGTATAGCTAGTTCGCATGTATTATAATTATTAATATTACTTAGATAAATATATTTAGAATTATTATAAATAATAAATTAATAAAATATTAATAGAATATATTTTTAGTAGTGTATATCGAAATTAATACAATTTATTAATACAACTATTTAAAGTTTAACGAATTTAACTGAAAATTCAAAATGGCGTAATAAAAGTTAAATTGAAAAAAGATAAATTAAATTTTCTTCTTCCAATTTTCGGATCTTATAATCATACCCGAATACATTTTATTTTCTTTTAGTGGATTGATAGTTACTATTTCTTTTTAATGACTTAAAGGCAAAATTGATTTATACAATAATTAAATGAACGATTTTGCGCTACGAAAGAATTGTAAATGTCAACGTAATAAAAGGAATAAATTATAGGATGGTCAACATCACCAAATTTTAAATGTAGACTTTTGTCATTTCTTATATATATATATATATATAATATTTTACCACTTATTTCCTTATTGGGAACATACTTATTATTTTTCCCTCAAATGTTCGGTTCATACTGATGCACATATTTACTTTCATACGGAACATCATCAGTGCTTAAAACCATATAACAAATAGTCATCTCTAATTTACAATAATTTTTCTCACACAGTCTGTGCATTTATATGCCACGCAAAAGCTACACACACATAAATATATATATATATAGAGAGATAGAGATAGATAGATAGCTAGATAGAGAGAGAGAGAGAGAGAGAGAGAGAGAGAGAGAGAGAGAGAGAGATGCATCTACGTGTGTATGTGATTCTGGTTAAGGTGATAGAAATGCTTATTAATTAGTTCATACGAATTGCATTTCTTTAAGAAGTTGATTGCCTTCCTGTCGTCTATTCTATACAGATATCTAAAAATCATGTGTTTAAAAGTTAATAAGAATGTTTGAGATGATTGATCCTGAAATATCTTATGAAAAAGAAAACCACAGGAAAATAATTCTTTGATAAGGAAATGCATCGCTATAAATACATAAATTACAGTTTTGATGATAAGCATGGTAGCAATATTTACTTATTTAGTTTGATGTTTTCGGCAAAATCGTACGCCATACTTTCATTCTTTTTTTCTGTTTGGGTAGCGGAAAATTACGAAGCAAAAAGTAAAATGTCGAGGACAACCGAGATGTTCGATTATAATTAACTTCTATAAGGCACGTTTTCTTAAGCAAAAACGTAGCAAGTTGTTTAGGATTACCCGACCTAGGGTTGAGCCATAGCCTCCTAGTCCATTAGAGACCATTCTAACCTTATGCCAAGTCTGACTATTTATAATGGCATAATGAAATATCATTATGTCATTAAACAAAATTAAGAGACAACTATCCTTATACCGATAGAAATAAATCGTATAAAATCCCTAAACGTCTGAAAATGTTCCGTCCTGCCATTATTTTGTTTAATTTTATGCAATTATCGAGGCTTGATTATGGCTCAAATTTGACCAACATGAAGTTTTTCGTTCTATTTCGAAAGGTCTTACGCTACTTTTTTAAAATAAAATAAAAACATTTGGAAATAAGTTAAAACCCCCAAAACTTATTCAAGAAAGTAGAAGCGTAAGTTATCTGTCCTTTTGGTAATTTGCTGTGCATTTTTTTCATCTCGTTTCCTTGCTTTTTTAGCAATTCTGGAAAATCACTCACTGATTTTTTAAGTTTGCAAATGTTAATTCATGAAATGTGAAGTCATACACACGAATACAGAACATAGCATAATAATGAGTTCACTGCAATAAGAAGGGTTCATAAAACATTTTAGCAAAGTCGATTCAATAGTTTCTGAGTAAAAGTAGAGCGGATAGACCAACAGATAAACAGACTAATATAATATAGATTATTAATCGCAACAATATAAATATATATATATATATATATATATATATATATATATATATATAATAGGATTAAAGATTAAAGATAGATTCTTTAATAGAGATTTATCAAAATATAAGAAGCTCATCATATGGGGACAAAAATAAATATATACAGCATTTTAGTGTACATGTAATTATTTTTCAGTTCAATAAGGAAATACCTATGGAAAGAGGGGTTATAAATGCTTTTATACCTTCGCATTTCGAAGCTAATGCTTCCCATCAAGAGAAAAGGGGATAATTCACAGATATGAGGAAATATGACATGTGTAACCATGCTATCTTCTCTTCTGATGAGATGCATTAGGCTTCGAAAAAACGACAAGTAAAAGAAACAGGCATATTCATAGGAAATGAGAATTCAAGGAAAGAGATCTTATGAGTACTTGGGAAAATACAAGCAAAATTTAATGCAATATATATATATATATATATGCGTGTGTGTGTGTCTATATATATATATATATATATATATATATATATATATATATGTGATTACTGCATCTTTCCAGATGATCGCCGTCACATTGAGTTCTCCCAATCTTGTCATCCATGCCATCTCAGATGACTATGCACTCCCGCCGCAAGTTTGGACATCTTGAAGCAGATGTGACATACAAATTAAACAATTTTAATCGCGTTGACTTCCTCTGGAGGTTGAGGGTACTCCTATGAACAGTCACATGTCTTCTCAAACCAGCAGTAGACTTGCTAGCTTTGCTGCATGTTAAACAGATTGTTTGGTTCGGACTAATAGATGCAAAGTTGACCTGAACAGGAGTTTTGTGCGACTTAAAGTGGTTGATGTAGCCAGCTTTTGACAAAAGCACTCGTTCACAAGTGTCGCATTTCAAGCTCTGTGTGTCATGGTTAAGCCCATCAATTAAACCTTTGCGAAGCTCTCGCTTCAGATTACTGTGGGCCTGCTTTCTTTTTCTAGAGCATCACGACTTTCACGTACAAGCTTTCACTACTTTGGCCTTTGCAGAATAAGTTCTTCCCATGTGTCAATGTCGATTTGTAAGACTTTCAAATTAGTCTTCGTAAAGTCCCAATTATAAAAAATCTGAAAACGTTTAAATATTTAATTTTTAGTTATTTATTTCCATTCTGATTAATATATATATATGCATATATATATATATATATATATATATAAATATATAAATATATATATATTTATACATATTATTATATTAACCCTTATCCCTGAGTGGCTTCCGGGCCTTGATAAGTGGTGATCACTGTGTAATATACATGTACATTTTTGCTTTATATATCTATTTATATTTTCCTTTATATAAAGTCTCAGTTTTTTGTTTATTTATTTTTAATATTTCTGTGCACAAATATGTGCGTATATATGTGCATTGGTCCTGCTATGTTTGGTGATATGCATACAAATATTTATTACTTATAACTTACTAATAATATGCTTTCGCTGACATCTTTATTTAAACGTTTCTAAACTTGCCATACTGACCACTCGCGTATTCCTTAAGCCTTTTAGTTCTTCTCCTTCTTTGTTTTTCTTTTTCTTTTCTTCTTTCTTTCTTCTTTATTTTCGCTGCCACTTACTTTTTCTTCTTATAGCATTATACCCTTGTTTTTTTGTGTAAGGAAATGTACACAGACAGACACTTTCACACACACACACACACACACATATTTATATGTATATTCGTCGAGTTTAAACACAAAAACTTACACCGTTTTTAGATCTGTTGTCATTTTTTAGAAAATCACTAATCATAATTATTTGAACATTATAGAAATCGAATTAATTTTTTTTTTAATGAATTCTTGTTGTAAACACGTATTTGTCAATTTTAGTTTCGCAAATTAAAATTCCATTAAATGACGAAAAAGCCAACAAAAATATTGAATTATGCAAATTTTTCAATTGTGTTTTAATCCCAAATCATTAAATGGATATAATCGTCGATTTAAAGTAGATTATCTTTTGTTCAACACATTCTAATTTCACATAAAAGATTAACGGTTGTTGCGATGAATTAATCCGAAGATTTAAAATCCTTAAAGCTGATAACCTTACACTCAGTTAATTAGGAGACTAAGATTTTTTAAGTTACGTGTGACCGAAAAAAATTCTTTATTGTCTCTCCTTTGTTATACAATCGATGTCATCTTTCGCCCAAGTGTTAGAAAGCAACGAAGAACGAGAAAACGAAATATAACAGAAGAAAAAGGAAATGTGTTTATCGGTATAATAATTGAAAAGAAGTTTTCACCGTGGTAGATAAAAGAAAGCTGGATGGGATTATAATTCAAGGTGTGACGGACATGAGATATATTAAGATGTTCCTTGGATCAGGTAAAAGTTTTAAAAGATAAAGATAAGCTGATATGAACTGACGAACTCGGCAGAAAAACAGTCTTAGACACTAGTGCTTAGGAAGTGTTCCCACGATGGTGTAACACACGCACCCAGTGTGCAACTACGACATGACTTCAATAAGTTTCTAGACTTTTTCGTATGGACACTGTTATTGATAGTACACGCATGAAACTCTAGTCACTTTTGAAGTAATCTCCTCCGGCTGCAATGCACTTATTGTAACATTCCAACAGCTTCAATGACCCTTACAGCCTATTTCATTACCTTAACCGTCTCATAACGACAGTCTCTAAAGTTTTACTTTAGCTTACGGAATAACCAAAAGTGACAGGTCTGGATTAAAGGGAGGGCTAGGAACCGTTTGGATGCCCAACTTTATAAATTGTTTGATCTTCTCTGAACACCCTTGGGACAAACTTCGCACCAATCTTCCGCATCTTCAGTCTCTGGCCAATAGTTATATGTACAGTTTCCATAGTGACATCAAATACTGCAGTTATTGTTTCTATAGACACACGATGACGGCCCTTATTCACGAAATTCTTTATTAGGTCAATAAACTCTGACTTCCTTACTCCTTCCACGTCTCCTATCATCCCCCCACATACTCCCTGCCTTCCTTGAATCTCTTAGTTTATAAATAATGTAAAATTCTTAATTAAATATTTGAAATGTAACGTTTTCTTTCCATAATCCTTTAAGTTGCAGCATTGGTAATCTTAGGTGGGAAGAGTTTA
Source organism: Euprymna scolopes (assembly GCF_053919585.1). Lineage (NCBI taxonomy): Eukaryota > Metazoa > Mollusca > Cephalopoda > Sepiida > Sepiolidae > Euprymna > Euprymna scolopes. The sequence continues at coordinate 6,373,466 of NC_136498.1, forward strand.
AAATCTTTCCTTAAAAAAGTATTATTTTAAAAGATTTTCAAATGGTCCTAAAATTTTGATCGGGAATGTATTTCTTTCGGTATGCATTAATATCATTAATGTTTATAACAACACTAATAATAATAATAATAATAATAATAATAATAATAATAATAATAATAACTTTTCCGTCCCAATGTTAAGACTATGGCTTTCAATATTAATGATGATAAAACAGACTGAAAACAATAATCAATGGAAATGAAAATCCTTCTGAACAGGAATTAAAATTTCCTTGTAAACGTAATTTTAATCGTATTAACTGCCAACTTCAACAAAATTTTCGAAGACAAGATTCCTAATGTGAGTCTGTTTCTAAGTAATGACGTCATTAAAACAAAATGGAAGAAAAACAAATCAGATGCATTTTTTTTTATTAAAACCGAATAAAATCGTAGAATCATGCATTTTGTAAAAACATATTTTGTAAACCGAATGGCAAATGGCTGCTAAACGGAGTTCGAAGTGTTGGAGGTTTTCTAGCATCAGTTTCAGATGCCATGTTGCTGTTTCTTCGCAGGAATCAGATTTAGTTTCTGGGATGATGCTTAATGGTACAAAATAGAGCTTCACAGTCATCTGAAGATGATCTAAAATTGGAGGCAAGCAAAACCTTGCAAGATGCACCATGCCAGATGGTTAACACGGCCAAACAAAATACTAAAACTTCATATGTCTCATCAGCACGCAACTAGAAAATCTTCTATTGATAAAGTACATTGTTTAAGTATATGCACCATCATGGTTTCATATCAAACATAATCATTCATAAAAATTACACTAATTTGTTTTTGTACTATAAAGCCAGTTAATGACCCTGATTTATCATAATTATTTTACTCACTAGAAGTAGTCACATAAGCTATCTTCAAAGATTAAAACATTTTGTGATGCTCCCTGGAGTCTGAGTGACAATAAGTATCCCAAAATTTCCAGTACTCTCCATCATTCTCGATACCTTTGCAAATGAATTTGCGTTATCGCTACAACTGCTTACCATTAATTTCTCGTTGGCAGCGACTATTGGCTTTCATTGGAATATAGGTGGCAATTAACCGTGTCAGCCCTCATTGCACTCATCCAGTGGAGATACCCACACTCAAAAACGAGGGTCGGGCAGGAGTGCAAGGGGTTTTACTTACAATTATCCTTGGCAGTTTTCATGATTTCAATGTGATGTTTTTGTATGTTTTATATCTATTATTATTTTCATTATTATTGTTATTATTATTTTCATTATTATTATTATTGTTGTTGTTATTATTATTATTATTGTTATTATTATTATTGTTATTATTATTATTATTATTATTGTTTTCATTATTATTATTGTTATTATTATTATTGTATGTTTTATATCTATTATTATTATTGTTATTATTATTATTATTATTATTATTATTATTATTATTATTATTATCGGCCCATGTGGAACTTTCACACAAGTCAGCAAACGATCTTATTAGAGACCTGTGGTGTTCTCTGGAAGCTGAATGACAACAAGTCTTCCCAGATATTCAGCTCTCTTCTCCTCCTTCGATAGAATTTGAAAATAGATTTGCATCATCGCAACAGCCGCTTACCATTGATTTCTCGCTGGCAGTGGCCATTGGTTTATATTGGAATTTGAGTGGCACTAAGCCTCCCCAAGATCCCAGTTCTCTTCGCACGTCCAGCGGAGGTCTGGCCAATGCTCCCTCCTCGGTCTTTTCATCCTCTTTGACCCTTCTCGGCTCTTTGGTATCACTTTTTGGGGGGAACGGTGGTGAAATAATGGAGATCTGCATGATGGGGGGTGTAGAACATGTAGATCTGCAGCTTCAGAGTTCTTCATTCTCTGTAACGCTTCTTCGTTATATTGTGTTGTGTTATTCTTCGCATTCAACGGTTTTCCTTAATATTTCAGCCGTTTTTCTTATCGTTATTATTATTATTATTATTATTATTATTATTATTATTATTATGTTATTATTATTATTATTATTATTATTAATATTATGATAAGCAGTATTAATGAGACGACATGGTGTTGCGAGGTAATAAATGGTCTATAATAACCAGAAAATGCTGCATATATGCTGTTAAACACTTCAAGTGAAAGCTATAATGTCTGCCGATGCTGAAACAAATCGATTCGTTACTTTATAAACAGAAGAAAGATTGAAATTGACAACCTAACATTTTCTAAGTAAAACGTTTTAAATAATCACTTATAGTTTTACAAAATAAAACAACATTGTCTTTTACGAGAATAAATTAACCGACTTCAAAAAGCAAATAAATTTCGACAATCTCTCGTATCATTTCCGCATTTCTCATTTGAATGTACATATGCTTCGGCAATGATAAAGTGCTAAATAATATATGTAATTCTTTGAAAGCTATCACCAATATAATTAATCAATTTAAAAAAGAAAACTCATTGAAAAAGTGTTAGATTATTATTGGACAAGCAGAACGCATGGACATTCTACGGTAATTTAGAATTTTTAAAACACATTATGAATAGAATAAATAAAAAATAAAATAAAGCGAATTTAAAACAACTTTTAGAGAAATATTTTGACATTTTAAAAAAGAATTTATTAAAAACTTAGAACGTTTTCAGCGAAAATTCAACACAAAATACACAGTTTTATTTTGTTATTTTTTGCATAATTTTTTATAAATTTTTTATATGAATTTTTTATATAAATTTTTTATATGAATTTTTTATATGGATTTTATATAAAATTTTTATATAAATTTTGTATAAATTTTTTATATGAATTTTATATAAATTTTTCATATGAATTTTATATAAATTTTTCATATGAATTTTATATAAATTTTTTATATGAATGTTTTATATGAATTTTATATAAATTTTTTATATGAATTTTATATAAAAATTATAAAGAAACAAATTTAAGTTCACTTGCACATTTTTTTTAATTTTAAAAAGAAATCATAATAAAAAATCTTACAGGCTCTTCTCAAAATGACATTTTTTTACTTATAAAATAAAATAGACAATTTGAAACCGTAAAGAGACAGACATGATTTTTTTAAAAACTTTTTGGAGATGACATAGTTTTTATTATATTTTACTGATAAAGAGCAACTATAAAGGGAAGTAATTCGTTTTTCATTAATTAATGTTTGCGATGATGATGTTTTTTGTGACACTAAACGTACAGACAAGGGAATTAATATAAATGAGAATTTATTTTGCTATAAAAACAAACAAACAAATGGTTTGCCAAAATGTTTGTTCATTTCCCAATTGGATATGGAACTTATTTTCTACACTTTACATCTGTCATTAGTTCGGTTTGCAACTGCTAATCTTGTTCAACTACAATTTTCTACTTGGTCATTGTCAATCAGCTTAGGCCGGCAGAACCGAGGAACATTTTTGATAGAAAAAGAAATCTTTTACGAAATTGAATAAAACATATTTGTCATACATATTATAAACCAGCATCCTCCCTAAACACATCGCATGTGTTTTTGTAGATTTCAGATTTTTGTTTTTTTCCTGTAGTAAAAAGAAAAACGCATCAGATGGCGATAGTGCTTTGCTTGATCCTCTATTTGAAGGCTTAAGATATATTAAAAATGTAAGCATCCCCCTGATCTTAGGCTAACGACACAATACGACACATTCACGCCAATTCACGATACCAAATGCTACATGTGAAAAATATCAATACACAAGGAACATGTCAAAAGTAATGCCGTCCGAAATCATCAGACGAGATGGGAAATTGCATTATGTTGACAAAAGTGCATTGCGAATGGTGATAACTATGCAAAAAAATGCATTCTACACCACAATAATATCACACGTTTTATTGATACAACTCCCGTCTTGGTAGCTTTTTAATTTTCCGATTAAAAACAAAAAAAATGGTTTAATTTTAAACGATCCTCTTGAAGCATATTTAGTAAATATTTTTAGCCCAAAGAATAAAATAAACTAACATTCGAAAAACATTATTAATTATTATAAATAATGCCTTGAATAATGTTTGGAATAGTGTATTGAATAATGTTTTGAATAATGTTTTGAATAATGTTTTGAATAACTAACCAAACAGGTTCGTTAGTTACATTACTCACTTTCATGCTATTATTTTCAGTGACTATAAAAACATCTCTTAAAAAAATTCTGGTAACTGTTGAAAAAATACTGATATATATATATATATATATATATATATATATATATATATATATATATATATATATATATATATATATATATATAGGAAACTTAATAAGAGAGAAAGGCTATAACATTGAAAAAGGAAAATTGCTTTATTATAAATGCGGCATTTATTTGTAAACTCATCATTGATTCTAATGCCTTGCATTCAACAACTAAGTTACTATAAATTAAAATCGGAAAGAAAATAATGTAAATTCTATATGTTGTCAAATAGGCGGCTATATAGAATCTGCCTAATCATGACTTGAACATCACAATATATATATATATATATATATATATATATATATATATATATATATATATATATCGTAAATAAAGCTTTTTATACCACAAGCATATTTATAAACCATTCATATTATCTTATAGGCTATATGTTGCGTCTTACATGTGCTCGTTAAGTAGTATAGATGGACTAAACTACTTATGAGACTCATATGAATCTATAAGAAAAATACAGTTTATATATATACTAGCATGGGTTCCCGGCGTTGCCCGGGTATTTGGAAGTGTATGTTGAGCAAAAAAAAAAAAAAAGCGGTCGATTTTTTAAAACTTTGACTCCTATTATGACCACTAAACATTTATTGTTTTGGGTTCAAATCAGGTTATTAACTTAGATCCATGTCAAAGGAATCTATATCTAAAACTTCAAGTGTGTAGACCGAAAATTGTCGGAGGAGTTTGGTAGAGTTCTCAAAGGTCAAATCGCAAAATTTCTGGCCAAAAACCAATCAGATCGATTTTCCCAAATCTCAGTATCCTGTATATTTAATTTCGAGTATGTAGACTAAAAATTGACAGAGTTATTGCGTAGGGAAATGTACACAGACACATACACTTTCACTTTATATATATATATATATATATATATATATATATATATATATATATATATATATATATAAAGCAATCATGAAGGGACGACGTATTCCTTCGGAATGCATTTTATATTAAAAAAAAAGGGAGAAAGGAAATAATAATAATAATAATAATAATAATAATAATAATAATAATAATAATGGTAATATATATATATATATATACATTTTAAAAATAATATATATATATATATATATATATATATATATATATATATATATATAAGTCTTACTGCGATACTTATGTTTCCGCGTACCTTATTTTTCTGCCATTTTTAAAATGACTTTAAGTTTTCTTTTTGATAATAGCAGGATTAATTAAAAATCTTATCTCAAGACTACATAAGACATATCAGCAACCTAACCTACTGATGTTTGTGGAATATTTTTAGTACAAATAAATAAAAATAATAATAAAAATAGATATTTATTTACCGTCGTCTATGTTGTTGATTTCCTTTCACTTTTCCGGTTTTCTGCTTTGCTATCGGCTTTTTCAATCTCTTGTATTTTATCTTTATCGGCAATGCTTCGAGCAAACTACTTATTTCTCTTTATACAATCACCCCCCTCACACACACACATATATATAAGGGAAAAAGAGAGACAGCGAGAGAACGATAGGAAGAATAATGGAAAAGATGAAGAAGAAAGAGAAAGATGAAAAACATAGGTTCTAAACATTCAAAACATAAACCGCCAGAACGTGATTCTTGTTCGAAGAGTTTTATTAGTAACATATAAGGCAACAGGAAATGGTGGGGTGTGAAGGGAATGGAATTATCGAATATTTATGCAATAATTAAAAGATGTTAGATATCAGGACATCTGTGGACGAGAACATCTGTTATTAAATGAAACAAATCTAACATAAATGAAAAACTGAAATAAATACGTAAATATTAACATTTGCAGTTAAAAATAACATTAAATTGTACAACACACTTATCTGCCAAAGTCTTCCGTCTGTTCTGCAAATTATTAAAGACGCACTACTGTAAATACGTTCAGAGTTTTAAACATTTAAAAAATGAACCGTCAGAACGTGATTCTTTTGTGCAAGAGTTTTATTAGTAACGTATAAGGCAACAGCAAATTGGGGGGATTAAAGAGAATAGAATTATCCTCGAGTGGCTCCTGGGTCTTGATAAGTGTTGATGCCTATGCAAAAAAAAACAAAAAAACATGACAACTAAGAAAAAAAAGAAGGAAAACTTTTTAACTTGAGACATCTTTTTTTACAAAGGCATCGCTATTTATCAAGGCCAATAGGCCACTCGAGTATAAGGAGTAAAGAGTATACAGTAGACAATTGGACAATCAAGTAATCGCTAGTAATGGAAAAAAGCATTTTAGCAGATAAGTTGTGAATTTGTAATTTCTTTTTTTTTCTAGATGCAAGTGCTAATATTATATTTATTTCAGTTTTTTAATCTTTATCTTTATTTCATTGTTTTATTAATTGTGTGATAGGTTCTCTCGTGCAAAAATGTGGCGATTCTATCTGGCAAGTTTATTTTGAATATATATTATTGTTTTTTTTATATAATAGATTTTTCTCATCCATAAATGTTGTTTATTATATTTTCCAAGTTGATAGCGTAAATAGATTAGGAGAGGAATCTTTCATCATACCTTCCCTTACACGCCAAATGGACTTTAAGTACATCTACGATTAAAACAGCTAATTTGAATATTACACTCATCACTATTATTGTCTTAACAATTTATTCAGCCGGAAAGGAATAGCCTGACATTGTCAGAAGACCTATCTGTCAAATCTATGCTTGCACGTCGTTAATTCTATTTGCAAGTTGAAGCTGGAAACCAAGAAGCCACACCATTATCTGATTATAGTAGTTCGTCGATATGTATTTAATTTGAATCCATTAAGCAGCGAACGGCTGAAAGGCTGCATTGAAAGCAATTTCCGAATGTCATATTCACTCATTTCAAGGCAGTATTTAACACATTGAAGTTTGTTAACAATACAAATCGAAAGAATATTTGTTGTGAAGCTTAAGAATGACAGACTAACAAAATTGCGTTTTATAACTTAAGCGTGACAGACTAACGAAAATGGGGTTTCATGTTTTAACTTGAAAGACCAACAAAGATTCTACTTCAAACCTGTGCATAGCAGTTGTATTGATTTCTGTTATTAGAATTTCTGTACTCATCTCGGACATGGTTGTATCTAAAACAGGAATAGTTTTTTAAATTATTAATTTCATACAATTCTAGTATGAAATTGACGAAAGAGGCAGACTGCATAAACTGTCGAGTAAGAACTCATTCATTATAGGCTTTCAATAAGCTTACAACTGATAACCTGCGTTGCTGACAATTTCCGAATGCTATATTTAGTTATTTAAATAAATTGCTTTTCATATTGAATTTTGTTGACGATATAAATCTATGTTTTGGATTGTTGAGATCAACATGGATAATTTATTTTGATTATTTCGAATAAGGTTGCAACGAATAAACTTGCTAAGTCGTAGTCAGTGTAAAGTACCAGTCTTGTAAAATGTGATGGTTCAATCCGCAGTGCGGACCACACTAAGAATACAACTACAAAATACTTAAGATTTCAACCTGGCCATGTTTGACTAAAACAAAACAGCATTAAATAAAGGGTTCCGTCCGAAATTTCGTATATATTTCCAAATTTAGAATGAGATAAAATGCAGATGAAACAGTAGTTCATATAATACAAATAATGCAAATTATAAACACTACACTAAACAAATTTTGACATACTGATTACAATTATTGACAATCAAAGTGTATAATTCACTAGATTGGGAATAGTAAAGTTTAATGGTAAATATAATTATTGGATTGAAATATAATTTTATAGATTGAAATATTGTTTTTTAATATATTTAAACCCTAATATGATATCATGTAAAATACCGGATCCAAACCAGAAGCTACAACGATCAAAAGTTTTCCTAAAGATATTGGTGGTACCTACAATAGTAGAAGTCTGAAGGCCGCCCAAAATATCGGAGATTTGTAGTTTTTTACAATTCCCTTCCATATAACTCCTAACGTACCAATTACGACCGGGATTATTTATGTTTTAACCCTGTGTATACGCCATTTCTTCAAGGCAAACGGAGTATAATCGCCCAACTTCTCGTCCTCTTTCTCTGTCACGTTCCGGTCCTAGGGTACTGAGAAATCTACGATTTGTCAGTTTTTTTTAGACCTCGTCAATAATGACCAACTCGAGACGATTATATTCGAATTGCTTGGTCGTCATGTCACTTTTGTCTCACCATACCTGTACATTGCCATCCTCATTTGTTCTCACTTCATCAGGTACCTACTCGGACCGATTTTCAAGCACACTTCACCCCGACCTTACAAACCTCTTAGTATATCCGGAGCCTTATACGATCATATCTTTTACGGTAAACTCTCTGGGCCAATCCACTACACCCTGCTACAACGTGCGCAGTTGACTCTGAGACCTTTCCACAAATCCGGCATTCTGCAGCAACTTCCTCTCCTATAACCGCTTTTAACAGCCGCGTTCCTAATGTCTGCTCTTGTGCTGCACAAACAAAAGCTTCAGTACTCTTAGCCAGATACTCAACTATAATCTAGTACTATGATGTTTCATCAGCCGCATCTGCTACATCCTGGAAAAACATTCAATGCATTTTCTTTCCAGCCAGCTTCTCTGCCCTTTATCTTGTCCATACGTTTCACATAATCAGCCTTGATCTCACATACGTCCACTTCATTGGCTACAACCTTGAGCATCCACTCCTCACTTCAACCACACGTTCCTTCAACGACATCTCGGTTCTAACACAATCTTTTACACTTTTCAATCATCTACCACCGTATTTCCTCATTTGATACAGCTTCACTACGCTACTTCGAATGTAGAATATACCAAACATTGCTAAAACTATTTTTGGTTTTGATATCCATGGCATGACTCCTTGTCAGGTAATTTTTAAATTCCCGCACTGTATCTCAAACCCTTGACTACCCATGCATTCACCGCTTTTATCAGGTTTTCTCCATACAATTTCGACTTCGCAATTAGCTTCACTCTTCTAAGATACTAATTCCTGACTTTCTCTTTGATTCCTTTGTTCATGATGCCAACACACTCCATGACTCCCAAATACTTATACTTTGTTTCTTCTATTTCTTTCTTTCATAACATCTCCATTTGGCAACACAATTCCATTTGAATATACTTTTGCTCCTCTTTTTATCACCAACATCGCACACAATAATCCCAAATTCTATCCCAATGTCTTCAGAGTATGTCCCTACAATCTCTACCAGTTTCTCCATTTCCTTCTCATTTCTACCAAATATTTTCAAATCAGCCATAAACAGTAAGTGGGCAAGGCTTCCGCCAGCATATCCTAAGCTATATTCCAGCTTCTGTCTTTTCAAGAGGATGCTAAGTGGCATCATTACCACTACAAAAAGAAGCGGAGATAACGAATCTCCTTATATATTCCAATCCTCCTCCTCCTCCTCCTCCTCCTCCTCCTACTACTACTACTAATAATAATAATGTTTCTATTAATAATAAGTTAGATCGCAGCAAACAATGGCAATTAAACCACTTAATGTAAGGGACACACTAGGACGAAAGATGAGTATCGCAAAAAAAAAAAAAAAATACAACAAAAAAACAGATGTTTTATTTTGAAAATACCAAAACCAAAATTGGGAGGAACGAAGTCAGTTAGCCGGAAGAGAAGTCCATAAGTCTGCAGATCTTGTAAACAAACTACAAGAATAGAAACCTGTATTACAATGAGGTATAAACGGAGCTGCTACTACTAATGTCAATGATCCACTATTAACTAAACTAAAACGTTATTGTTATTATTATTATTATTATTATTATTATTATTATTATTATTATTATTAATAATAATAATAATAATAATAATAATAATACGGTTATTAGTAATTATAATGATAAGACTACAGCTATTATTACTACTAGTTTATCAACATTTTCAGTCAACGGGGTATAACTTTTGCCTGTATTGAGTATATCTGCATTAGTTTGTATATCTGTCCGTTCCACTACTTGGAAACTATTGAACCGACCTGGTCGATAACGATATCGGACATCTGGAGCGTAAAATGCCTAGCTAATCGAATGATGCAGGAACAATGTGATCTGCCCTACGAAAGCCGAATCAAGAAGCTTAACCTTTTCTGTATTGATCACCGACGTCTACGCTGTGATCTTATTTTGGTCTACAAGCTCCTCAATGGCTATTATGACTTTCGTCAGAACCAACTATTCATTTCTGCACTAGACACAGGACTGCATGAATTATTCCGCCACTGATTTTGCGTGCACCGAAGAAAGCCGCCTTTCTGATCACGATCTCTGGACTTCCAAAGTAAATGAGTCAAGGACGTAGCAATTTAAGCTGAAATTTTCCACATAACAACTGAACTTTATTTTTAACCAAATCTCCATCTCCAGTTGTACTATGATATAAAAGTCACTTTGTGTATGTGTGTGTGTGTGTAAGTTTCTTTCCATATAGGTCTTGAAAACGCTGAGCCTAATTTTTGCGAATTTCACCCAAAGCTAATTTATATGTCTGGCAATGTTCTTAGATATGTTTTATATAGAAATTAATTCGATAAGTATCGAAAAAATACGATCTTAAAATGGATCTATCTATCTATCTCTCTCTATATATAACTATTATTTTTATGCCTACAGACTAGTGTTTCATACTTACACAACCATCAGTAATTAATAATTAATGCTGGTTGCGAAATTTAAACCCTACCACAAAGTCACTCTTTACTACGTAGGCTAATATTCTACCTTGAAGTAACCGGCAATTAACACACTAAATGTCAAATGAGCCAGCATACATAGTAAGTAGTCACAAAGTATTCAACTACCGGTAGTCTTAATGTTGCATTTAGACAAAGTTGAGCGTTTTTTCTTAATTCCTTGAATAGGACTCAAATTAATTTTTTTAAGGGGCTTTATAAATATTTAAAATATATATTAATAATTATTTATATACCTACATTATATAAATAAAGTTAAATAGTTAAAAAGATCATTTGTATATCGTTTCTTTTTTACTTGTAAAATGTCAGATAAGTATGAATAGTTTCGGTGCATTGGTGGATCAGTCGACCATAACATATACTTTTTAAGGAAATCGCTCTAGAGAATGCATGAATCCACTTGGTGACAAGACTGAATTTCTTTATACTGTAAGATCAAAAACCAGCGAAAGATGCATATTAGATGGATAAATACCAAGCCAGAAAACAAAACATTCTTCCTTCGTTGTAGAACATCTCTCGTGGAATGTGAGAACTAAAAGACAAAATAAGAAAAGCAAGATTTACAAGCGAACCCATTTCTATTCTCTTTTATTGGAGCTTTTATAGTGTGATTAATATACGGCATAATCGCGTTGACACACCGGTTCTCGTCAGATCACCGAAGTTAAGCAACGTTGAGCCTCGTTACCAGGTGTTATGGGTGACCATTTGGGAATTCTAGGCGCTGTATGTGCTCTCCGCTTATCTCGGCATTTGTTTCCAGTCACCCTGTACTTTACTTACCACTGGTATTTAACAATGTCGTCTCAGGAGAGGTATGGTTGGCGATTGCGCACCTCCTGCCACAAAAAAAAAAAAAAAAAAAAATTCACGCGCAGGCAACCCTTCGTGGGTATCCTTAGTCTGTCCAAGACTGAAGGAGCCTGTTTTTTATGGAGTGATTAGCGGGGAAGACTCGAAGTTGCCTGGGATTGAATGAGGATCAACGACTGTTTTACAATTCCAATATTTTATTGTCATTGAATTGGTGTAATCGCCCATTTTTCAATCCGATCGATTAATTGCTTGCTCTAGTTCCGGACCAATAACAATGTACAGGGCGGAAGTTTCACATGCCTCTCAAAAGTGACTTTGTCCAGAATACATTGTAGTCTACATTGCACTCTAGAGAACTTCTGTTGGTACTATAAAATTATTTCAATTTAATGACTTTAATTAATGTTTCAAATGCAAAAATCAAACATCATGGCTCAAACAGAAACATGCATTTCAAGAGCAACCCTGTCATATAAAAGAACTTACTGTTGATTTTATGTACCGGACCTTTCTACGTGTCTGGTTGTACCGGCCTGAATTAAAGTTTAAGACGCAAGATTTAACTATCATGGTTCAATAGTGCTCTAAACATAAACAGTTATTTCGAACACAGATCTATCATATCAAAGAACTTGATGTTGATTTTGTATACCGTGTCTTTCAACTTGAGTGATGAAAACACTTCTCAAATACACTTGTGATGTTAGGTTTTATAAGGTGTTAACGTTAGTCAGGCTCGCCTGTTCCTTTTTTCATTCGAATCCTATCGATTATCGATACATATCGAAGACATTTACATACGGCACTAATCTAAGTATATAACCAGGCAAATAAAGTACTTCTGAAATTTGAAAAAATCAGCCCGGCCGTATAGGAGTCAATAGGTAAATCTCTCTCTCTCTCTCTCTCTCTCTCACACACACACACACACACACACACACACACACACGCGCACATACACGCGTCGAAAAGTCTCTTTAATATAATACTAGGGATAAATATATAGCATATACTAGAGTTAATTGCAGTGATTTTGAATGTAATATATTTGTTGCCAGCGGTGATGATTTATTTTAGCATGGCGCCGAGATGAATAACGGATTACGTTAATTAGTGACTCGACAAGAGAGGGATCCGCACGAAATAAGGATTAAAATGCGTAACTTGCTTAATACATGGATTGTAGAGTTATACAAATTATTGAGCATAGCAAAGCAATTAAGAACTATATTAATTTTTTATTTTCATAACAAGCTTGAGGAATTTGTAGACATACGTCATATAAACAATATTTCTAATATAATGAACACATGGAAATACGTTTCTGTATATGTCCAAGGAAACATGGATTCCTTTAACGCTATGTCTCACCATATGGTATATCTTTCTATTTCTTCTACCTACCTATATATATATATATATATATGTATATATATATATATATATATATATATATATGCAGAAGAACACAAATTTTAGACTGTAAATTATATTTTATATTAATTCATTGTTCGATAGAATAATCGAATTAAATAAAAATTTCCTTAATCCATGGATTTTCAAAGAAATTCGTTCTTCTCATCAAAGAAAATATATTAGCAAATAAATATTATTACGAAGCTATGGATTTATGATACTGGAATTAGTTGAAACATGATTGTGTGAAAACTAGTCACGAATAGGAAATAGGGTATTAGTCAAAAGATTTCCTAAACTGAGGAAAAATTAAAATATAAAAAGGATAAATCAAGTCTATCGGATGAAAAAATAAAAAAAAAGGTTTAGTATTTTTCATATGAAGAGATTTATTATTTTAAAATCGAAACGATTTTTAAATAAGAATCAACGGTTGTTTTATTGTTTAAAAACAGTCAAATTAAATTCAAAAATGTGTGTAATAATCAGAAATGCGGTTCGGAGAAAAATCCTTTGCAACAATTCGAAAATAAAGATTAATTCGAATCGGTATAATTTTATTTACACTTAAATATAATTTAGCCAATTGCTGAATTTATGGTTTAAATAATAACGGAAAACTTAAAAGCATAGAAATCTATAACAATACAAACGGACCTATATATATATATATATATATATATATATATATATATATATATATATATATATATATATATATATATATAGCCAGTAGAGTTTAGTTTCCTAGAAGTACATCCAATGAAACAACATGTGTCTACCAAAGAGTGTTCAATGAGTAAACAAAGCAGGTATATGAAATTTATTTATACAAACATTGCTGGCTACATATGTGCACATGTTTCTGTAATCACCCGCGTGGGGGATCACGTCTTCAGGCCAGTTATCGACGATAATTCTTGGCCTGAAGACGTGATCCCCCAACGATGGTGATTACAGAAACATGTATGCATATATGTAGCCATAAATGTTTGTATAAATAAATTTCATATATATATATATATATATATGATGTTGAAAGTCTACGTATATATATATATATATATATATACACATATATATTTTTTCTAATATATATGACTAAATAAAAAACACATATATGAGTAAATAAAAAACACATATACGTATAGTTAAATGAATTCAAATGTATCGAACGCCAAGCTAATATTCTACAAAGTGTACACATGTAGAGATATTAAAAGTGGAATTGTATAAACAAACCAACTTCAAACCAATATTTTATAAAGTGTACACACGTTAAAGTGAAATCGTATAAGAATCCACCAAACCCTATATTGATTAATGTAAGTGTCGACGATGATATTCCCCTCATGGCTTCCGAACCCCTGAGGAGACGGCTAATATCGTTCAAACATATTTTTCTGATGTCTGCATCCCTAAAAATGGTTTTGTGAATAATACATTCAAACTTATTTTAAAATATATAGATATACATATATACAGATAATATAATATTAATAATAACAATATTAATATTATTAATAATAATATAACTAATAATAATGTAGTTAATCATAAGAACAATAATAATATTATTAATAATAAGTATAATAATAAGAATAATAATATTAATAATAATAACAATAATAATATTAATAATAATTACAATAATAATATTAATAATAACAATACTTGTAATAAAATAACAACAATAATAGTAATAATAACGATAATAATTATAACAACACCAATAACACCAACAATACTACTACTACTTCTACTACTACTACTACTACTACTACTACTACTACTAATAATAATAATAATAATAAGCAGATGTTACGCAAATCTATCTCCAAGAGTTATCGAAATAAAGAGGTAGAGAATACTGGGATTCTGAGAAGACTTGTCATTCACACCCCACGAACATCACAGGTTTTTTCAAAGAGAAATCTTTGATTATGGCTTATGTGACTACAATAATAATAATAATAATAATAATAATAATAATAATAATAATAATAATATATAGAAATGTGTATAATAAAAATAAAAGTTGTAACTTTAGAATTTGTATACTTTGTCAATAAATAAAAACTGATACACCAAAGGTTTGTTTATTTTCTGCCCATGTAAACAAAAATAACAAACTATAATACATAGGTTAAACCATCCAAAAATAAAAAAAAGATAGGTGAAATAATTAATAAATTAAACAAAAACAATGATCAAAGCAACATTAGAAGACCAATACTGGGAAATAAAAAAAAAAAGCTCAATCGCCAATAATCGAAACAATCTATGTAAAATATGTTTCAATGAGAAGCTAAACATTTTCAGTTATATCGACGCTTAAATTATATAAGTGTCTAAATATAGAAGAGAATACGTAATGCAATGCCGCACACAAGAAATATATTCAGACCAATAAAAAAGCCTATTGCTAAAAGTGTATGAATAAATATATTAAATGTAACTTGTCGCATTTTCTTCGTGAATGGGTATGTTGTTCAGAATAATTAAACAAATATCAATATTATTAGTATCGGAAAACAGAAAAGCTTGATACCGCCCGCTAAATGTCTACAAAAGTGTTTCATCCGTAGTAGATGTAAGATTAAACCACGCACAAACATACACACACGCACACACACACACACACATATATATATATATATATATATATATATGAATAAAAAAATGTATATATGTATGAATATTTTTAACCTTTATATATATTTAATTTTCAATAAATAAAAACGTAAATATAGAAAATACTAATCATAGTGGGGGGGGCGATAACCCTAATCCTGTAAATACAAGACTGGTAAATTAAAAAATATGGCCATTTTGAATTTGGAAACAGATGAATTTCACGGGTAAGAAATTCATTTTTAAAACATAAATAGGTTAGATAAAACAATTAAGAATAGTAAACTAGATCTAATATCTGTAACATGTCTTCTGCTTAAGATTAAGGGAGGTGATGTTTGATCAACACTGCTGGGAAGCCATGATGTAATATACTGTTTTGTTTTTAAATATCCGAAACACTGTTTCATGGAAAACAACTGATGATCCCTTAAAATAAATTATTTCTGGTACTATAGTGAATTCGAGAGAGCAAATTTATGCAGTGATTGCAGGTGATTGAATGACTTACTAAATATATCCCCTTGACTTAGAATGAATGCTTTGTGCTAAATTGATGTTGAACCATGGTTAATATTATGTTAATTTTTGCATTAAATATTAATCCCTACAAACCATATATCATACAACCTAGTTTGCTGTACCTTATCGCAACAATGGTACATTCAAAATTTCAGTTAAATCGGTCCAGTAGTTTCTAAGAAATATGGAATGGGCAGAAAAAAACAGTGTATCAAAATATTATATAGATATTAGAATATTAGAAAGTTTAAACGCAACAATTACAAAAATCAATTAATCAAATGTTCAATCAAGGAATATATACAAAAATTTAAATCTCCTCTCATCAGAAAGCGAGCATTTATGCAGAAATTTTTTTAAATTAAATTTACAGAACAAAAGTAGCAAAACTACTCCAAAATTAATTAAAAAAAACATTGTATCAATGTTTTTTAAAATTAATTTAAAAAAACATTGTATCAATGTTTTTTAAAATTAATTTTAAAAAAACATTGATATAATGTAACTTTTTAAAGAAACAATAAAAAATGTTAAAGTAGAAATCTGCACTAAGTAGACGATTCTAGTAAAATGCAATATAAAAAGTCTGTGAAATGATTGGTTGAAATGAAATTAAAAGATCCGTTAATAGTAAAGTGATTGATTGCAAGAAATCCGAATTAAGAATCAGTAAAACATTATATAGATAGAGACCTCATGCTACGAATAAAGCTTCCTAGGCATGCAAATTAAGATGGTTGACTTCCCAGCTGAATACAACTGATATGATTGGAGTATGAAAGAGGAGTGAAAATAAAGAAAATTATAAAAAGAAGGTAACAGACATGAGATAAAGTGAGGGTCAAGCGAAAGAAAAGATAAAAACGTTTTTTATTTATTCTACCTAACCAAGGCATATTCCCACTTGAAGCGGTTACTATTTAGAAATATGTATAACAGGTAACAGTTCAGAGTTGAACAGAGAGATGTCTGTTCATATTATCTTTACATGTTTGCAGGTTAGTACAGTAAATAGAGAAGCAATAAAGAGGGAACAAATCCAAAGAAGAGCAAAATTATTTCAAAATTAATTAGAAAAACAGTTTGTCAATGTAACTATTTAAAAAGCTACAAGTAATGGAAAAAGTAGACGATTCCAGTAAACTGCAATGTAAAAAAGTCTGTGAACAGTGAACCGATTGGTTGTAAAAAAAATCCAAAAGAAGCAGAAATCCGTCGAGAGTGAAGTGAATGATTGCAAAAAATCCGAATCCAGAAGCACTAAAAAGTTAGTAAATGGATGGAAACATCATGCTACGAATGCAAAGTAAGAGTGATAGCTGAATTTAAATGAGATGCTATTATAATTTATATTCGTATAAAAAAGGAAAAAAAAATAACAACGAGAAGTGAAAAAGAAGAAAATAGAAAAAATAGTAAAGTAAAAGAAACGAATGCATTTTGCCACTTGAAACGTAACTGCTACTGTTTAGGATTTTGCGTAACAGATAACTGTTTCGAGTTGAACAGAGAGATGTTTGTTTACTTTGCATTTAAATGTTTGCAGGTTAGTATAATAAAAGAAGCAAGCACCAAGGAAAGACAATTGAAAGAAGAAACTATTAGAGTAGAAGGTATTCTTGCATCTGTGAACCTCAACAGTGAAGAGGTGGGATTTTGTTTTCTCGCCGGTTTAGTTAGGATTATTTACGTCATGCGAGCCCAAGTGCTATGAGTTAATCAAATCTTTCTAACCTGCCTTCAGAAAACAATCTCTCGCTTTATCTGCAGGGATGAATCTTGAAAAATAAATAAAAAATAAAAACAATGGCATCAATGCCTGCTTGAAGAGGGTGTGCGTCCGTGAACAACAAGAGTACTTGAAGCCCTGCAACACGAGCCGTGCAACCCGGTACATGATTCAAATTTCGACACGGATTTGATATAAGCGTCTTAAAATAAAAAGAAAAGAAAAAAGAAAGCAAGCGTGAATTTCAATGCTATTGTAAGTCACTGATAAAAACGAGGTGGGGATGAGAGATAAGAAAAATGTAGCTTTCATGAAAAAAGCTATTTTATTGAGTCACGTTTGTTTTCTGCATCACAATGGCTGTTGCTAAGCAGATAAACAATACCTTCCAAAGAGAAAGGTTACATGCATGATATGGATATATGATAGTGTTCATTTCTGCCTATAGATAGCAAAGAGATATGACAGACAGTGATTGGTTGAACAAGATTACAGAGTTGGCGGAAGAATCCTATTGGGATATGATAAGAAGATAAAAGAGTTGTGATTGGCAGCGTTCGATCGTATGACCGGCGTAATCAAAATAGAAAATTATGAAACAATGCATATCGAACAGGTAAGTTCAGTTGATAAATCATTCAAGGTTGTGTTGTGTTAGTGATTCAGATTGTTAGCTTTTTTCTTATACTACAGGAGGAAGATCGAGGACCCAAAGGCCATGTGAGGGTAAGCGTTAATCAGTGCCAGCTGGTTGGTGAGACTACACTATGGTGATCGGTAATGGTGAATCTTGGCTAGTGTTTGTTTATTTAAGAGTATGGCTGAAAAGAAACTTGTTTGATTTGAAAACAACTATGTAATTTTCAGCTGTGTTATTGTCTTTTACAGATATCAATTCTAGAAAAAAACTTAGCTCATAGAAATTATGTTTAATTTTCGGCACAGATAAATAATATATATATATATATACATATATATATATATATATATATATATATATATAATTGCAGAGGGTGAATAATAGAGTTCACTTGATTATCAAAGCTTTGTAATGAAACTGATCCGAGAATGTAGCTGAAAAAAAAACATTATAAACATACTTGGTGTACTCGCAATTGCCAAAATATCTTGGATCATGGAATAAAATAACAACGATAAACTTATGGTCGTAGAATTTATGCACATCTCGAAATCACCAAAAGATATCATTTAGGTCTAGAAAATACAATGAAATATATATATTTTTTAAAATTAGTTTATATCGAATTTTGAGGCGTGGTCGATACGCTTGCGCTCACGTTTTCTGAGAAAGCATATAATTATGTGTGTGTGTGTGTGTGTGTGTGTGTGTGTGCGCGCGCGGGTGTAATGCAATGCATTTTAATACAAAACGCAATAAAGACAATTGAAAAAAACACGCAGCTATCAGTACAAAAACTGTTGCTTTTTAATACTTAACTAAACACTTAAATCATGTCTTATATAATTTGTATAGCGACATATCTTTGTGTTTTTAATTTAAGTTATTAGTCAAAATTACATTTATCATATTTGCCCATTTAATATTTTATGTTTGAAACAAAAGTTAGTTCGATTTATCGTCTTTTATATTGCGACTTTCCGTACATATTAAGCGTCTTTTTCATATATATATATATACATATATATATATATATATGAAAAGTGCAACCGCAAAACGCAATAAACGTTACTTTTTAAAATTTTAAAACTACCACTACAAAGACGTTACGTTTGAAACTCTGTCCACACAACAAAATCATATTTTATATAATAGTATCCGAACTAATTTCTCTTTGCTTTAAATAAAAATAATGTTTAAGACCTTGCATGGTTTTCTAGTGTGTATGTTAAAATAATGAATAGAATGTAATACAATGCAGAAATGTAACGAATTGTCACAAACCGAAGTAAATTATGACATAATGATTATCGATGCAGGTTTACTTTTATTAATACAATATGCTTATGTATTTTTTTAGTATACTTAAAACATTGCATTGGGTTTTTACTTGCGTCAATCTTGTCTGATGGGAGTTTCGTATCGTATAATATTTCAGGAAAATTAGCCTTCTTCACATAGTTTAACCGTGCATATAATATCTGTAACAAAGATGAGCAGTTTCGCAGTAATTGAAATTTATTTTTATTATATTTTAAAATCTAATAATATTTTTAAACCTACTAATGTAGTGTCAGCGTAAAAATTAGAGGTATTTTATTTAAATTTAATTTTCCTGGATTTTTATTTTCAGTGTGCTAATAACTTTATTTGCATTTTAATAAAATGTAATGTTTATTTTTATTGATTCCTTGTGCTATTGCAAGTCGCTTTATCCATTTAAGAAGGGCATAATTTTTCGCGTTTTGCGTTCAGTTTGTTACGCACCTACCTTTAAAAATACTGTTTAATTTAAGAATATATTTGATATATTTGCCCTTTTATTTTCTAATTTCTTAATTTATCGATTTTGCATTCGACCACACACACACACACACACACACACACACACACACACATACATATATATGTGTGTTCATGTGTGTGTGTGTTGGAATGCAAACAGTTGGTAGAGTGCTTGCCTCGCATGCAAGAGGCTCGGGTTTCGAATCCTGAGTTCGGATGTGTCTAACTGATGAGCCCAAATGAGGGCGAAACTTGAGTCTTGGACTTCCGGTTCGTTGACTGTCATGGCCCATGTGGGCTGCGACGTTGTTTGGCTGTGGAATTTATTATATACAATCTCTCACATTCTGAAAATCATATATATATATACATATACATATATATATATATATATACATATATATATATATATAGAGAGAGAGAGAGAGAGCGAGACAAATATATGAGTGTGTATGTGTGTGCGTGTGTATGTGTGTGTTTTGTGTGTACTTAATATTGTAGTAGCTATATATGAGTATACGGGCTTGTGTTAGCAAACTTGTCACGCAATCATTTCGATCGATTATTGTAACGTGACTTTTCAACATTTGTTGTTTCCCAATCAGTTGCAAAGTCGTTGAATTGATCGAACGTGTCATTAAATGAGCAGAAAATTCACAAATATCGATTCGTTTCATTAATCAAGCAAATAGATTAAAACAGGAGGAAGAAATTAAAGAAATTAAATACGAGACATTTTAGTAGGAACATCTCCATATGCATTTATTTAATAATAAACTTTATATATATATTATATATTATATATTTGTGTCATCCATATGCAGTACTATTTCGCAGCTCATCAGTGCGGCTAGACAGGCAACTGACTCAAGCCAGGATCGAAACCTGACCGACCAAATGACAGTCAAGGCTTCTCACCATTACGCTATACGGCTACTGCTGTGTGGGTAATGAATAAACGATATTTTGACATCGTCCAAATGCCTCCGCTCGATTTGTTTACACACACACACACACACACACACACACACACACACACAAATGTATGCACAAATTAATCAAAGTTCAAGTATAGTGTTAAAACGGAATAAAAAACAATATTTTCTCAAAATTTCTCAATACGTGTGTAGATTTTTTAAATAAATAAAATTATATAAACATTGTAAAGATATATATATATATATATATATATATATATATATACATATACATACATGCATACATAATTGAAGACAAAACTTAATAATGATAATGGAGTTGCGTAATGCTTATGAGCATTAGTTCAGATTTGAGCTTTGTCGACATTTTCTCATCAAAAGGATGAATCCAGCTATTGATTTAATATTTTTGTAGGTCATATTATAAAGTATAGAAATATTGAAGGAGCAAAAATTATTGCTTATTTTATCCTGGGATTGGTTGAGTCGCCTTCAGTACATAATATATTTTATATGTATGACAGACCGGCTTAAATGGGTTAAAAAGTAACTTAATTTACTTCCATTAAAATGTTAATGGCAAAGTGCAATAAAGCCAACCTGCAAAGAAAATGTTAAATTTGTTTCCTGGGTTCAAGTCCTGCGATCAGCTATAATTATCACTTCCTGCACTGATTATTGTGAAGGCATAGAACACTAGTGTCTGTTGGGATAATAAAATAAGTATGAAAAAAGTATAAGAAGTAATTGAAAAATATTGTATGTACGTACGTATGTAATATTATTTCATTTAAGTGAGACTCGGCATTGACTGGGATTGATAAAGGATGAATAAATGTTCCACAATTTAAAAGACAAAAGATACCGTAAAATTGAATTTAATTTGAAAATATCATGTAAAATAATAGAACGATGCGTATTCTGCACAACGAAACTTTATTGTGCATACTTCCATTTGACTTAATTTCAGTTATATATATATATATATATATATTAACACTTTCCGGTTACAGAAAGAAAATCGAAAAAAAATAGAAACTGGCTGACAGTAAAACGAATTACGAAATTAGCATACTACTCAATAAACTGTTTATTGCATGTATTTGCGTTTATAAAAATCTTACCTGAAATTAAAGAATACTTTAAATATTGTTTTTGTGAAAATAAATAAGAGAAAAATCGTTTGAATAAATTATTTTTATAAACAATTTTTTTACTTTTGCGTGGAATGTACCGTGTGGGAATATTAACATTACAATTTAAAATCAAATTCTTAACATCGGAAGGGGCGAGTTTTTGTATTGTACTTTCACCTAACAAGTCACTAGACAAAACTTACCGGAAAACTATAATGTATGTGCATCATTATTCAAGTACAGCGAAAATATTAAAATATAAAAAAAAAAAATTCATAATAGCTTTCACTATTTCCGATTTTAATAGTTCTGAAAATAAAAAAGAATTAAATCCATCACTTAAAAATGGTGTTTGAGGCATTCACCGATTCAGTGAATGTTTTGATAGAAGGACATTAAGCGACACAAAATGCCGTTTTAACGTGTTATGTAATTAATCAAAGAAAAATAAAAATAAAATAGATTCATTCTCTTCGGGGTTTCCATATATAATAGACTTTATTGACTGTTTATAGATAAAAGCCTCGAAGAAAAATATAAATTTTGCGTTAGTAAGTGTGTTTTTTTGTGGCTGATTAAGCAAATTAAAATTAAAACCCGTACAATATAATAATTAAATTGTTTATTATGTGAATAATAATAAATGTGAAATTGCTCCTGCGAATGTTTTGTATTTTTCGTGTTCACCCCCCCCCAAAAAAAAACGAACTCCAAATTTGAAAATGGAATGTTTTCAGTTTAAAATATCTTATTTGCGATATTACCGAAAATAATACCACGATATTCATATTCGTTGAGATATGGCGAAAATAAAGTTAAATTTGCGTTTGTTTTGTTTTCGTTTGCCAGAAAGAGAAACATAATGTATATTTTCTTTTTGTTGCAATACAATAGCAATACAATAGCAATACGCTTAAAATCAACTTTGTGTTGCTTGGTCTTTAATGGACGAACATGAAATAATAATGTTTATGAGGTTTCTGGATTTTGAAGATGAGGAATGGTCATTCGTATTATTTGGATGAGAACAGCAGTCCTATGAATATGAATAACGTTTATCTTTTATTGCGATATGACAAAAACAAATTATCGAAACGAATAAGGACGAACGCCACCTTGGATGGAATTTTGAAACTGTTCGAAAATTGATTCTATTAAACAGTGGAACAAATCTTAGCAATCAATCAAACTGATGGAAGTACAGAGAACTGAAACTTAAAGGAACGCCAATTATGTCCATGCTGAACGAGTATAAGAAGACTATTAATAAAACGAAATAATAAAATAATCACAGGCGCGTGTAAGAACTGAAAAAAAGATTTGGTAACGGTGTAAACTGGGATAAGAAAAGAACGTTACAATGAATGGGAAATTAATGTAATACTTTGGAAAAACTCGTGTATATAATGGATTCTGTGTTCTATAAACATGGCGTATGGAATACAACAGGACGAATAAGAATGCAGAGAAAGCGAAGAATGCGAATAAAAAAGAAGGATTTGAACAAGAAGAAAAACGAGAAATAAAAGAATGGACCACTGTTTGGCAACTGCCGAAGAAACTGAGTTAGAAACAACTTCTATTTTTATTTAACAGCGGCAAGGAGAGAATTCGTTGAATAAAAAAAAACGCCTAGATTTATTGAGCACAGACAGTTTTATCATTGTCTCTGTAAAAGAAACTACTTGATCTTTGAGTATTCATCTCAGTTAGCAGTCTGAAAAACTATGTTGCATTGGTATATATCGAAATCAGTGGGTTCTATGTTTTTCTTCTCGTAACTAGTCACGAGGGCAACGGTATTGGATTTTTACAAACGCAATGTATATTGTTAAAAAAAAATGTAAATTTTTGAAACTATCTGCGCAGCCAATCCAAGTGAAAGAATGCAAACATCCGTGAGATTTCATTATCAGCAAATAAATTGAGTATCAGATGAATTTCAATGAAATGTAATGACAACATGAAATAATCATGACCGCATGTAATAATTAAACCCTATGAAATATTTGGTAAGATGTAAACTGGGATAGGATGAGGGCGAACAAATGAGTGGGAAAGTAATGCGCTACCACCTCTTAGTATGCCATGTTTGGGAAAGTGTTTCTCTGCGAACTTTTTGTAGGAATTTAGTATATTTTATGTGATCGATAGATAATAGCAGGCATAAAAAGATATCGCGGCCATTTCAGATTATTGTGTAGCCACAGTGTTATTTTTCTGTACTTACTTGGACAATGCTTAACACGTGAGTGGAGTTAAATACTAGCAGTATAAACATATATATATATATATATATATCAAAGTTAAGCGATAAAGAGACATGTATCAAAGTTTACAGTTACCCAAAGGTGCTGAGTTCAATCCTGAACGAAGGCAGTGAAAAGTAACATTCAAAACAGAGAATCAGCAACTATGTCCCAGAGCCTAGCTGAAGTCCAAACACGGTACCCCCGTAATAATAATAAAGGGTTGGGTTCGAGACTCCTAACAAACGGTTCCCCAGTTCGATACAAAACACCTGATGAAGGCCGGAGGACAAAACGGCTGAAACATTGTGACTATAACAACCAAGATGAAGAAGTCAGTCCGACAATCTCAATAAATAAATAAAAGAGACATCTATGTATCATCTCCGCAGGGAGTAATTGGATTTAGTGATTGGCAATCTACTCTGGACTGAAGCATCAGTGTAGCTTAATTAGCACAACTTTATTCTTTTACTTTTCTCTCTCCGTTTATCACTCTCATATATATATATATATATATATATATATATATATATATATATATATATTGTTATAGAATTGAATCATGAATTTATAGGAACAAGTATTTTTAAAGTTATATATCACTTATAATATTGTACAAACTGTTTGAAATAACACGCATTATAAAGTTGTTTCCGGCTTCAGGACATGCGTATAAATTGGTTGGATGCCACACAATGACCAAACGAAGAATCAGCCCACAATCATAATTTCAGAATATTTGTGTAGTCCTCTATGTAAGCTTTGTGTAAAGTTGAAGTCGAATTTGTAAATTTAAAAGTTTCAAAAACGACGAATTTTGAAACTAAAAAACGAATGCATTATTTTATTATTACACATTGATTTATTTAAACATATTGATTTAAACATTATAAATAACCCTAAGATTGATGATATATGTATTTATCGAGTATGGAATTCATTTGTGTTTTTTCTCGATTTTTTTTTCGCTTTCTTGTGGCATGATGTCACTAGAAATCAACTAGGCATTGGACATTTGAGAAATAACCAGAGTTTAACACCACACATATTTCGATTGAACAAATGACGTGACAGTTAAGCACAATCCAATGAATCAACATAATTGCATATTCGACTGAGTACATAACCTTTTCAACGTGTATAAAAAACAAATGTGAACGACATAAAAACGTCGATTAATCTGCGGAAATTGTTTTGTCTCTTTTACACACTCAATTTGATTAGCATCACATATTTGTTTTCATCAATGATTGTCTCATTAAAGAATGTTTCGAAATGTGTTATTGCTTTTCATAACATTTGTATTATTTCTTTTCAGTTTATTTCAGTGCATATAAACAAGTAATTGTGATAGCCTCCACTGTCCCACAAGGCATATTTAGTTGCTTTGTTCTACGGCAACTCAACTGCTTTACACTTTTTGACTCTGATTACTTTCAAGTTGTTTATATCCTCAAATAGTTATTCATGGAATTTAGTTTGGTTATTTTGTTTTAAAACATACAAACCGTTTTTGGGTTATTAATGATTTAATGAGTGTTTCTAGTTGTTCAAATTTGTAATTGGCTTTTAGTTTTGTTTGTTTTATTTTGTATAAACAATTTTTAATATTGTGTAACATAAAATAATTGGATTGCATGAAAAGAATCCAAGACTTTTAACAGTCGTCTGTTTACATGCCTAAAAATAACATACCAGCAGAAATCTACTGAATTCATAATAGTGTCTAAAAATATTGTCATATGAATGTTTCAATGACTTCGAAAAACTCTATAAACTAATCTTTATTAATGATTAACAATTAATAAAAGTAATGAAATTCCATTAATATAAGATTAATTGGTCGCAGAAATAGACAAACTTGCGACTTGGAGATACAATCTGAATCGCGAAACAAGACAAACGTTATTCTTACATGTTTTTCAGATATTCTGCGTTTCAGAGATAGAAACACTTAAACGTGGCGAACAAGAATATTATTTTAAATTTAACCATGACGGATAAAAATAATATTTTAAATCTAAGTGCAGTGGACGAACAGAAATATTATTTTAAATAGTTTTACGGACCAACGAATATAAAATTTGTAAATAAATGTGACGAATTTACAAAACTTTTTGTTTGGAACCTGAGCATAACTAAACATAGAACATGGTATTAAAAATTGACGGATCAATAAAATTCTATTTCAAAATAAATGTTAACAGTTGGACAATAATACTATTTTAAACAACCAGCTGGAACACCCAAATATTTCAGTATTAAGCCTGACAGACAAGTAAAAATTCGTCTTCCAAATTAATGGAAATAAAACAATAAATAAACTTTGACAAACGA
The DNA here is from genome assembly GCF_053919585.1 of Euprymna scolopes. Classification (NCBI taxonomy): domain Eukaryota; kingdom Metazoa; phylum Mollusca; class Cephalopoda; order Sepiida; family Sepiolidae; genus Euprymna; species Euprymna scolopes. The sequence continues at coordinate 6,400,627 of NC_136498.1, forward strand.
ATAAAATTTTATTTCAAAATTAAGCCTTAATAGCCAGTGAAATGCGATTGTAAATTTAAAATAAACTTAATTTCAACCATAATCAACCATTAATCAGACAAAAAAAACACTTATTCTACGTCAACGGGCGATAACTATTGCGCGTTTGTAACGAGTTCAAAAGTTTCGTTTAAATATAATTCAGTAAAGTTTCCCTCATCGTAGCTTGCGTTTATTGTACAGCGAATAGAACGTCTGAATGCAGAATAAAGGTCTGATGTCAGCGTTGAGCACATGCGAGTTTGGACACATTGAAAGATATTGATACAGTTAAACAATCTTTTTGTGGTGATTATATATATATATATATATACATATATATATATATATATATATATATATATATATATATATATGTATATGTATATTTAGATTTAGATTTGTCTTTACATAAGCAGTAGTTTGTTGCTACACAGTCCTGAGCATGTTTCGGTCTACTAGTATTTACTAACTAGAGACCTCATCAGGCAACAACCCTTATTTTCGAAAAAGTTTTCGAAAATGAGGGTGGTTGCCTGATGAGGTCTCTAGTTAGTAAATACTAGTAGACCGAAACATGTTCAGGACTGTGTAGCAACAAACTACTTCTTATGTAAAGACAAATCTAAAATGTAACTTGCTCTACTCATGTATTGAGCACTCTTGTATAAACCTCGTTATATTTCACTGGTTACCCTACCTTTGGAAAATAGCAACCTCAAATTTATATATATATATATATATATATATATATATATATATATATATATATATATATATATATATATACTGTTGACATTCACAGCTGTTTCGGTGCATATATTGGTGGAATAAATGAAATTCATATTGGAATTGATAGAAATTTATGGATTAACTGTAATCCAGGATCCACATAAAGTCAAATAAAATATAATTAAGACTTAAGAGTCAAATAAAAAAGGAATTTCTTTTAATTTATTATCTCCTTTTCATTTTTATTCTATTCTTTTTTTCAATAACAAAGATTTAATGCAAGAAAATGCCTATTAAATTTTGGTTTCGTTATAAGAATCCGGACTGATGGCATTACTTAAGAAATCGCAGCAGAAATAATGTTTGTATAAATAAATACACATTAATAATGCTTTTCTTATCATTAAGTACTATTTGATAAACACCGCAATTTTTATGTGGGAATCACTAAAATTAATATACAAAAGTATAATTCTATGCGTAAACTAAGTATTTACTTCAACAGCGCTAAATACATAGGTAAAGCTAGGTAGTAAGTTATAAAAATATATATGACAATTTAGCTACACAGAATATACCGCGTTTCATCCACACTAGGATTCGTCATATATATATATATATATATATATATATATATATATATATATATATATATATATATATATATATATTGTAAATTCTAATTCTAGATCTCATTCCCTAGTAATGTTTTTGGGAATTCATGATATTTTATGTTTTTCTCTTTCTTTAAGCAATTTTCCTTGTTTTGTCTTTGTATTCCATCAGCTTAAATTTGACTGTTTATTATATTTTTCTATCGTTGGTGATTTCCTGATCGCAGTATCGACAATATATACAATAAAACACGCGTAAGTAAAAGAAATATTCATGTATATTCTAACAATAAACTGTTTGTAAACTAACAATTGTTGTAACTGGAGCGATAATTTACAATATGCTCTAAAGTCAAAACTACATCTCCACGGAGTTTATTCATAATAATTTTGACTATTTCATGACATTATAACTTAGAAAGCATACATTTTCATATTCACTCAGGATATAAAAATGTATATCCTCCAATTAAAATAACAAATGGTTATTATTCCGTTGCAAAACATTTTTTTATCCCTTTTCCACACCAAATGATGAGTCGCATGTCCTTGTGCAGATGCTTTTTCATTGTTTTACTTCACCTGCAGCATTTTCAAACAGTCTATTGTCGTTTAGTTTCAAATGTGTTTGCATCAATACCTTTCAATGTATTCTGACAAAGAAATCTGATGAAAAATTAAGATTCTATTTCAAATAAAATATGGATGATTGAAATGTAATTCATACCGTTTCACTAGAAACAATGGATATAACCAATGTTTGTTCTTCAGCAATTTAATCAAGTGAAACATAATTCATTCTTGCAAAAACTATATGTTAATAATAAAATGAATAACAACAAAAAAGAAAGCCTGTATGTTGCAGGATCGAATCCAATCGGTTCCATATCAATACCTTCATTTATAGACGTTGAACAACTATACATGGTTTAATCTGCAAACACTCTTCGATAGAATCACGGTGACACAGTAGTTATCGTTAGATCACCGAGTTTAAGTAAAGTTGAGTAGTTAGTACGAGATGGGTAATCGTTTGTTAATAACAGGCGCTGTACATTGAATGACATCGGCACTTTCGGTATCTTCTGCACCCCGTCCGATCTATAGGTGTCGCGACCATCTCGTTCAGCTGGATTAGGCTCGTTTAGACGAGAGAGTGAGGCTGACTCTGCGACATCAGCATCACTTTAATCATAGGATAACCAGAATATCCTAGTTGTTCCAACTGAATAATTATTCGACAATAAATTAACGTTTTTTTCACAGAATAACGCTAAAACATAATTAATAAAATAAATGTAGATGCTTTTTAAGTATAAAATACCGTATTGTAACCTCAATCATTTCCTTAATCATTATGTTTTTTGTTACTTCCTTTTCACCGATGCAATGGTTGATCGTTGTTTTAATAGAAAACAGGCTTTAGTATGCCTATGAGTGCGTGTTTCTATATTGCACCTAAATTTGATTAAAAATTATAATAGTAATTTTCTTGATTTCAAATTTAATAAATGATTAAATGTTAAAACATTCTTTTAGAATTCGTAAATAAAATGAATGAATAAACATATATTTTAGTAAGCTTTACTTTGTTTGTTTTGTATGTAGCTATTTTCTTTTTCTATTGCAAAAAAGGTATGTTGCAATTTGATGTAAGAGATAGCTATTAGGAAACATATGTAACAAAGGTTGTGAGGAGTTTAGAAGTTTAGTTTGTATGTTTATATTACATTTAAACTTTTGCACGTAAGTACAGTCAGGTAAGCAGAAAACAGAGAATTCACAAGGTGAATGGATCAAGGGACGAAATTAATAGAATAGAAGTGTTTTCAGCAAGGACCTCAACAGTAAATATGTGAGTTTTTGCTGTTAGTCGGAGGTATAAACGTAATGGGGGGCACAACTACTATGAGTTCATCAGAACACATCCTACTAATGTAATTGTAAAATATGCATAAGGATGCAACATTGCGGTGATGGGACAGAGGCTGTATTTGGTTGATAATATGAGACTTATTAGATTTAAGACTCTTTTTTACGTAAGATGGAGAGACTAGTGGTAGATTAACCAGACCAGATATGGCAACAGCACGCTATACATGGGTGAATAGTAGCTTTGTAAATATATATGACACTCTCAGTTAAATTCTAGCACGGTAGAAGAAGCCCACCACAATGAAACAACTGCCATTAACTGAATGTCAAATGTGATAGTGCTAAAATGTGCTCATTCACTTTGTGTTTTTATGATTGAAATTGCATTTTAAACGCCGCTGACGGACGGATATAGGCACATACATAGAAAAACGAGTTTGAATCGCTATATTAAACAGGTGTTACAGAAAAGGAATTCGATTTAAAGATTAAGCATAACCGAAGAGGCGGTATTGTTTAGAAAGATGATATCATGGCAACGGAGCAGATACTACACTTGATGCCTCCGTTTAGTCTCAAGAGACAATGGATAATCCCTATAAGGGAAGCTGCGTGAGTAATTGTTACGTAAGGGTTACGCTATCTCAAACCACATCTCTCCTGAATCGGCATTGTTTGAGCCCAATGGGAACGAGAAGTGCTAGACGAGTGGAAACAATACCGAGATAAACGGAGAAGACATACAGCACCTGGAATTCTCAAATGCTCATCCATTTTAGTACTGGCCATGCTCAACGTTGCTTAACTTCGGTAATCTAACGGGAACCAGTGTGTATACGTGATTACGCCGTATCATGCTAGTACACTAGCACCAATGAGAACGAAGCAACAATGCTTGAGATGATCATATCATATAGAACGAACATATACTGAACTACTCCTAAAGGAGGAGGTAATGCCTAGAAAATTAACATAATGAAACATAGCATATACTAGAATGCGCTCTTTGAATTGAGCATTCAAAGATATTACATTGATGTGAAATAATATAGTAAAGTTGATTGAGTATTTACAAAATAGTGTAATGGTGCATCACCAAAAGTAAGAGTATAGTTTCGGCCTTAGACTGGCATCTACTAACGCTTTATTTACAAGAAATATAAGAAAAATACTTCTTTTAACTGTTCTAGTAATATGCAAAACATGAAAATCTTAGACAAAAAACGCACGGTTGTAAAACACTATTCCAAATACATCAGTTTTATTAAAACATTTAGTTTCCAATTTATTTATCTATAGTGAATTAAATTAATAAATATTTTCTAGGGGCGGGGGACAAAGGATATACCGAATTTTTCGAGAAAAAATAATTTCAATGAACATATTTTTTTGCCTTCAAAAGGAAATGTATCCGACATAAATTAAAATTCTTGTCGCACGTATTGAAACCTTAAAGGAGAAAAATGAAATAAGACAATAAAGATGTATACTTATTAAGAATATATACAAGGTACAGGAGTAATGGGTTTCCAGAGACATTTTCTCTCTGTTATAATTATCATCATATTGCATAGTATCGGGAAGAGTCCATTTAGTCAAACAAAAGGGAAAATCAGCATGGCAAATTGCGATTGCGATTTGACATGTATACATATATATAAATAATGGGACGATTCGAAGAAATTAGCCGTTTCGATACAATTAGTGATTCTGTTATCTAATTCTGATTCCGATACCAAATCTAAAACTGACTTACAAAGTGTGATTTCATTTTTTGCTAGAAGATTTAGCGGAGTGTCTTCATTTACCTTTAAATCTTGATAAAATTATCTGTTTTATTTTCCAAACTTCATACTGTCATTCCCTATGTTATCCGATGTGTTGAGAACCTGTCAAATTTTCATCGATATTTTTCACTTGTGCCAGCATCATCTATTTTCATTTTTCAGTTTAAAATTTTGTTTTTCGGAAATAAAATTCATCATTTAATATCTTCTTTCTTTTTTTTTTGTAACGCAACAAATATTTTACGGCAGAAAACCTGAAAAAAAATCTTCAAAGTGCAAACATTTTGTATGGCATTACATTGAGCAAAATTAAAAAATGGTAAAAAATTCATGTGAACAATACGAAAATTGCATTCATGAAACGTGAAACAGTGACGTTTATGAAGAAGATAAAATGAAAATGGTTAAAGGAAGCAAAACTCATGCTAACACGTGATCTTGTAAACACCCTTTTTAGTAAGTGTAATTGCTTGGAGACATAATATCCAACTGTAAAATGACATTAGACTGAGAACGAATTGATAAGACATTTAAACTATGCATCAAAAATTGAGAAGAAAGCGATTCCTCCTGTTTTTATCATGTCGATTTCCAGCTGAAAATTTAATGAAATGTCAAATATATCTGAATGAATAAAAATCTAAAAAATTAAAAAAATACACAACAATTAATGTGTCATTAGTTTAAGATCGATCTACAATTATGTTTTCATCTCGTGTGTTAAAGGTGACGGTGACTAAGTGGTTAACGACACGACCTGACAACCTTCATTTGCCGAGTTCGAATCCACATCGTTTCACAGAAACACTTTCATCGACCCCATATTTTAACTTGTGCCCAACCTCTTAGAAAGAAAGTGAATACAATAAAGACGATCACTGTGTATATTAGATGGGTCTTCTCTGAATAATACAACATAGTCGTCTTCTAATCCAATGTCAGCAAGTACCTATTGAATCGTGATGTCTAAGTGATTTACATCGCAGACTGATAACTTGGGTGTGCTAAGTTTGAATTCAGTTAAAAACACATTCAGTTAGGAGTGTTATCAACCTTGACGGTGTCTTTGTAAAAAGAATCTAACTAGAAAGATATCGAGGAAACTACTACCAACAATCGGATCATCTGATTCAAACAATATAAATGATTGATATTCAACAACAGTAGTAGCAGTAGGGAGGTTGCGCTTGCTTAGTTGCGAACAACAAGGAATTAAAACCCGGAGGTGTAAAGTTCGAATCCAGTTCGTTCCAAAGAAACAATTTCATTTAGACATGTTGTTGATCTTTACGTGAAATCTCTTGTAAGTTCTCCGTATTTTATAAAAAAAGAATGTTTACTAGAAAGATATCGAACGAATCACATAACTTTAAACGAATCACATAACTTTAAACGAATCACATAACTTTAACTGTTTTTAACCATAGTATGTGCATTGATAACATAGGGTTTTCTCGTATCAAAGCCATTACTAACCAATGCTCTATTTTCTTCGGTAAGTATGGCCCATTCACCGTGTAATCAACTTTTTTTCTTCTCTATCTGGGTTTGGAATTTTACTGTATTTTCGAATATATTTTAATATCATGTAATGATATTTATTTCAGTCAAATCAAAGGGCAGTAAATCTGTTTTTCCAATATTTAAACATTTATTTGTGAATTAATCTTGTGATGAGGATTACACATTTTTATACGTTACTAATTTTACAAGTCAGTATTTGGTATAAGTTACTAATTTTTATGTCACTGATTTGTATAAGTTACTAATTTGTATAATTAAATACTTTGTACAAGTTAACAACTTGTATTAGTTAATAATTTGTATAGCTTCTTAATTTGGATTAGTTAATAATTTGGATTAGTTAATAATTCGTATAAATTAATATGTTAATATAAATTAATAGAAATACAATGCCCATTGTGGATTGTATATTTACAGTGTCTCGAGTTATGTAAACTTCGACCGTTTTCCGATGAGTATTGTCCAGCACAGGAATCTAAACAGAATTTTTAACATGACCTTTTATTTAATCCATATGAGTATATTGTCCTTGCCCCATCAGCCACGTTAACTCGAGAGCATGGAAAATTGTACAGTTATAATGAGTTGTAATAACAGTTTAATCTTCAGTAAAAACAAATTTAAGAATTCAATTGCGAATTATGTAAGGCTTCTCTTGGTTTATGGCTGATAGAACAAGAAAAATCTATCACAGTTGACCACATAAAGTTTTAGTTCAAATATCCGTAGGTTCCTGAACTCAACAGAACTCTTCTAGAGTTCGAAAGATTCGCATTAAGATGGTCGGAGTCAACTAAAACGTTGTGAGAATAATATGCAAGCTGTCTGAATCATCCAACTTCTTTAAATTTATCTACTTTTTCATCCGCCGATATTAATATTATTCAGTGTATTATTTTATCTGACCTTAAGGAGAGGTAAACCTGCTGTACTAATTTAAAGGGAGATAAACATACCGTACTAATTTATTCAAATTTATGTTTATTTGTCTTATTTTTGTTTATTACGTATAAAACATTACGAACAAAATAATAAATGGAACATTATTAGTTATGTACTTATAGGTCAACAGTTATTTAAGAATTGCAAATAGAAACAATGAAAAAAAAACGCTCTATAAATTTTGTAAATAGCGCGTTCAATTTATACATACTTGATGTTTGCAAAGATATAAACATATTTTTTGTTAATAAAACACAAAAAAAAAACCATCTTTCAACGATTTTAATTGGGTTCGTAGTAATTACGCAATATAGTTTGCGGCCGAGAAATCGTAAACAAACTGTACAACTAATAAATTTTATCAAACGCAGTAAAATTACATTTTCTACTGACCCGCATGATTTCTATATTTAGACATTTATTGTAAAATTTATAATCTTTGAATATGTTATCATTACGTTGACTTAGCCGAATATGAAACAATCATAGAAAGCGCCCGATTCTATTTAGAGACAGGCGCTTATTTCAGGCTGTGCTATCGCAACTGAACAGCTTACGCTTACACTGTCAGACGAATTGCTGAACAAATTTGGAGTAAGTTGCAATGTAAGTTATTTTAAAATATTTTATAAATATCGAAACACCATTAAGAACAGAAATGTGTCTACCATATTAAGAAATGAAATAAACAGCTACATAAAAACTGTTTCATTATTTCAAAAATATATAGTTCGGTAAAAAATCAAATTTCAATGCGTTTGGTAAGTTATTTGTTATCTTGTTTTATATCACAATTGTTGGCTATATCAATTACGTTAAAACCATTTGAATATACTTATTGTATTTTAATAATTATATAAGTTTCAAAAGTTATAGAACAATTTTTCCGGGAAAGTGAAAATGTTGCATATAATGGACTGTTAGGTATTTATTATTTTTTGTTTATAAACAAACAAAAACATGCAAGAATAAACAAAACATAACAGAAAAAAATAAGGAAAGCAATGTTATAAATTTCTTATGAATTGAAAAAAAATTATTTACTACGTAAATATTTCTTTGAATTTTTGTAGTGTAAAATAAAAAGCATGCATGAAAAATAAATAAAAATGATAAAAAAGAAAATATCAGTTACACTATTAAACTTTGGCTTTATTCCTACGACATACTTCAATCGCATGAATTCCATTTTATGAGTAATTAGTTAATTTTGTAAATTCTCTCAACCCATAGAATGATTGTTCAAATATAGAGCAACGAGCCAGATAATAAATATAAAATTAGAGAAATTGAAGCAAATATTCAATGCGTCACAGCCGTTCCTTTTATGAGGCGAATATTTGTTTACAAAAATGTCAGCTCTTCTGGTTTTATCAATGGGTCTATTAGAACGTGTACATAAAGCATAGACAGATAGTGATAGCTGTATGACAAAGATATATCTATTAGACCAGCAGGACGAGAAGAGGTTAAAAGTGTGTGTATATATTTTTATTAAATCTTCTGTATGTCTACTTTCTCCATTCATTTCTTTGTCGTTTAGTCTTCACTTGTCTTTTCTGCTATTTTTATTAACTCCGACCAGTTTTTTGCTAATGAAAATGTTTATAATGTAGGCGATTCATTACTTCTTCATATAATAGAGAACATTGAAATGACTTACAAAACAGACTCCAGTGACGGAATCTGACCAAGTTTTTCGCAAAGAACATTGAAGATTAGTAAAATATCAATATTTAACTAAATATACGTTACAAAAAAATAATTTTGTATCCTCGAAGGACTGCTTAAAGATTACTTATTTCCAAAAACTCGAAAAGCAAAGGATTGTTGCTAGGCTGGCAGAAGGATTGTCCATGAAGCTTCATTCGTGAACAAGCTCAACAGCAAATCCAAAACGGATAAGGGAACCAGGATAAACCTCTCAGAGAAAATCGTAGGGAAATCTATCGAAACCTAAAAAGCATCAGTGTTTCCATTTTGGCAAAAGCTGGAATCGCTCCAAGATCGAGGCAGGTCCGATACAATGCGTTACATGAGATGGCAAGGAACATCAGATCCTTTTCAAGGCTTTCACTAAACGACAGAGGACAAAAAAAAATGGCTTGGGCACAGAGCTCCATGAAACTAAATTTCCAACGTGTCTTATTTACGAATGAGGCGCGTGCTGATCTTGACGGTCTAGGTGGATGGGCCAAAGTTTCGAACCTGAACAGAACTCCAACCCCTTACAAAGTTTATCACCAACAAAGGGATGGAGGCATCATGTCTTAAGCAAAAATCATTGGATATAAGTTGGTTTGATCATTTCGAATGCTAGAGAGTGTAAAGCTTACCAGCAATGCGTACTCGGCCTTTTTGGATAATCATTTGTCGCCATGGCTAGATGACTTACCATTGCTATGTCGCTTTGAGACGGTTTTTATGCATGGGAAGTTTTAATGATTAGACGCTGTATTTTTGCCCTTAAACAACATTTTACGAGACATAAAATAAAGCGATGAACAGCAGAAATTCCTTGATAAAGAATAAAATATCATAACTTCATGAATATCAAGTGGATTTGAATACAATTTTGGAAATAACAATCATTTGAAAATACAATTTTGATTTTTATGTGACGTATAATTAGCGAATTATTGAAATTTTACTTATCTGCAATGATGCGATTGAAACAGTTTATATATAATAAGTGTTGAAAATATTTATAGGAAATTAAGCTACACAGAATTTTCCGCGATTCATCCTCATGTGGATTCGTCAAGTTATGTCATAGAATTAATGTTGCTTCAGATTTTAATATATACTCGCCGTACATTGTTTGCTAGTAAGTAAATCAGGCTCTTAGTTATTTACACACTTATTTATTGCAGCCAATAAGCGCGCGTACACCGGTTTAGTTGTTAGTTTAGCGAAGGTTTCCTCTTTTCTTTTGTGATCGGAAATGATCTCGTTTTTATTTGGATGTTTTTTTTTTTTACTTACATAGATTTTTTATAAGAGAATATTTGTTTATGTATTTTTATTTATTAATCATTATTACAATTATGATTATAATATTTGTCATTATTATTATTTACTCAATAGAAATAGTCCGACAGGCCATCATCCAAGATTTATCTTTGTAAACAATTTGTGGCATTGTCTGGAGTCTTAGTGACAACAAGTCTCCCCAGATGTCCAGTACTCCCCACCTCTGTTAATAACAATTGCAGATGTGTTATCATATTATTATTTTTTTTTATTATTCTGTTATCCTAAAGAAAAGTTTGTTATGATTGCATAAACATGAAACACTAGTATCTCTAGGTATAAAATAACCATTATTACTTAACTATATATATATATATATATATATATATATATATATATATATATATATATATATATACTAGAAGGAATGGCCGATTTACACGAGATTGAGTGACCATTCTTTTTCATCGTCTATTAATTGCCTGCACTAGTTGGGGACCCATCGTGGTCCACCAGGAAGAGGCTTCACATGCATCTCCACGGTTACTTAGTCCATAATACATTATAGTCTACATTGCAATGTAAAGATATTACTGTTGATTTTATAAAACTACTTTCATATATAATGGCTCGAATTAAAGTTTAAAAAGTCAAGTATCATATGTCAATGGCGTTCTAAACAGAAACATTCATTTTAAACGCGCCCTGTCATATCCAAAAACTTACTGTTGATTTTATATGTAGGGCCTTTCGGCTTGTGTGGTAATAAAACTTCTCAAATGCACTTTTGTTGTTAGGTTGTGTAAGGTGTTAATTTTTTTCAAAATCACTTGTTATTTTTTTCATCGGATTATTTCGATTATCGATATCGAAGACATTTAGATACAAAACCTCATTAGAGAAGTACCGGACGCATAAATTACTTCAATGTGAAATTTCATAAAAATCGGCTCAGCCATTTCTTAGTTCATAGTGAACGAACTTACATACACACACACACACACACACACACACACACACACACACACACACACACACACACACACACACACACACACACACTCATCAACAGACACACACAAGTATCTCTCTCTCTCTCTCTCTCTCTATATATATATATATATATATATATATATATTCTTCTGGTAAGAATGAGTTGCAGTCAGTGTTTCTACAAAACATTGTATATTGTAGGATATCATTGCCTGCCTAATGTAGAGAGCTACCGACTTTTAGTCGATGATTATAGGTTCGATTCCCGAGTTGAGATTGTTAAAGAGATAGTATACAACGAAACAGTCTGTCTGTGGATGATTATATATATATATATATATATATATATATATATATAAACATACATGTGCAAACGCGACGGTACTGACATAACGATGTTTCGATTTATCGTTAAATCCTAAAACTAAGAATCTCAAAAGTTAACAGTCTGCACTTCCGTTTAGATAGTCATATTAATAAAGAAGTAATTACACATACATCTAAATATATGGTGTGTGTGTGTGTATGTAGAAAAATATTGTGTTAGTGTGATACAAAACAATGAAAAATTCAAATTCATCTAAAAACACACCAAGAAATGTGAAGATAGAATAAATTAGTTGAAGGCATGCAGATTCTTCCATCGACCGATACATGATTGAACTGATGGCGATGCTCATCTCTATCAGTATCCGTCCATGTGAACGAGAAAATAGTGGAAATTCCACGGTGCAGAGGAAATATTTTGTGGGAGTTTTAAAGTTTATAAGGAAATGATCACCTTCGGAAATCTTTCTCTTCGCTAGAAAATGACAAAAGCAAAACAGCACAATTTTACTTATATGAAAGCAGTTTACACATATGATTTACAACAATCAAATTTACAAGGGGTGTTCTAGCGTTTAAACCATACAACGCTAACTAAAAAACAAAGTATACATATGTAAAAGGCAATACATAAATGGTGATGAATCGAATATTTGAAAACAAAGGTAACGACTCTAAATTCAGGAAAATAAGGGCAATTTCAATATTATTAATAGTGAACTAGCCTTTTTAGTTCGTCACAAAAGGACAAAAGTTATAGCTATTTTATTTAGAATAAGGCTTTATGCTAAATTTATTTCTGAATAGCTGTTGATTGAACGTATACAATAATAGTTAGGTCGCTTCATCTTATAACAAAAGTTCATACTAAATTTCAACCAGATTTGCTCAATACTTAAAAAAAAATATATATAAAAAACATCCAGAGTAAATGTGGTACTCAGGAGACCAACCCTTAATTATCTATATTGCACCGAACGAATATCAAAATATTTAATTTGCTGCATGATAATGATATCGTAAAAGGTCCAAAATTTCAACTTGACCGGCCAGTAGTTTCCGAGAAAAAGTAGAATGGACGGACCGATGCAATTTTTATATTGAACAAATCAAGATTAGTTTTTTCAGGAGCTTTACTTTACATGTGTTAAAAACAGATCTAAATTTACCCTCGACAGGAGACATGTTATTGAGGACTATTAAATACTGCATTTACATAACAGACCAACTTCGGTGTTTTATGTATAAAATACCGCTTTCAATTTAAAAAATCTTTCCGAGGCTGTGGCATCATATCGGATGCGTCGCATGCAATCGTTATCTCATACGTTCCAATCGAAAGATCATTTTTTTAGTGCAATTGTTTGTATTTCTCTTAGACTTCGCTCACCAGGTATATTTGGCTGATAGTTTTTGAGATTTTGTTTTCCGGAGTCCTGTTACTCTAATAATCGTTCATATATATATATATAAAAATTCTAACAGGGCGGCGCCAGGATAAAAAGGGCTCCTCACCCCGTTTTACAGCAGCTGGGAATAGTCAAACAATTGTGTAAGCTTATCTCTAGAAGTGTTACTCCGGCTATGACAGAGACCAACCAGGGTCAGCTATCAGACGTTAATAGAAGACATCCTGACCTTAAACGCCTTCATTTATAGAAACAAAAAATAAAAAATAAAAAGCCACTTATAAACCCGACCACGGTCTGTTGCTGAAAAGAAGCTATTGCTTTTTTTGCTACAACCATTTGGAAAAAAGGGTTATATTATGTTGTCCTCAGAAAAATAGTATGATTTATAAAAATCTAAATTAGATTTATTGTGAATGTTTATGTTGAAAGCGCCGAAGTGGGAAAGGATTGTTTGTATGTAGGTGTTGACTGATGGCGACCGCTTAAATTCGGCCTCCCTCGCTGTTCAAAGCGAAGAACTAGTCACAGCTCTATTCAAATCTTTTAAAAATAAATTCGCTTAGATTTTATTGAAAATTGATTTTACCCTAACGTTTGATTCAATCGCAACATGTTCAATAACCAGGACTAATTATTCTATATGTTTTCTTTTTCATTTTGGGATGTGTCGTGTTTGTGTACATTCGACATTGCTTATCCAAGAAACGAGGCGAAGCATCAAATTAAGATTTAGAGAGTATCGCCTATCAAATAAAAATTCCGATTCACCATTCACATAATAAAATATATTTAAAGCAAAAATAAATCAGATTGGTCTAACGCATTCAACACTTACGTAGCAATATAAATTATATAAATAATATAAATAAAACAGTATGAAGAAAAAATGCGTTTTACAAAACTATACATCAAGTTTTAAATCGAAAGCATATACAATAAAGGCAAAACAAAACAATGTATTATATAAATTGCTCGGATTACTATTCTTATATTGAATGTCATTTTCATAAATTTTGGCTGATGTAATCTCCAACCTTCTTAACGGGCATCTTTTTTTTAGATTTGGAATCGTTGTATAGTTTGAAGTATTCGAACTACTATTACCATGTCGATTTCTATTTTGGAGACATTTTCCACAAGAGCACGTAGCATAACGTCTTAAGTAACAGTTCCTTGGGTATTAAAGTTTTACCTGACATTGCCCTGGGCATTAAAGAGTAAATCTTCACTAAAAACGATACAAACTAAGAAAACTCGTTAATACGTCATACTTTTACATGTTGCTGACAGAACAAGACCGGTCTACCACAGGGTTCTGTTAGAAATTCTCTATAGTGTCTCGAATCCAATAGCAAGATTTCGAGATTTAGAAAAAATAGACGCGAACACGGTCACAGGTTACATCGACGGAGACGTTGTAAAAATAACAACTAAAATAAGAATAGTTTTCTAAATAAACATTTCCAATCCTCGTCTCAAAGGCCCATTATTTGGATTATTCGAACTACGAATCGCAACGTAGTAATTCATGTAACAACGTTATAGCTTACGTAACCCGTGGCGGAACTGTTAAAACGTATGTTCTAATTCGCGTTACATAGAATCTTCTGTATGTTGAAGGTTCAAATCGCACTGCAAGCGATACTAAATAACAATAAATAAAGCAACATTTAATTAATATTTCCAGCTATAGCTTTGGAACATACAATATCTTACTGGCTTCAATTCAACATTCTGAGTATGGTTCCCGTATTCTAAATAAAGATTCCCAAGTTCGAAAATACATACCCACAGAAGGCCGGAGGTTACATCGACGACAGTTTGTGAAAATAACAACTAATACAAGAATAGTAAACAGAATGCTTACTCATCTTAAGCTAAAACATTACGAAACATAAAACATAAATTGCAGAAGAGTTATAGTGACATGTAAACAAGCAAATATCCATCACGTTACAAGCTTTTCTTTTTGAAAATATGATTTGGTGCGTGCTTTATTCTTCTCGGTCACTCGTAAACACAAGCCACATTTTATAATACCAATCGAGGTGTTATATATTAGAATGTAGAAAAAAGCAAATATTCATCACATAACATAAACAATGGCATTATATTTTTCTCCGTCACTCCTAGACACGAGCCAAGTTTAATAATAGCGATAACTCAGCAATGACAATGGTTATATACATTTA
This sequence comes from Euprymna scolopes, assembly GCF_053919585.1. Taxonomy (NCBI): domain Eukaryota; kingdom Metazoa; phylum Mollusca; class Cephalopoda; order Sepiida; family Sepiolidae; genus Euprymna; species Euprymna scolopes. The sequence continues at coordinate 6,416,016 of NC_136498.1, forward strand.
GAATTTAAAATAGAAATAGGTGAAGATAAGTAAATGTGTTCGAGATAAAAAGAGAATGATGGAAATAGTGAGTGCAGAGGAATAAAACCAGCAGGAGAAGGAACGAATCGAAAAATGGTGCGGAAAAAGAATAAGTCAAATAAGTTGGATTAAATCTTGAGTAAAAAAATATCCTCCATTGTCATTGGTGACTTAACAATTATGAAACTGGTAAAGTCTCCCGGAGAGATTAGTAAGACAATAGGAAGAGGTGATAAGGTCCTTCCGTAAATATGGCTGACTGTCCTAATTATCTGCTCGTTGGTAATTGGGCAGACTCAAACATGGAATAGTTCAAACATCTCCTTTTTACTCTAGCTTGATAAATTATCAGATCAAGGGAGAAATCAAATCTAAACTGAAAAATACCGTTTAATGTCAATTTCTAATGATTAAAACTCATAATCTGAGTTTCAATTTTTTGTTTGTTGATTTTTTTACGATAATATTGGTATTAACGTCTCCGACCTTGGAGATCTAGAGAAGATATTTTTCCTTAGAAAATCTCCCATATTTTGTGGACGTAAAAAATAAAGAAATATTATTTATTTATTATTTTACTTATAAAAGAGTAATCTACACCCACGTGTTTAACGCTTCTTCTTTTCGACTGAGGTTCAAATGAACCTACACTGACGATCGGTAGAACCGTGAAACATTTCTTTGTAGATTACTGTTTTAAAATATGATTTATTTAATATAAATTGATATTTTTATGCAATATTTATTCTAATAATTCATTTGGATTATTCTTTACATATTTTTAAAAATTGTTAATCGGAAGAAATTGTAATGTGAACACACAGTCGCCTAGAAAAGAAAAAAAACTGCTGAGGTCGAGTTATATGTAAAAACTGAACTTGAACGAAATCCTTGCTTCATACATAAATTGTTCGTAAGGAAAATTTGGTTCATCCAAAAAGTAGTTTTTTCGTATTGAAGGACAAATCTATCTTTTGAACATTTAATCTCTAACCATCAATTGACTGCGAATAACGGTTCAATAGACATGAAAACTTACAGATTTCATACCTCAATCAATTGGATATTAATTGGCGCTTGGATATCCATGGAATTATTCCTAAATTGTCATACATATTCATGACGAGTTGGAATGTAGTTATTTTTTCAGTTCTTATGAAATCAGTGTAATAAACATCATTTCAAAAACGAGAGGCGAATTACAAGAACACAGTAGCCATGTTCTTTATAAGAAGCTGTGTCTGCACATTATCCGAAATATCATTAGTTTCTATTTTATTCACATATATTTTGAATGAATTGATTTTCCAAAATAAGTGGAAATAACTCATCGCCCTTGATATAACAATCTTTCAACCTAAAGTAAAAACAGTAGAATTCAGTAAGCTGCTCCTGCTGCGATACTTTGATTATTCAAATAATTTAACAACACAAGTAAACATTAAATGCTGAGATATACGACAGAATATGTTTGGTTTGTTTAAAGAATGTACAGCGACAAATTAATAGCATCACTCCTTGAATACTCACAACTGAAAAACGGATTTATTTATTACATGTCATTTATTTATTGACGTGTTACACGGATTGTGATAACATCTTAAACAACAGCATTTTATCTCAAATGAAAACCATCCAATTAGAAAACAGGCATTTCTTACGGAAAGTAGGTATAATCCTACAAACATTTTTTTTAAAAAGCTTCTTTTCATATTCTGACATTTTTTTAAAAATAAATCGAGTTAAAATCTAATTCTTAGATCCACACAATACTTTAATCTGCATTGTGTATTGAGCACTACATCAAACTCATTCTGTGTTCACTTCCTAATTGCGAAACAACAATTTCATCTGCTGCTCAAGATAATATCACATGCACGAACCTCTGAATCAGCATCCTCTACGTGATAGGCACCAAGTTTTATGCTTATCTGTGTCTGTGAGCAGGCGAATAATCTTTGCTAATCAAAAGAAATCAGTTGTTTAAAGATTGATTTATTAGTCTGCTAAAGTATATAAGATTTCGTTCTCTTTTTAAACTCTCTCACACAGACGCGGGTTTGTTAGTCTTTATAAAGACTATTATGGTGTAGGTCTCAGAATTCTCTGATTTATTTTCCGTTTTTTTTTTGTTCCAGCTATTGTTACTTCTTATTCAAGTAACGTATTTAAAAAAAAATGCATTTTTTTTCCGACGCACTGTTTCCCTTCCTACCTACATCCTTGGTCTTTTTTTGGACAAAGGTCAGTAGGCTTCTCCTGCCTTTGCGATAATCGCATTTCATTATTGTAAGCTCCTTACATCAAGTGACTTCACGCCTTGTCTTAGACGATTTCCATTAGCCAAATCGAGACACGACGGACTTCACGACAAAAGCACATTTTATGAAGAAAATAAACTATAGACTCCGACTTTATTCAATTTTTATGGCATAACACAACACTTTAAAAAGAAACCCATCGCCTCATCACATGTAGGTAGCTATTTAAATTTTACGAGAAATATGAATATTTTTTATTAATAAAATCATTCACTTTCCATTTGACTCAATAGTTAAGTAACACCTTGGCTTGTACATCGCGTTATATTTTGTATGCTTTATGCCTGTTGTGACTATATTAAATAAACTTTCCCGTATTAAATTATCCTATATGTGTTTGTATATTTGTAAATAAACATGTTTTTATTATACATCATCATTGCTTATTGATTTTTCCTCTGGCGAATCTTATTCAGTATTTTATGGGAGCGTGTAATTCACGTAGCCATAACCAAATATTTGATTAAACACATACACGCACACATATATATGTATGCATACGTACGTATATATGTAAAGATAGATATAAAATCTTACATATGTATTTATATACATATGTGTTTGGTTGTATCTGTGTGTGAGTTATAGTCAGAGAACTGTTTTGCAGTTTTGGAAAATATAGCAGATAGATTTCGCGGAGACGATGTAAGGTCAGGTTGCAATCTGAGGCGATATGATGTAAAAACTAAAATCAGCAATGTGAGCACAGCATCACTATTTTCTATTGATGCATCTGACGAAGGGATTTCACTATATATATATATATATATATATATATATATATATATATATATATATATATATATATATAACATTTTTGCAAAATCAGGACAGTCTCATATAAAATAAGAACACCATATGGTATATTTCCTTATGTGTTACAATTGTTTAGTAACCATTTGGGCAAATTTAAATATTATATTATTTAAAAAAAAATTAAAAGAATAGCAACTCTTCATACACTACAATACATTTGTCATGTTTATTTTTTCGATTCCCTTCGAATCGAATAAGTATTCCAATTTCGTATTTCTTATTTATAGGTGATATTTTTTACAATTTTTAATTTTTATATTGAGTGAATCTTTTAATGTTTTTTCTATTTTGACAATTAATTTTCCCCTTTAATTTATTTATTTACTCCTCAACTCTTAAACTACACTTTCCCGATTTAAGTCTA
>NC_136498.1:6432037-6487037 GCF_053919585.1 Euprymna scolopes
TCTGATTTTCACTGGAAAAATATTAGAAATTTGAAATGAATCTCTTTGAATCAATACCTTACTACATCCATAGTTTTTTGTAAATTAATTACAAGAAAATATTACTTATGTTAAAAGAATATTATGCAATGCGCATATATTATAATACTATGTGTGTTTGTTAGATTAGTAAAACATATTTTCTTTAAAACTTACACAAAATTTGTACTCTTGTATTGATCTTGGAAATACTACTGTCTTAGTAATACGTACTCTGTCCGTTTTCTGCTGAACAATTACATTTCTATTTGAGCGCTAAAAGTCAACCCTCCAAAACAATATACCGTACAATACGCTTAAACATGATATTTTCATGAAGATTGCGTATATATTATTATAGAATAAATCTTCTCCTGAATATTTTATATTACGAGGAATAATTGGACCGGTAGACTAATTCGAAAAAAAAAAAATTATATAAACAATAATAATTTCGTTCATCAAATTCCGTCTGTGTTTGTTTACAATATGACGTCAGCTTATATTTAGGGTTTATCATTAATGAACTGGAAAAGTTACTTCTGATTAATGTTTAGTTTTCACATGATTTGCAGTGATGTTAAATCGACACTCTTTTATCGTAAATTGAACTCATTAATAGAGGAAGAAAATAATGGAAAGGTACACCCGAGCTAGAACAGGAGATTATATCGATCTGTAGTCGAATGCTCTACCACTGATATATATCTCTACATGACACTAAATCTGTTTTTAAAAAGAAATGATTTGCTGAGATTTATTTTGTCCCTTGGTTAATGTGACGAAAGATATTAGCCTGTACAAATTCTTTTTTGTAATCTATAAGAATTGTTTCGATTTTCACATACTTATCGGATGTAATTCTGTACAGTTCTAAGCCATTTCGGAACCCATGACGAAAAGAACTCACACATACACGAACTGACTTATATATATATATATATATATATATATATATATATATACACACACACATATATATATATAGTCTTTGAAGTTTTTAACCTTTAAAACTATACAAAAAATTACTTTTTATCATTCGTTAGAAAACCATCCAATCAGTAAGTCATTTAATCACCTGCAATCACTGCATCAACTCACTCTCGAATTTACTATAGTACTAATGATTTATATTTTAAGGGATCATCAGTTGTTTACCATGAAACACTGTTTCGGAGATTTAAAAACAAAACAGTATATTACATTATGGCTCCCCAGCAGTGTTGATCAAACACCACCACACTTAATCTTAGGAAGAAGACATCTTACAAATATTTGATCCAATTTCCTATTCTTAATTGCAATTACTAACCTTTTCATACTATAAAAATGAATTTCTTACCTGTGCGAATCATCAATTTCCACATTTCAAATGGATACATTTTTACATTTTTTAATTTATCAGTCTTGTATTTATAAGATTATGATTAATCCATTTAACTACTTATCACCCCCACTATGATTAGTATTTAGTATATTTACATTATTATTTATTTAAAAATTAGATATATAAAGATTAAAAATATTTTTACATATATACATTTTTTTTATTAAATATAAATTTATTAAATGTAATTATAAATACATTTTATACATTGCTAATATAGTTTTGGATTTCCTTAATTAATATAGTCTGGTTTATCTTAAACGATTCAAACGCATCAGAATACCGAACAAATGCTTTATTTAACTGTTTAAATATTTTATTTTTATCCCCACCTTGTTTTATCATCCTTATTACTAAGCTAGAAACTGGTGGTATAAAATCTGTTAATTTTAAAGTAACGCGAGCTATTCTCAAAAACTCTGACATAATGGTTACATAAAACATAAGAAACAGGGCAGGTGCTATCTTTATGGGGCATACGTACTATTTTAAAGGGGGAAGCGTTTCTTTTATCAAATATTTTATAAAGAAAAATCCCATCCTCAATTTTTATATCTAAATCCAGAAATGTAGCCTGTCGTCCTCTATGTTCACAATTCAATTTTAATTCGTTTGGATATATATATATATATATATATATATATATATATATATATATATATATATATATATATATATATATATATATATACACGGGGTGGCCCACAAGTTACTTTACATTTTAAAAAATTCAATAATTTTTCTTCTATTAATATATTTTAATTACTCTTTTAAGAATTATAAAATAGAATCTTTGGAATTTTTTTATAAAAATAAGTTTACAACAGAACAACGAGTGAGGATAATTGAATTTCACTTTGAAAATGGATGGTCAATTGTTGTAATACAAAAATCTTATATGCACCATTTCAATGCTCAATATCCTCTTAAAAGCTATGCTATTAGAATTTGTTCAACCTCATGCCAGAGTATTGGTGGCGAACAAAATGGAGCAATTGCACATACAACTAGAGCAACAATGCAGTTGTTAACTGTGATGTTTCAGGATCGAAAACTCTTGAAATTTCGATTTTGAATGGCCTCCACGTTCATCTAATTTGACAGAACTAGATTTTTGCCTTTGGGGATATCTTAAAGACAAAGTGTATGCAAATAAACCTCGAAACATCCAAGAACTTAAGGCAAACATACGCAGAAAATCCTTTCCCTACAACTTCCGATGTTAAAAACTGTCATAAAGAATAGGTTAGAAAGAACTCGGCTTTACAAAGCCGAGAATAGAGACTACTTAAGAGACATTATCTTTCGTAATTAAGTCAGAAAAATTTCCACACTATAAACTGTGTAATAAAAAATTAATTAAATAAAGTCATTTAAGAAAAAGTTATTTGATTTTCAAATTGTAAAGTGACTTATGGGCCACCCTCTCTCTCTCTCTCTCTCTCTCTCTCTCTCTCTCTCTATCTATATATATATATATATATATATATATATATATATATATATATTCTTGGAAGTTTTTAACCTTTAAAACTATATAAAACACTTACCATTCGTTAGAAAACATTTAGTCAGTAAGTCATTCACTCACCTGCAATCACTGCATAAACTTGCTCTCTCGAATTCACTATAGTACCAGAAATAATTTATTTTTGAGGGATCATCAGTTATTTACCATGAAACACTGTTTCGGGGATTTAAAAACAATATATATATATATATATATATATATATATATATATAATTATTATATGAATATATACAGGCACTAGTGTCTATCCTTTGGGAAATCATTAATGCAGGGAGTTACGATTACCGCCAGTCGGGAGATTCGAACCTGGCCACAAAACCATCTCTGACTATTAACAAGGAACAAACTGCACAGCCAACATAACCCGCAAGAAATACAGTTGAAATTAACATTTATACAAAGCGTAAATATCAAGACGGCCGAGAGTGATCATATGATTTCAACATGATCTAAGCACGTAAAAATAAGTGACCGACTTATTTTTATTTCAACTTTAAGTGCTCGATTTCCAAAAAATAATTGTTCAGTTTACAAATGGAATATTGCTGCGAACGTAAAGCAACATTAAATATTAATTTTCATATCTATTTGCCTATCCAAACCAGATGAAAAAAGTTCAGTATTCAAGAAAGAGCAATAATATAAAAAAAAATTGGATCGCCATGAGTTATAGTTTATATGGACAATGGATTAGTACATTTGGAGGGTGGTTCCCCCACAACACCCACCTCCCAAGCTGATTTCCCCGGGTGTGAAATCAGTTTTGGGGCAGACCAGCAAGGGATCTCTGTGCTACCTTTTTCTGTCGGAGCTTCTTAGTTCTGACATGCCCTTTGAAGGTTCCAGATTTAAACAGTCGTATACTGTATCGATTGCCTCTCTGCCTTCCTGTAGTGGCTCTTCTTGATCCTCGGAGACGCGTTTCCTTATTTGGTTCGGGGCCCTCTTATGTTCGAATTTTGGGCCCTGAATGATGTATGTAACATGGCCGACTCTTCGTAAGATTGTGCCCGGTTCTCAAAAGGAAACATTATTCTTATCATGTTTAAAATATACTTTATCCGCGCGGTTAAACCGTTTTGTTGGCATTGCAGAGGTTCGTATGTTTGGGCAGCAGTTTATCAAACACTGATTTTATTCTCCACCCAAACATGATTTCAGCTGGCATCTGGTTTGTTAAAATTTTTCGTTATTCTATAGACCTGCAGAAATTGCTGGAGGCCTTTTCTGTCGGTGGCACGCACGCTTTTTAATCCCCTTTTTAGGGTTTGGCCTGGCCATTATTCCGGAGTTGTACTGGGGGGATCGTTATATGCTTAACCTGGTACGTCACAAAGAATTCTCTGCACTCTGCCCAGGTGAACTGGGTAGCGTTGTCGCTGACCAGACAATCCACCACCCCAAAACGAGCAAGCAACTCTAATAACAAATTCGTCGTCGTTGCCTTGGTCGTTTTTTTTTTTTTTACATCTCAAGACCTCTGGCCATTTCGAGATTCTCTCTACTACTATCAAGTAATAAAAATCCTCTATTGATCCTGAGTAATCAATGTGGATCCTCGACCACGATTGTTCAGCGTTAGGCCAAGGTTTATGTGTTATAGGTGGTCCCTTGGCAGCCAAAACACAGCCTTTGTGCATATTCACCGTGTTGGTAATATCTTGGTCCATCGCTGGCCAGTAAACGAAACTTCCTATCAGACTTTTCATTCGGTTTATTCCTGGATGCCCATGTGAAAATCCGCGAGAATGAAACGGTATCATCCAGCGTTAACTTCTGCTTACTGGTTTAAATGAAATTGTCATTCACTGATTCTTTTTTAATTTCCTGAAGTGTGACCAGTAGTTCGCGGATAATATTATTAATCATGGTTTTTAATTCACTATTAAACGCGATTACTAAGTCTTCCAGCGGTTCCAGTTGGACAGGAATTGGTCTCAACAGACTGTCTTCATGTGCCATTTTTTTTAGGAGAGAATTCTATTATAAAATTATAATTTAGAAGAATAGTTCCCTATTTTAATAGTCGGTTCGCCGTAAATGTGAGAACTCTTTTTTTTTATCCAAAAATGATATCAAAGGCTTATGGTCGGTTTGCAGATAAAAATGTCCTCCGTACAGGAACCGTTGGAGTTTCGAAACTGCAAAAATAATACCTAGTCCTTCTTTCTCGATCTGAGAATATTTTTTCTCTGCTGGAAGCGATTGGCTGTTTTGAGCCACCCAGCATCCTCTTTAGCATGCAAACGCCAACACCATATTGGCTATCGTCGCTAGCCAATATTATATCCAACTTGGGTTAAAATGAGCTGGGAATAGTTTTGAAGAAAGGATTTCTTTTTTTTATTTCTTGCAATGACGTCTGACAATCCGCTGTCCACTCCCACTCTTATCTTTCTTTAGTAATTGATTAGGTGTTGCACGCAATGTGTGCATGTTGAGAATACACCCTTGGTAATAATTTGCCAAGCCTAAAAAGCTTTGTAATTGTGCTATGTTTTCCGGTGCCGGCATTTCTGTCTGGATCCGGGCATCTGCTATATTTATCAATGATATGTCCTGGATACTTGATTGTTTGTAAAAAGAATTCACACTTGACTTCTTTGACGATAAATCAATAATTTTGTATTCAATAATTTTGTATTCGACTGAATATTTTTTGATATGGTTTGCGTGTTCCTCCCTGCTTTTGCTAGCTATAATGATGCCATCTAGATATGCGATGGTATTGTCCAGGTCGCTCAGCATGGTATCCATGACTTGCTGGAATATCGCGGGTGCTATCTTGACTTCAAACGCGAGCCTTTCGTATCTGTACAAACCCCGATGAGTATTAATACAGAGGAGGTAAGCGCTTTTGTCGTTTACAGGAATTTGTAAGTAAGCATCGCTCAGGTCGATCTTAGAAAAAAAAGTGCCGCCATTTACTTTCATGAACACTTCCTCTGATCTGGGTAATGGATAGTGAAAGTTTTCTAACGACCCGTTTCGTCCGGTCGAGAAGTCAGCGCAAACGCGGATTTACCCGGACATTTGTTTACGTAGTCTGTTGGAGCAGCCCATTCACTATATTCAATTTTAGCCAGTATACCGATGTTTTCTAATCTATCCAGTTCCTGATTTATTTTATTCAGGGATGCGAACAGGACATTACGTTTCTTTTTAAACACCGGTTGTGTGCCCGGTTTCAGCTTAAAATCCGCGGCCATTTTTGTGCATCTCCCAAAGCCAGGAGTAAATACATTTGAGAATTCTTTTTTAAAACTAGTTATAAGTTTCTCAGTTTCCGCTGGGCGTATTTCTATTTTGTTTGCAAAATGTCGATATAGGAAGATCCCAAAGATGAAACTCATCCATGTTGTCGGAACCGAACAGGTTCTCACTATTTTTTATACATTTGGAGTTTTTTCGTTTTTTCCCAGCAAAGTGACGCTAGTGATTAATTCACCCTGAAAATTAATTTTTGTACCATTGACGGTCGTCGCCGTTCAGTTGGTTCTTAGCTTGGTCTGTTAATTTCGTAATTTCTTCCACGTTTTGAAATTTATTATTGAAAGATCCGACCCACTGTATAATTGAAATTTAATATCCTTGCCGAGAATGTTGACCGTTACGTATTTTCGTAGATTTTCATCTACGACGTCTCTAGTTATTGTTTTACGTACACGGCTTTTGTTCTGATCCCCGCCTCAGTGAGAGCTTTTTTGTCCGATTTTATTACATATAAAGCATCTTTTTGTTAAAAATGGGCAATCCTTGACCCAATGTTTACCACCACATCCGAAGCAAGGGTGGGTGCTTTTATTTTTTTTTCGACTTTTGGGGGTAATTTTCAGTGTACCGACTCGACGGTTCTTAAGTATTTTTTTTATATTTGCGATTCCTGCTCCGATATTTCTCGCATATTTGTTATCATTTCAACTTTTTGACAATCCTCAGTCAATTTTTGCAGTGTTAAGTTCGGTTCGTTTTCTAACTTCGTAAGAACTCTTCGCCTGATTTCCGCATCTTTTCCCGAGGTTAAACCTTGTAAAAAACAAGGCATTTAAATTGTCTGCTGTTAATTCAGAAAACTTAAACTCATCACGATGCTTGTTCACTTCTGCTGCATACGTGGCAAAGTTGTCATTATCGTCTTTGGTTACATTCAAACATCGCCATCGTTTATGAAAAAGAGACGTAGTTGGGAAAAATAGTTGTGTTAACAGATTTACTGTCTCATTGAACAATAAATCCGCGGTTTTATCGTGACAGGATGTAGTCCACGAATTTGTCATGTTCAGCTGTTTAAGGTTTTCGCAGCAGCCATCTTGTCTTCTGGTCAGACCAGTTACCGCAGTCGATATTGAAAAAGTCTTCATATCTCCTGAAATAAACTCCCAATGTTTTGTTTTATCTCCTTCGTACTTAAAATTATCTATTGCGGACCATATAGTATTTTGATAAAATGCTGAATTGCTTTCTGCGTGCGCATTATTCTTGACGATTTCTGCAAACTGTTTTTGTAATTTCGCCTGTTGGTCCTCTGTACATTGTTGGCGTTCTCCAACTGTTCGGTCGTCTGTCTTTGAAGTTTATTTTTTTTTTGGTCCTCTGCGTTGTTGGCGTCGGCCTCTTCACTTTGCAGTTTAGTCAGATGTGCCAAAGTTAATTTTAATTCGTCCATTTTGTCTGGTTAGATTTAGCAATTTTAAAACGTTCGTGATCTGGTTGGAAACGTTTGTTGTCTTGTTGGATTTAACAAAAACGTTTTGATTTTTGCTCTCAGGACAATAAAACAAGCCAAAATAAAATATTACTCTAGAGAAACATTTCATCGTGCAACAGAAAGAAAAATCAAGTGTATATTTCCCTTTGGGAAAAATTAAAGCAACTATTGACCTTTAGTAAAGAAAAAAAGCGACGATTTTTTTTCATTTTTTCTTTTACAAAGTAAAGATTTACCTTTTAAGTCGCGACGAACTTTTTCTTTTTTTTCTCAACTCTTTTTCGTTCCATACTTATCTGTTTTGTTATGGTCAATTAACAAAGTTGTTAATCAGATTTAAAAAAAAATTTCGCAAATACTTCAGTCGCAAGTGTTATGCTGGACATTTTCTTGGGCGTGATAAACATTTGAGTCCAACGTCGTTAGTGTTTCAGAATACTGTTTTAGATGTGAGAATGTTTCTCAAATCTAATGTCGCCAGTGTTTTTGGGAACACTGTTTTAGACATGAGTATCTTTCTCAAATTCAATGTCGCCAGTGTTATGGCTCGCAAATAGCCACAAGCAGAACACAGCAACGGATAACAGTTTAAAACATGTATTACATGAAAACAACAGAAAAGTTACAAACGGAAAGTGTTGGTAATTCATCAAGCATGCGATCGCCATGAGTTATAGTTTATATGTACGATGGATTAGTATATTTGGAGGGTGCTTTCCCCCACAACAATAATTTACATAAATTACATAATATAAAAATAAACACAACTTTACAAAAAATTAACTGAAGATTGACAAAGATTACACGTATTGGCATTGACAAGGTATGACATAAAGGCCTACTTCACAAGATCTCCAGCTACGGTATAACTGGAAATATTCTCTCTATCATTAAATCATTTTTCTATGATAGGCTCATAAGAGTAGTGGTTGATGGGCAAAAATCAGAGGCCTGCAGTATTAATGCTGGAGTCCGTCAAGGGTCCATCCTGGGCCAAACTCTCTTCCTAATCTACGTCAATGATCTCCCAAAACACATATTTAAATAATTCGTTGACATCTATGCTGATGACAGGACCATCTACAGCAACACATCAAAGGCTGTAAATGACAAAGCTCTCTGATTCTCTCTCCTCTGATTTCGAACGAGTGGTTCAGTGGGGGAAGACGCGGCTGGTTACCTTTAATGCATCTAAAACCAAACTCCTTTCTTTACATCATCAACACTCTGATCCCCATCTGGCATCAATTGAAATGAATGGCTATCGTCTAGGAGAAGCCCCATGTTTTGAAAAGCTTCTGGGCTTGACCTTTACTCCTGATCTGAAATGGAACACATACATCAAGTCTGTGGCCAAGGTATCTGGAAAGATGGTGGGATCCTTCTATCGCTCCAGAAGATATCTCACCCCTGATGCAATTGTCTATCTATATAAAAGCCAAGTACGTCCAAGGATGGAATACTGCTGCCCTATCTAGGCAGGAGCTGCTAAAAACAGCCTATCCTGCCTTGACAGAGTACAAAATAGACTTCGTGGCTTAGTGGGGGATGCCCTTTTCTCTTCCCTGCAACCTCTCTCCCACAGAAGAGAAGTTGCAAGCCTGTCTCTGTTTTATCTTTATTTCGCCAATCTTGTACAAAAAAACACCCGTCTAACTGAATCCACTGTCAATAATTTTTCCAACTCATGCATTAAAGGAAACCAGCCATCTCTTCCCCCACTGTACCACGCGCTCAAGATCCGAGGAGAGAGAATCAGAGAGAACATTGTCATTTACGGCCTTTGATGTGTTGCCATAGATAGTCGTGTCATCAGCGTAGATGTCAACGAATGATTTAAGTATGTTTTGGGAGATCATTTATGTAGATCAAGAAGAGAGTTGGGCCCAGGATGGACCCCGAGAATGACTCCAGCATTAATACTGTGCGCCTCTGGTTACTGCCCATCAACCACTAATCTTATGAGCCTATCATAGAGAAATGATTTAATGATTGAGAAAACATGTCCAGTTAAGGTAAAATATATGTGCATCTTTAGATATTTATATGAAGAGAGTTCGCTTCTAAACTGAATAATTATACATGTACTGTTTTAAAAATTACATGAAACAAAATATCATGATATGCTGAAACTCCTGGGACGAAACAAAAGCAGTCCCCAAGCCCAATAACTCTGAAAATTAGACTGCAGCTTAAAACAATTCAGAATTGACGAGGAAAAACGACAAATTCAAAAGATTTTACAAAATAAACGTTGCCACACTCAGCTTCACATAATAATAGATGTATACACACATACGTATATGTACTCACAAACACAAACATATGTAATTCATATGCATGCACGTATATACACATAAAATATAATATTTCTTCATCGAAACGATGAAGACCATCTGATCATCCTAGGATAAGGCATGGCACATGCTAAAAGTTTGGTTACATTAAAGCTAGTTTGCGTTGGCCTAACACTTCTTGTCCTAAACAGCCCGATCGAGCGGCAGGACAGGCTCGAAACAGCTGGCGGCCTAGTAGGATTCAGAATAATACCGGAAATGTAGATGTCCTTCTACAGACAGCGTCTAGTAGTCTTAGATGGTCACCTATCTCGTACAGGCCAGGCCCAATATTGCTTAACCTCTGTGATCTAAAACGAGCCGATATATCAAATAGATCACCTGGTACATACAGCACAATATACACATACATATCTACACATTTAGGCAAGTTAAATATGTAATGTTGCCGGTGTCCATATAGTATATGAAGGACGTGTATATAAAATGAGATGTATAAAGGAGGAGACAAAACTGTGTATATATTGTATTGTCAGGGGCATATATAAATGAGTGTATCTTATTTATATATACGTGTCTAAATTCATGTATCGTTTAGCCGTATAAAATGTTCTAATGCATGCATGAATACAGGGTGTAAAAACGTTTGTATATACGTGTCACAGCTATCTATATACATGTGTATATATCTGTGTCTGTCTATGACCGGACAGCGTTGTAATCGTCTAATTTGTGTGCGTATGCACATTTAACCATAGTTTATGCCGGAACGGAACAAATATATATATATATATATATATATATATATATATATATATATATATATATATACCTTTACAGCTCAAAGGAAGTATAATCTAACAAATAGCTAATTATTTAAAATGCCGTGGTTTTTAACAATGGATAAATTGGAACATGAGATTTAAATTTTGATGTTTTTAGAAGTTTCTACATGAATTATAGATATTGAATATGTAACCATACGAATGAAGTTCATGTACGCAGAAATAAGAAAATAATTTAATAATCTAATATGAAATATACATTTGTAATTTGATGTCGGAAAGAAACTAATCTAATCTATTCCGGTAGCATGAAAAATGTCAACCGTGAAATTGAAACCAAATGAAAAAAAAAGAAAGAAAGACAACGTCGATCCAAACAATGAGTGTGACTATTTATCGAAAGTTTATTTATTATGTATTTTGAAATATGATATCAAAGAACACAAGACAAAATAACATAACTTCGTTTAGTTGTAGTCGCTTATCCATGAATATTAAATGACAAAATATAATGCCATCTTTATCTCATCACATGGTGCATTCGTAGAAAATAGAGAACATTAATGCACTTTGATGTATCTATCGTGCATTGTACTTGTAGAAACATACAACCCTCGAACGTTTATTATACTTGCACACAATAAACGTACGGCTGTATTTGCAAGATCCTATTTCTGAAATAAATCCGGAATAGTCATTGCATGATTATGACAAATAATATTTTACTACAAAAAATATTGTTTAACGCTCAGGCCAGGTGGACCAACCTGTTAGTCGGGAAAAGTAAGCGCACTTAGCATATATCTGCACGTGGCTGAACAAATTATCTAATTGAATGTCAAAAATAAAAGAATCGTTGTGTGTACAGACTGACTGGAATGCGTACATGACCAGAACATTGCAAAATAACATCAGCAACAAGGTCTCACACCCCCACACACACATACGCGCGCAATGTTTTTTAGCCCGACCTTCGTCCTTGAAGAGCATTTTCGTAAGCGATGTCACTCGCTGCTTGCTTGACGTAATCAATTTGTTTATTTTGTAAATAAACAAACATATAAGACTATAAAAAACCTATAAAAGTGACCAAATGTTTATATAAATATAAATATATATATAATAGTGTTATGCAGTTTGCTTGACTTATTGTGCGTAGTGTATATCTGATGATAATTGAACTGTGCAAAAGTGAAACGCGTATTGAAAGCTAATTAAAATATTAAAAAAGTGAAATTACAGGGTTTACCTTTTAATATATATATATATATATATATTAATATATATATATACTAATAAATATATATTAATAAGTGTATATATATATATATATATATATATATATATATATATTAATAAGTATAGACTTGTATGTAATAAAATGACTTCGTGTAATTCAGTAAATTTTCATATACCAATAAGTTTTAAGCCAAAAAGAGATGACTTAAAAAGTAAGCTACACAATTATCATATTTCATAATTGAGCATTTATATACTGTGAAAGCAAAATCAAGACTTCAAAAAGGTGTTGATGGCAACAGAAAGTGTATTTCATTTTACGTTACAATTGTTTCCATGTCCAGTCGACAATTTTCAAACATTATATCGTTTGAAAATTTTCAAAAACCAGCATTTCTTCAGACTTTATTAATGAAAACACTTTTGAAAATTGACATTTGAAGTTATTGGGCGGTTTTGCTGTCAGAATAATAATTAGTGGATATACAATGTTTTATTTAGATACCCTAGAATACAAGACACGAATCATAAGACATGAGCAGCATAAGTGATTAATAACAGATGTGGCTTAAACCAATGGGTAAAAAACAATTTTTTAAGATTACACACATAATTTATATCCTTAATTTGTAAAATAAGCCATCGTAGCACGTCCTGGATCTGTCTGATTAAATTAATTATTAAATCATAGACGCCTTCTAGTAATCAATAGACCGAAAACATCAAACGGCATGAATTATCTCCCTTTATCCGTCATAGGAAATAAAATCGAACCAGTTTCCAACAGAATTAACTAGTAGCAATTAACAACATAATTGGATTATCTCCCTTCATAATTGTCTTTAGTAACGATATGAAAACGTATTCAAGTAGAATGACAATGTATTTTAAAACATTAAATAATAATGAATAGATTAGAATACATTGCTTGAAATGTTGTATAAGGATTTATATATATAATACAACCTTTTTATTTATTCTCATATTCAATTAAACTTTACACCTAAAATGGTCTTTAATCTAAGTACTAAAATAACGATAATCTGTAAACATTACTTGGCACTAATACGAAACTAAAATTAACCGTAACGTTATTGCAAGGTTGTTATGGGCTATACTATAAATATAGAAATAAAAATTTTAAAAAATCTTTTTATAAAAAGAATTAATTATTGAGAAATATAGAAAAAGCGAGATATCATTTAGGAACTCAACGAATGGGATATATAAATTTTCTTTAAATGGCTTAGGGTTTTCTGTGGAAATTTCTAATGACCCTGTTCTTAAATAAGGGTACAAAAATTAGGCGATATATTAATATTTAAATAGGCTTTCCGTAGCTACAGCAAAGGTAAATGTTTCTCACATGCTTTTCCCGTTAAGGGAGTTTTTCCTTTTTCTTTCTTTTTCCTTTCTCTTCAAAAATGCTCTATTGTCAAAAGTGTTTTTATTAATACAGTTTGAAGAAACACTGGTTTTTGAAAATTTTCAAACGATATAATGTTTGAAATTGTCGACTGAACATGGAAACAATTGTAACGTGAACCGAAATACATTTTTTGTTGCCATCAACACCTTTTTGAAGTCTTGATTTTGCTTTCACAGTATATTAATAAGTATATATATATATATATATATATATGTAGAGAGAGAGAGAGAGAGAGAGAGATCAGACTGATGAAGGCGAGAGATGAGACTGTTTCCGTGCTAATCAGATTCACTTTAAATTACCTCCCAATGCGTGTCATCGATCATTGCTATGAAAAATTAGATGATCTCCGTCTTTCTGGCGGAAAAAAACTGTTTTTCTCATGTAGAAATAATTATAGATATATACAGCAAGTTGTCTGGGTGTTCTCTAAATTTGATTATGTGATTACATCTTGCTACAATCGTCAACAGCAAAGGTCAAGTGGAATGATGAATAATATTTAAGAAAATAAAAGAAACAATGATCGTTTTCCGTGAAAGTAATTGTCGTGGGAACGTATTTGAACGAGGGTTACGCCCTGTATACGGCAACCAGCTTACCAGGTGTTAGACACTATCGAATAATAGGCACATCATCTTTTGATCAAGGGGTTAATATGTCGTCCGCTACATCTACTTACGGATCGTTTATCAAGTTCTTAGTGTCATTACTGTCAAGATCGTTGTATGGAGAGTTGAGGTCCCGATTTCAACTTTTCCGCGACCGAAATCCAGGCTCTAACTAATTATCTCTTCCTTCTTGATGAAAAACGATAGATAGAAGGAAACAGATAGAGAAAGATAAAGAGAAACATATCTATATTTTTGTTATTCAATTTTCAAAGATTGTTTAATCTTTTTAGCGAAGCCTATGTCAGCCGCATTGAAAAAAACCTTTTAACCTGTCAAGATCGATTGCATAAACAACATGGCTCACTGATGGGCGCTGACATATGGAGATGACAACGTCACTAAATTGGTATACGCGCCTCTCACCGAGGACAATTAAATGTAGATAGAAAGCTTTTTAGTGTAGGAAGCTCAAAAACGTCAGAAATGCCGTTTTTATTGTTGTATCACATTGAATTGAATGCTAACAACCAAATGATTAAATGCTTGCAATTAAAAGAAATCTGTTTATATTTTGTGTAATATACATGTTTTCGCATTTGTACAAAAACTTCCATGGGCAATGCATCATAAAATAGCTTTATTTTTGTGATATAAATATAATTTACCGAAGAAATAATCAAGCCTCATACTGAAATGGAAAATTTAGAGATAATTGTGCGTGAATTCATTAAGCATTGTTAACATTTTCTTACATGGATAATAAAACGTATGTGACCAGTGAAGTTGTGACATTTCCACTTTCGATTGTTTCACTTTTCAATTTATTATTTCTGTATTAAATTTCCTTTTGACTCTGTTAAATCCATTGTATCTCGAAAACTACTTGTCCGACTTAGATGACATTTTGTATGGACCTTTGTTAGGAGAATATTCATCCAACTATTATGATAGCCGTTCGATGCACATCTAAGGATTAATCCTTTATGGCCTGAATTATGATGTAGATGATTAAAAAGTATTTATTGCTATTTTTTATTATTACATTTTCAATCCAAACAGGCACGTTGCCACTTTGATGTAGGGGACTACTGTCAGGGACCTTTAGATCACATTTGAACTTCTGCATGTCAGCACAGTTGGGGAAGCAGGAAACTGGAAGCTGGAGAAGAAGCTATTAGAGTAAAAGGCTTTTTTACATCTAGGGATCTCAACTGTATAGGGGTTCGACTTCGCTTCGTCTCGGTTTTTCGTCGAGGAAGTACAAGGGCTTAGTTAGTTTAAAGAGTAAAGATACTATGATTGTCTTCAAAATGGAAAAAAATAGGAAGTTCAATATTTAAACTACCACTGAGAATTTTTGCTTTTCATTTTTCACCTTTATTATTATTCATAGTGCTTGAAAAATAGTATTTATGAAAACGAACGAAATCCCCCACTCTCTGAAACAGATGGCAGCATACTGAATGTAAGCAATGGATAGGTGCAATCTGGAGGTATCTGGTATCTACTCAGATATTGAACTAATATGTAAAAGGTGTGTTTGAATCAATTCCCACTTTATGTCGTTATATTCATTTATTGAGGACTGAAGTAATCAGGTCATAAAGTCATAAATATAGATTAATGGCGATTAGTCACAACAACACCACATTTAATTTCACGTCACCTCGGAAATAACTCGATCGGTTTCAAATTTTGAATAAGCTTTTTTATGATAAGGTACATCGAACCAACTATTATGTCATTCTTTCGTTACAAAGTTACGGATTGATAGGGATTAGTATTTAATGCAAAAATGAACACAAATTCAACCATACTTAACTATCAAATTAGCATGAAGCACCCATTCTAAGTAAACGGGCTGTAATCTTTTCCATTTTTTAGTTTGAAGTAAAGTAACATCTTTTAGAAAAATGAAAAACGCGATCATGTTATGAGCAGGACAACTGAAAATTACCGAAAATTAACTTGATTCGATCTCTTCTGGTTGAGATTATAATGTTATCTGAATTTCCTTTAACTCTGAACATTGGAGATAGATTGTTGCCGAGTTACCATACGCAGATGATCACTGCGTTGCAATCGAAAATCTCGAAGTAGCACTTCAACTGCAGCAATATATTTGCGCTTAACTACCGAGGCATTTTCTTAGCGACGTTTGTGAATAAGTTAATCTATATAAATAATGAATCTATATAAATAATGAATCTATATAAATAATGAATCTATATAAATAATGAAGCTATATAAATAATAAAGCTATATAAATAATAAAGCTGTATAAATAATGAAGCTATATAAATAATAAAGCTATATAAATAATGAAGCTATATAAATAATGAAGCTATATAAATAATAAAGCTGTATAAATAATGAATCTGTATAAATAATGAATCTATATAAATAATGAAGCTATATTAATAATAAAGCTATATTAATAATAAAGCTATATTAATAATGAAGCTATATAAATAATGAAGCTATATAAATAATGGATCTATATAAATAATGAAGCGATATAAATAATGAATCTATATAAATAATGAAGCTATTTAAATATTTAATTTATCAAAAATAACTATGTGTTTGTCTCCATTTTTAAAGAGCCTATTCTTCGAGACGCAAAGTCACACAGTGACACGAGGAAACTATTTGTGGGGCCTTTTTATTTCGTCAGTTTTAGCCGGTAAAAATTGTTGCTAAGGGATCAAAATTGACGAAGAATATAACTTGAAATTCGTAACTCGACCAAACATGTTATTTGTATGCATACGCAAGTATATACATTTATACGTAAAAGTCGATTCATTTCTTACTACTTCTTATACAGCAGACGAAAGAGTAAGCGGCAACAACGAAGACGGGATGTTTTGGTTTCGATTTTAGCTGATGACAACCAAATTATATATTATTTATTTTGCTTTTAAAATCACAACGAAAACTGTGTATACTAATATATATAATAACTGATAGATAATTGACCATTTATTATGATTACGATATCTGCATTAATTAAAGTATAACATTTAAGCATGTTTTATGACCGGGCAACACTAAACGTCTCGCTAGTTAAGTTATATATATATATATATATATATATATATATATATATATATGTGTGTGTATATATATATATATATATATATATATATATATATATATATATATAAGAGCAAATAGTTAACAAAACATGCAAAAAAAAAACTGAAAAAGAGTTAAAAACATATTCAATCTGAAAGGGAAACAATT
The DNA here is from genome assembly GCF_053919585.1 of Euprymna scolopes. Classification (NCBI taxonomy): domain Eukaryota; kingdom Metazoa; phylum Mollusca; class Cephalopoda; order Sepiida; family Sepiolidae; genus Euprymna; species Euprymna scolopes. The sequence goes on from NC_136498.1 coordinate 6,449,295, forward strand.
AATAAGTGGAAAGTCCTTAATCCTCGGAGTTTCGAAGAAATACCCTCCCTCTCACCAGAGGGTAGAAATTAGCAAAATGCGGGATCGGATTATGCATACACAAGTATTTGATGAAACTGCAAGTAAGTCAAAGATTTTACTTGATAGCAAAAAGTGAAGCAGAGGGAACATGGTGAAGAAAAAGGTGATTTCTCGTGAATGGTCAGCCAGGTGAAAGGAAAAGCATCCAATGACGGTATATATATATATATATATATATATATATATATATATATATACACTCTTATAATATTTTGTGTACTGATATTTATATTAAAAACTGTTGTTTTTTTTAATGGAAATACAACTTTCTTATACATGGGTCGTAGAAATTGCGTTCACTAGCAAAAGATCTAGCTTTTGAACATTCATGTTAATTAATTCCTTACTAGTTTTTTCGGTTTTTTTTCTGGGATGATCACCTTTAGTTAACTATTAAATGCAATTATATTCATGCAGATATTTTACATGATTTGATAAGGGTTTATGGGCATACATTAGTCAATGTGATTATGGCGCAGTAAATATAAGTAGTGGGGATTTTGTAAATTAAATTACTTAAAAGGACGGTTCATCAAGAACTTGTTTACGTCGGACTTGAAGACAATCAGATTTCAGTCAGCTGGAAAGCAGGAAAACGGAAGACAATTCCACAGGCGTGCAGTTCTAAGAAAGAAGCTTTGTTCATGGAATCTACGTTCAGGTTTAAGCACAGATAAGGAGTGGGGGAAATTATTGATAGTGGTTTTGGCTAGACAAGTGTTTTTTGTGAAAGTTTGGGGAGGCGGACCATAGATTGGAGCTCAACTGAGCATTTGCCATGAAAATAACGATAAAGCAGAGATAGGCTCGAAAAGTCTCTTCTGTGGGAAAGAGGTTGAAGGAGAGAGAAAGGGGCACTCCCCACTAGGCTACGAAGTCTATTTTGAACTCTGTCAAAGCAAGATAAGCTGCTTCTAGTAGCTCCTACCCAGATTTGGCAACAGTACTCCATCGTTGGCCGTACCCGGCGTTTATATAGGAAGAGAATTGCATCAGGAGTGAGATATCTACTGGAGTGGTAGAAGGATCCCACTATTTTTACAGCGACCTTGGCAATGGGTTTGATATACGTGTTCCATTTCAGGTCGGGAGTAAAGGTCAAACCCAAAAGCTTGTCAAAACATGGAGCGTCCCCAAGACAAGAGCCATTCATTTCAACCGATGCCAGATTAGCATCAGAGCATAGATGGTTTAGAGATAGAAGCTTGGTTTTAGATTAATTAAAAGTAACCATCCATCTCTTTCCCCATTGTACCGTATGCTTAAGATCAGAGGAGAGCAAATGAAAGAGAACTTAGTCGTTTCCGTTCTTTGAGGTGCTACCATTGATTGCAGTGTCGTCAGCATAAATGTCTACGAATGATGTAAGGATGTGATTTGGAAGGTCATTTATGCATATCAGGAAGAGAGTTAGGTCCAGGATGGAATCCTGAGGGGCTACCGCATGAATACTGAGAGCTTTTGATTTCTGCCCATCAACCACTACCCTTATTAACTTATCAGAGAGAAATGATTTAATAATTGAGAAGACATTTCCAGCTATACCATAGCTGGATATCTTGTGAAGTAGTTCTTTTATGCCATACCCTATCATGAACACAAACCTCTTATATATATATATATATATATATATACATTATATATATACATTATATATATATATATATATACATTATATATATACATTATATATATATATATATATATATACATTATATATATACATTATATATATATATATACATTATATATATACATTATATATATATATATATATATATATATATATATATTATATATATAAAGTTCGATTCGGTATCCACCGGACATCACATCACATTTGTTATTTAGTTAATCTTTATATAATGAAGCTATAGAATGTGTATAACGAAATCTCTAAGAATATTAAAAAATATTGCCTTTTTATCCAGATTAATAGGTGGCTGAGAGCTATTAAATATTGATCGATAGGAGAGGTACTTTACGATAAACATGTGTCAAAATAATGAGTCTGAAATAACTATTTACTAGTCTCGTTTATAATGCCATTTACAGAATGGCATAACTGTATGTGTGTTTCATGGAAAAACCTTCAACACTTGTAATAACTAACTTTAATATAATTTATAGCCGTCAAACTAATAAATATTTGTGTCTGGCGAGAAATGGTCATTTATTTATTAGTTTGTATGATAATGTAAACTGGTCTCGAAATCAGTGGTTCCCAATCAGTATGACACGGCAAATTAGTGTGCCACGAACTGATTATTGGTGTGCGGCAAAAATTATCTAAATTATTGGTTATCTAAATGATAACTTTAGATGAAGGGCCAACTTGAATAATGTCAACACGGATATTCGTTCATCTCGGATCGTAACTACGCATGGGGTGAGTGCGAGGTGGACGCAACATAGAAAACAATCGCCCGTTTACACGTACGCACGATAGTTCATATAGTCATTTGAATGGCACGTACAAATAATAATTCAACATTGAATAATGCTTAGTGTTTTAATGAATTTTCTTGAACAGCAAGACAGACATGAATCAACTATTTAATGAAAATGCCAGTATTCTCTTCTGTTGTGGCCGCACGAGACAAACAACTACGACAAACACAGACACATCTACAATTCGTATATCTATATAATATATATATATATATATATATATATATAAACACACATATATATACACACATACACACACACATATATATATACGTATATATACACGCGCCACACATATATTTTTTTCCTATATGTATCGATATAGATGTATTTATACATAAAAAAGAACCTTGTGTCTGATAGAGAGAAAGAGAAACTTCGTTCCCTACATAAAATCTATTGTGAACTAGATCGCTGCTTAGAGGTTTGTGAAGCTTTCACGCCGTGCACTACGACGGGTCCCTAACCAGAGCAGACAACCGATCGACTTGATTAAAAAATGGGCGATTTCACTGATTTCAATGACAAAAAAATATATGGTTTGTTAAACATTCGTTGATTCAATTCTCTCTCTCTTTCTCTCTCTCTCTCTCTCTCTCTCTCTCTCTCTCTATGTGTGTGTGTGTATAAGATGTGCCAAAATAGGCGGACAGTAAACAAAAAAACATTTATTCAGAAATCACGTCTACATACAACTATATGTAATAAGATAATTATATTAATGAAAAGTGAATGTTATTTATCAACGAAAATGTTTCCCTTCTTGACTTACACAGCTTTTAAGTATGTCTCTTACGTTTCTACAAAACATTTTCTACGTTTGGCTCACCCTGTATATATATATATATATATATATATATATATATATATATGGCTTAATACAGAACAATCATTGTGATTATTAAAAAATAAAAAAAAAAATAAATAAAGGTTAGCTAACCAGGTTTCGTTCCTCGCTCAACAGAGCTAAATCAAGGAAATTACGATTAAAAAAAATCATGAATGTGGCGGGAAGTAAAAAAATAAATAATAAATAAGCGTTGGAAAAATACATAGAAACCAAATGAAGTCCTAAACATTTTTTTTTTGCTTGCAAAGAGAAGATCTCAAAGACTTAATAAAAATAGTTTCTAGAATTTTTTATGAGGGGCTCGCAAATCGAAGAACCATACGTATAACTCCTAACATCCGAAGGTGAAAAATTTGCAAACCAAATCTTTGATGGTACATGTTGTTTCAAACGAGAATCCAATATTTGCGATGTTCGTCCAACGTAGTGCGCGCCACAACTACATTTAAATGAATAAATAATAAAATTATTATGGTAAGGGCGGAGAGCATCTTTGCAAATGGACGACAACATAAGTCTGGTTGAAAAAACAACACGTGGATTCGATGTTAAACAACACCGTTGTACAGACAAAGAAATTTGCTTAGCAAAATGGTCACTGATAGTATCTAGCCAAGGTAGACGAAGGTACACAGAACATCTATTAGCTACAATTACTTTAGATTTGTAAAAATTGGAAACTTTTTTATCAATAGTAGTTCCAACAATATCCAAGGCGTAGCCATTGTTACAACACTACTATCAAAGATTCGGGATGAAATTTAAGCCGAGCGCGGTTACGGATGCACACTAATTTCAAAACAAACTAAATTAGACGAAAAAATAGGAATAAAAACAACAAAAACCTTCCGTATAGTGAATGAATGTTTGTTTGTTTATTTTTTTTTCAATAATATATCATGCATATTATTTATCAAAAAAAGAAATATTTAAAAGTAAAATGAATGTTTTATTTCTAACCGTAAATTGTTAGATGTAAGTTTTTATTTTTTTCAAGATTGTTTTCATAATTTTACTTGCAGAATAGATGTTTTGTTTCTTGTTAGGTGAGCAAGAGAGAGAGAGAGAGAGAGAGGAGGGAGAGAGAGAAAGAGGGGGAGGAAGGAAATATTTGTCTTCGAAGTGAGTAAGAGAGAGTTGGGAAGAATATATGCAACCGGGGACTCCAATAGATCGCGCAAGTTTAAAAAAATATATATATAAATAAATTACCTATAAAAAAACGTGACTGTGTTTGTAACAATTATAATAAATTACGGAAACAAAGATAAAATAAAACGAACGAGCAATTTACTCCTACGGCAAAAGTAGGTATCATTGCGACACCATATTTGAATTGTACATTAGCATTCATTTAGCTTGCTAATACGGTTATTCCAGAATATAAAAATGACCAGAGATCATCAAATCAGAAGGCGCGGAACTATTCTGGGGAGACTTTATTATTTTTGGGAAAAAAGGGAAAGCTTATACTATGTCAATAATTTTATGATCCAGTTACGAATTGTTAAACCCTATATCTGTCATAAGTGCAGAATACATCCCAGTGGTGATTTGATGCGTTAGGAGTACTTGTTATTAAGTGGAAAATTAGGAACTACTACTTCTAAAGGTGGTTACAATTGTGGTGATGTTGTTTCTTTGAATGTAATGTAGTATTTTATAATAACGACTAGATGTGTCTAAAATGGCATTCTTAAGTTACACAGAACAGTGGCTAGTAATCTAGACATAATAAATTTCTATGTATTTTCCATTTTAATAGAAAAAGCTTTTGATATCTTTTAATATATGTAAAAGAAATTTATTTTGACTAAGCATATCATATGACATAAATAATAAATGAAGAAAAAACATTGAAACATGTAAAAAACGTTACAAAAATTGAAGCCAAAAATGTTAGGCGTTTCTCTTATTTTGTCCAACCCATATATATATATATATATATATATATATATATATATATATATATATATATACATATATATATATATATATATATATATAGGTGGTTTTTGTTTTGATTTTTTAAACGATAGTAATGTTTATGTCTCCGCCTCGGAGAACCGGTGTTTTTCTTAGAAAGTCGCCCATTTTTATTTGGACGTATTATTTATATATTTATTTATTTACTAATTTTTAATCTATAGACACGCGTATTTCGGAGCCCTACTCATCTTCAGTGTAGCTTGACTGTTGGTAGGATTCGAACCTTGGACCTTATGTATTTCAGTCCAACGCCCTAATCCACTGCGCTATGTTACCATAGACAATTTGCTGCTTCGTTTTTATCGTTCGTGGTTTTTGTTTTGATTTTTTAAACGATAGTAATGTTTATGTCTCAGCCTCAGAGAACCGGTGTTTTTCTTAGAAAGTCGCCCATTTTTATTTTGGACGTATTTTTTATATATTTATTTATATATTATTTTAAAAAATAATAAATAAATAAATAAATATATATATATAATCTTATACACATACTAATATATATATATAATCTTATACTTTTATTAATGTATAAATAAGCGAGATAAGACACTGATAGAATTCGATGAAAAATCCTGATAGATATTACTTGAAGTAATACTGTCAAGCTGATCCTAGCCAAAAAGGAAAAGCTCAATATTTAAGAATACAGCAATATATAAGTGTGGTGGTTAAATTTTAAATTCTAGAAAAAACAATATATAGACACATATATTCGAATTAAGAATTTATTGTTTGACAAAAGGAATATATAGAAGGTGTTATGTTTATTTCTTTAATCCATATATTTTCAATAATGGATCATCTCATCAGAGGAAATGAAATGCGGTTAGCAAAATGTTCAGCTGTGAATGGAAGCTAACCCCTTCTATATATTCCTTTTGTCAAACAATACATTCTTAATTCGAATATATGTGTCTATATGTTGTTTTTTCAGAATTTAAAATTTAATCACCAAACTTATTAATACATATATATATATATATATATATATATATATATATATATATATATATATATATGAGAGAGAGAGAGAGCGAGAGAGTAAGGCAGGTGCACATCATACGTATGTATGTATATTTATAACATGCGTCCATGTATACATTTATTTCTAATCCTCATCTCAAGAAGATTCAATTACAGTCAGGAGATATGTTCCAGTTGCACTCGTTGAACTTTTACGTCGCACCTCGTTTGTTGCCATGTGTTTATATGATCACATTTACTGTTGACAAGATCTCATCTTAAAGTATTTGTTTGTTTCAACGCTGTCCCATTATAATGTCGAATAAGAGATAACATAACATCATTGTTATAATGAAATTGCATTTGCCAATATAATTAAGTCGTTCGACATCAGAGTTCACAATATGTGAATAAACGAGAATTAAATATATATATATATATGTGTGTGTGTGTGTGTGTACAAATTGTCTTATTTCATATTTTATTATGTTTTCGCTTTTCTTTTACCCTCCTTAACATTTTTCACGATTTCAATACAAATGCCGATTCTGTACCACATTCTCAATTCTCATACAAACACCGATCCCCAATTTTTTTTTCGAATCTATATCAGACTCTTTATTTGCTTGTCGGTTCCAAGGCCAATCCAACAGAAATATTTTATGCACCTTTGTTATAGTTAGGTGCAGCGAAAAAAGTATTAAGGTATTCGTTCGATATGGTATTTTTAAAAGAAAAAGGGTAAATGAGAACAATAGTATGTCAGACAACAACTTAGGATTTACTTTTTAATAGAAAACTTTTAAGCTTTTATTTAAGATGTTTGGCTTGAAATTTGATTGAAAAGCACGAAGAAAAGGATTATTTTATCTATGCTCAAAGCATTAACTCTTACTGTGAACTATTTGAAATAAGCGAGATAAATGATTAACAAAGCACGAAAAGAAGAAACTTCGCAAAAAAATTACTGAAGCCAAAAACTAATAAAATTTTTACTGGATAATAAAAGTATTGACAGTAAAGGAATAATTTAGATTGCGATTGCGAGAACAAGTCCAACTAATAATAAAGTATAGCCCCACAGTATGCGGAAGAAAACCATGCTACTAACGTATGTTTTTTCAAAAACAAACATTATGTTACAGCCATGAAGAGAACATATATATATATATATATATGTGTGTGTGTGTGTGTGTATGTGTGTGTGATAAGAATAATAGAAATAGTATTCCGACAAAATAGAGAAATTAAAAAGAACCAACTGAGTTATGTGTTCATCAACGTTTCGTCTATATTTCGAGACTTCCTCTGAATAAATCATCCAGAAGAAGTCTCGAAATAAAGACGAAACGTTGATTAACACATAACCAGGTTTTCCCTGTTTATCTCTCTCTCTCTCTATATATATATATATATATATATATATATATATATATATATATTAATGAGAGTAATGAAAAATATTTTAAATAGTTTTATTCTAAAATAAGTAATAACTGTGACTGAAGAAAATATATAGTCGTGGAAAGAAATGGGCGGAAAGTGATTTGTCGGTAATTAATGGGTAACTTGGAATGAAATAAGTGGACATACCAAAAAGCGTATCAGAAAAAGGTTAGACTTCAAACGAGATTGTTTCACAAACTCGACTCTGATATATAAAACGCACAAAACAAATTTCTACGTATAAACATGACGTAAAACTGATTTATTCGGTATAAGTAATGAACAAAAGTTTGGATAGGAAACAAGCAAATCATTAAAATAAATTCGCAAATGAAAAAATGGATTTAAAGAACAATTTCCAACAGAATGTGGGTAAAGTTAAATTACATTTGAATGAAAAGCAAACAAGAAGGTACAAGTGTGGATTGATTAAATGTTTATTATTCTGATTCGTCAACTAAAAACAGTGTATATTAAAAACGGAATACGTTGAGAGTTTGTGCTGCTTTTACAGCTGGTTTAAATGATTGTATAAAGACCAATATTACCACTTCTACTCCAGAAGTTATATTAACTAAATTAAATAGAACATTTACAAAAAATGATTTGTCAGAGAAGTATTTGCAAAACAATTCAAAACATATTTAACGAACATACACACAAAGGATTATACAGATTAAATAGGAAAGCTTTTAGCTTCATTGTAGCGCCAACTTTGTTCCAACAAATAGTTAATATTATGTTTAATGGGTTTGATTTCACACTGAAATATTTGGACGTTAATCTCCGCAAAGGTAAACATATAGAGGAAAATAAGAACAACGTTTAGTATATATTCAGAAGAATACAAGAATATGAGTTTAAGTTTTCTTTAGAGAAATGTAATTTTTGCTTGGATAAACTATAATATATAGGAAAAATAATAAATAAAGATATATAAACGCAACCCTAACAGTTTCAAAGGAATAAAATATATGCCTGTGATAGACAGTAAAAAGAAACCGCAAGCGTTTCTTGGATTAGTAAATTACAGTCTATGCATTCCGAAATTATATGATTTGAGGCGCCATTAAGTAGATTATTGCAGAAAAATAAACACTAGTGCTGATCAAAAGAATGCATATATTCATTCGAAAAAATAAAACGTTTTTGGAACACATCGAAGCATTAGCTCGTAATAATCAGAACAAGTATTGTTGCAGCAGACGCAAGAGAACACAAACATGTAAACAAAAACTCGTTGCTCTAATTTTGCATTAATTTCAGCGGTGAAAAACCAGAACCAAATGGAAAAAGATAGTTTAGCTATATATTCCGCGGTTAAGAAGTTCATATGTATATTTACTGTAGGTCGTTTATTTTGCAAATGGATCATAAACTTTAACTGCCAATTTTTGCACCACAGAAGATATTCTTGACTTATAATGCGAACGGCTATTGAGAAGGGATTACCATCTTATTGACCTACGATTTACAAATAGTATATTTTCCACTTAAAAATGCACATACTAATATGTTATCAAGATTGATACCAAAGAACCCAGACTTCTTGCAAGACATGGTGACGGTTGCGTTAAAAAAAAGAAGATAATGGAAATCTTCAGAAATACCGTGAATGAGTTGCTGGTTACGTACGAAGACATTAAGAAAGTGCCGTGTATGGATGAGTAAATAAAAATAAAAACAAAGTAGATAAAAAACATAAAATGACAGTTTGGTGTCATAAACACAAGCAAAAAGGAATGAACGTGTCTCTATTTTATCTTTCCAATGATACACAACTGTATCATAACTTGTATGCTTCAATAAACGATTATAGAAGACCTTTACTCAGGTCATCTTGGAATAATTATAAGAAAAACATTTATGCGAAGTTACTGAAAATTGTAATGTACTACCAGTAAAAACTCAACATCATCCCGATTATGTAGTGATCACAGGATATTTAATAATAGCAGATAGCTTACAAAAGTGACATAATAAATCAAACGATCTATTCAGTAGATTCGCTGTACCACACCATAGTAAGTGATAATAGTTCATTGGAAAAGAATTAAACAATATCTATATATAAAGACAAAAGGCCTCGCGCGTTTTTCTATGTCCAAGAAAGGCTTTTTTCACCGGGCTTTTCGATGAGGTTGCATTTATTTAGAACTTTTCTTTATACTTCCTAGATTATAATATCTACGATTTGCGAAAGGAAGTCATCTCTATATTTATTTTGATCGATTTTTTTTTTTAAATCCATCTATTCCGTCCTTTCGTGTGTTTGTTCGTCTTTTTCGTATAAATAAAGCGAATCTAACCGAGTCGAATGTATTCACCGGCCTTCTCGGGGTGGACGTACAGAAAGTCAATTAGCTTTGATCAATGTGGGGTGAAATCCTTCATATCAGACAATTGCTATTCATTTGGACACTGCCAGAGCCCCCTTTTATTGGGGAGCTGGTTTTACCCAACATAGTGGAGAAACAAATAAAACGGCAGAAAGTGGGAAGCTTAATTGGCTTTCAGCCAGACGTTCATTTCTGCACCTGCGTGAACTCATTCACTTAGCCAGTCAACTTTTGATTGACATCACTTAATTTGTACGCTTTTCACATTCTCTCTCGCCGTAGCGATAAGATTCCAGGTTTTCTTTTACTTTCCTTTCCGCCTTAGTGTCACGGATTCTTACCTGTCTGCCTACGCCGGGCACACACGCTAGTTGTAAATAATTGGCAATTGTATATGCGACTATAACAATTATAATTCAACATCCAATCGCCAGGTTGAAAAACTCGTCAATACCTTTAAGTGCGACAAAATCTAAATATAATGGATACTGACGAAAAAATATCAAAGTATTTTCCACTAATTTTAGGATAACAATAAAGAGCAATAAAGTTGTAAAATTATCGCTGGCAGAGATGATAGATGGACGAAAGATGCGGCCACTTTTTAATTGAAAGAGAATATTTGTTCGAAAATAACAAAGGAAAAAATGAAAGTTGAAACGCGGGCATTAAAGTTTTCTGTGAATTACTCAGATGATCGAGAAAATGATTTTATATGAAAAAAAAGTAGATGATATAAATCATTTTAGACATAAAACCTCGATAGTGGAAAGAAACGAAATTCCGATTCAAGTACTACACGTAAAAAGTAGAATGTTCCAAAAATACTAAAATACCGATAGCAAAAGAAGCGAAAACACGCATAAAAAAACAGAACGGAAACCACACGTTTTTACTCGAAAAAAAGCAGCCGTGGTGATAAGCAAAATTAAAACGGACGAATTTCGTTTAGGAGAAGGAATTGCAATAGAAAAACTGTCATCCCTGGCGTTGTGCTATCACCCATGACGGACATTTCTACGCTCGACTCCCATAATGTTCTTGTGTGGACCTTTGATACTTATACATTTATCACAATAAACCTGATTGGATGATTCATTGTGTGTTACTCTCAGTTTTTACCATTTGGGACTACTAACTCATTTGGTTGTATTTCACGACACAAAAAATTTATATAGATACATGAAATTACACCCCCCACACACATATATATACTTTAAATTATATATATTATTTTTAAAATATAATTATCCACTGACACGTGTTGTGTCATCTACGACTCATCAAAGTCACTGAATCTAGCACTTTATATATATATATATATATATATATATATATATATATATATATATGAACAAATGATTAATAAAACATGTTAAAAGACATCTTGAAAAAAGAGTTGAAAACATATTTAATTTTAAAAAAGGAAACACAAGATAAGTGGATAGTCCTTAATCCGCGGAGTTTCGAAGAAATACTCTCCTTCTCATCAGAGGGCAGGAATTAGCAAAATGCAGGATCGGATTTTGCATATAAAAGTATTTAATTTTTATTCTATTATATATATATATATATATATATATATATATATATATATATATATATATATATATATATATTTACTTGATTCCTCCGGCCTTGGCAGACGTGTTTAAATATTATCTCCAGTGTTTTTTCTGTGCACATTTGAACTTTTCTTTTAATGATTTGGAACTCATTCCATTTGTGATTTTTTCCAAGGAATTCTGCCTTTTGGATCATTTTGGACCATTTGGAACTTACCTGTTGGATTGGAAGTTTTTAATTCAACCGTGTTTGGATTTTTCCATTCTTGGATTTTTTACCCTTCACCGGACTATCTATTCATGTGAAATCTTTTAATCATTTTTTCTTTTACCTCCTATCCCCCTTACCTCACTCTTTTTTTAACCAAGTAAGATCTGTGACTTACTTGTGGTTTCATTAAATACTTTTACATGCAAAATCCGATCCCGCATTTTGCTAATTCCTTCCGTCTGATGAGAAGGAGGGTATTTCTTCGAAACTCGCGGATTAAGGACTATTTACTTATCTTGTGTTTCCTTTTTAAAATTAAATATGTTTTAACTCTTTTTCAAGATGTTTTTTAACATGTTTTATTAATCATTTGTTCATATATATATATATATATATGAAAGATAGATACATAGATAGATATACACTTCCGATTATCTCGACATCTCTTATATGACTTTGAAACATACAATAAATTAATACTAAAAGAAATAAATGAAACCTATAAAATTTCAAAAGATGAAGACTTAAATATTATAAGCTCTTCCTTTTTAGAATTTTGTTCCAATTTTTTATATAACTGAAAACATTAAAATTTATACCTCCAAAAGCACAAGATTTTCTTTAAAAAATCATAAAATTAACTTAAACACATTCATTCGATTAATATCTCCTTGTGTGTCAGGTATTAGATTAATAAGTAAAGCGGTATTCGATTGAATTATTTCAGCGGTAAAACCAAAATCTTTCACAAATCGAACTTTTAAAATGAAGTAATTTCTTGGTTTGAAAATTTGGAAATTACTAAAAATAGCAAATATATTATGTTTGATAATGACTATTACTACCCCTGTATACCTCCTTCTTATTAGATATAGCTCTTAACATTGATAAAAATATAGACTAGTGCGACCAACTTTGCATAATTAAGTAAACCCGATAAACATAAATTACATATGATAATAGACCATGAACCAGGAGGAATAGAGTAAATAATTTTCATATTATGAGGTACCAGATCTAAAAAATGTCACCAGTTTAAGGGAAGTGCATAAAACTCATCATACATTAGTAAGAGTGCTATATAGTTAATTCCAATCCGAATGAAAAGTAAAAACAGCTGCACCAATTCTGTTGAAAAATAAAACCTAAAATATCTGTAGAAACCAACTATAATTACATTGGATTTTGTAATTAACACATATGAGCTCTATCGTAAACGGAACTATGATTATATATACATAGATAATAATTCTAACTATCTATTAAAAACCTATACTTTCTTCTATCATTAGAAAATTAATAAATTATCAAAGAATGAACAACACTTTAACAAATATATATTTAAAAATGAGGCGTAATAATATATTATAAATGAAAAATAAATATATATGTAATATTTACTACCGACAGCATACATCCTACTCAAGGATCACAAACCCGACTTCCTAACAAAAGTAGCAACTAGATTAATACATCTCACTTGGCCGGAATTTTGAAAACTCAGTAAGAAAATGTTAGATAAATTCCACCTACAAAATTAGAGCGAAATACAACCTGAACCAATGGATTAACACCTTAGAGCTGATCGATTGGTTCACAAATCTTGCGGGTAAGAAAAATATGACTGTTATAATTCGACATTATGGGTCATTACTCGTCCATTACTAAGGAGCTCTTCAGTAAGGCAACTGAGTTTTCCAAAAAATCTACAAACATCCCGGAGGGCGATATCGATATAGTAATGAAGAGTCGCACAGGGTACTTATTAGTAACAGCGAATAATGGATAACACATAGCCGTAGTGGCTTCTTTGACTTTGCAATTGGCTCCCTGGACTCAGCAGAGACTACAGATCTGGTTGGATTATTTTTTAAATTAAATTTTCACTCCAAACAAGGCGCAGTGCCACTTTAATGTAGGGGGTTACTACCGGGAAATAAGTTGCAGGGATATTATGGAGAGAGATGAGTAACACGATGTCTGCTCATTTCTGCATATCAATACAGTTGGGAAAGCAGAATCCCGGAAGGGAGTTACACATTCTAGAAGTTACCGGGAAGAAGTTATTGGAGTAGAAGGCTTTCTTACACCTAGGGGTCTCTACGGTATAGGGGGGAGTTTAGCTGCTTGTCAGGTTTGTCAGGGTATTTACGTCGAGGGGGCACAAGTGCTTGTAGTTCGTCAGAGCATTCACTATTAAAATACTTGTGGAACAGCAGAGGGATGCCACATTTCGTCGATGGGACACAAGTTGAAGCCTAGATGACAGTTTAGGATCTATCAGGTTGGCGAATCTCTTTTTAATCCTGTTCAGCAGTGAAATACAAGTAGCAGATGGACCGGCCCAAATGTGACAACATTACTCCATACATGTTCGAATGGTGGTCTTATAGAGGTACAGGATACTTTCAGGCGTACGTAAGCTTCTTAATCGGCTGAGAAAGCCCACCGTCGCAGCAGCCTTGGCAAGGCTCTCAATGTATGTTCCATTTTCCTTGCGAACATTAGGCCGAGGAGTTCAAAGGAAGTAGGTTCAGCTAAATGTGTTGTGGGCCATTTCTATTGGTGATAGAAAAAAATTCTTGCAATTATTGAAAGAAACAAGCTTAGTCTTGGCAGAATTGAATGTGATCATCCATTTATGTCCCCATTCAACTAAGGATTAGACGTCTTCATCTAGTGTTTCTGCCATTTCCGTAGATATACGTTCATTTGTTTTCCTCTCGTGCCTGTTATAGAGCGTGGTGTCATCAGCAAATATACCCATCTCAGAGACAATTTTATCAGGGGGTCGTTTATGAATATTAGGAATAATAAAGGTCCCAGGATAGACCCCTGTGGTACTCCCGCATTTATATCATATTGTTTAGATGTACGATCGTCGAGGACAACCTGCATTCTTCTCTTACTCAAGAAGGATTTAATTACGTTATGTATTTTTCCGGCGATATCATATGATTTGATTTTTCTTAGAAGCCCATCGTGCCATACCTTGTCAATAGCATTAGATATATCGAGGGCTTCCGTTCTACCCTCCCCTGCGTTGTCCAATGAACGGTATATACGTTCAGAGATTACAGTTAGGATCTGCTATGGAACGGGCTTGCCTAAATTCATATTGATTGTCGGTCAGATGTTTAGCAGCTACAATGTGATGGATTAGAGCTAAGGACTCAAATATTCTGGCGAAAAGTGGGAGGAGGCTAATGGAGCGATAATTTAATGGGTCAGTTCTTTCGCCCAATTTCTTGAAAACTGGTACCACAGAAGCAGTTTTCCAGCAGTAAGGAAAGCAAAATTCCTTAAGGCATTTGTTGTAAAGTTTTGAGAGAACTGGAGCAATCTTAGCAAAGCTGGGTCCACATGATTTCAAGGTGTCTACGTTTTTTTTTATGATCATCAAGTGTGGCATTTGTCCGCAAAGGAAAGTAAAGGAGGGAGTAGTGTGCCGGGTCGAATATGGACTTTGAGGCAAACCGACTGGCAAGCATGTTAGCCTTCTCGGTTGCCGTGCAAACAACCTCATGATGGTTCAATAGTGAGGGGATTGTTGACTACCAATTATTTACTGCACTGTTGTAGATTTTCCAAAAATCGCGGGTTCCTAATTTCTGTGCTTCGATGCGTTTTCTGGTGGTTTCACTGTATTCTGTCTTAGCTGTCGCTATTTTCCCTCTTACAATTTCTTCAAACTTCTACAATATTTTGTCTGTTTGAACTGGACTTATGTCGGTTAAATCTGCGATACGCATGCTTCCTTTGAGTAAGAGCAGCGGCACAAGTACAAGTAAACCATTGGAGAGAGTGTGTCTTGCTATAGAATTTCCGCCTGTGAACATGTGCTTCAATTGCAGTTTTGAGCCATTCAGTGGTCTCATTTGCGCACTGTTCAGCTGGAAGAGAAAATACATTTCCACATGGATCATCTCAGATGAGATTCCTGGTGACTTCCAATCAGACTGTTTGTAATACCTCGTTGTTTTGAGCAGTGGCTCTTCAGTTTTGAATTGATACTTTAGGGTGATTTCTACCATTATCACAACGTGATCAGCATTCCTGAGTAGGCTGTGGGCATTCGTTGTACACTCATCGGGAACTGTGGTCAGAAATCAATCTAGTAGTAAGGCATTTTGATCTTGCTGGTCTGAAAAACGTGTCGGAAATGTAACCGTCTGTGATAGGGAATGAGATATAAAGGAACTATTTTTTTTTTACACAGTGGTCACCACTTATCAAGGCCCGGTAGCCACTCAGGGACAAGGGTCATTGCAAGTACATTACGTTAGTCTGGAGATTTGATGAAGTGTTTACTTAAGGGGGCGGTTTATTAGGAATTTGTTTACGTTGGACTTGAACACATCCAAGTTGTAGTCCGGTGGGAAGCAGGCAGACGGAACAGAGTTCCACAGGCGTGCACTGCTAAGAAAGAAGCTTTGTTCATGGAATCCACGTTTTGATTTAGGCACAGATAAAGAGTGGGGGAAATTTTTCACAGTGGATTCAGCTAGATGGGTGTTTTTCGTGAAAGATTGGCGAGGGGGGAACCAGAGATTGGAGTTCAGACGAGCACCTGCCATGGAAATAACGATAAAACAAGGATGGGCTCGCAACGTCTCTTCTGTGGGAGAGAGGTTGCAGGGTAGAGAAAAGGGCATCCCCCACTAAGCCACGAAGTCTATTTTGTACTCTGTCAAGGCAGGATAGGCTGTTTTTTTGCAGCTCCTGCCTAGATATGGCAGCAGTATTCAATCCTTGGACGTACTTGGCTTTTATATAGATAGAGAATTGCATCAGTAGTGAGATATTTTCTGGAACGGTAGAAGGACCCCACCATCTTTCCAGCGACCTTGGCAACAGACTTGATGTACGTGTTCCATTTCAGATCAGGAGTAAAGGTTAAACCCAGAAGCTTGTCAAAACACGGGGCCTCTCCCAGACGAGAGCCATCCATCACAATTGATGCCAGATGGGGATCAGAGTGTTGATGATGCAAGGATATGTGTTGCGCTACCAGCTACGTCTGTGTAAGTGGAGATTCCAAGCCAGTTACTGTGGTGGACATCGAAGTCACCCTATTGTAAGCTAGTATCGAGAGAGAGAGAGAGAGAGAGAGAGAGAGAGAGAGAGAGTGCTGTATTTATGCTGTCAGAGACTTTGTTTATTAGGGTACTGTCCTGGATTTAGGGTGAGTTGTAGAGAAAATACAAGTAGCTAATAATTTGTTGCATGTTAAGTCTGAAGCACATAAAAGCCTGGTCTTCTGATTCTAGTTTCGTTTCTCTTGTAAGGAAGAGGGTATAACGAATATAGACTCCAAGCCCGTGCATATGTCTGTCTGAGTACTTACGGCAGAGTGTGAGATATCCAGACATATTAAAATGGTTAGAGGGAATTGAGGAGTGGTTGGTTTCACTTAGTGCTAACATATCCGAGATGTTTACTTGAAGAAATGATTCAACATCATCTAAATACGTTCTAAGCCGGCGGATATTCGTAATATGTATATATATGATTATTTATATTGCATACTATTAATCTAAATAAAAATCAAGTTTATAGGTTTATACAGGGACAGCGGCCGTATGATCGTAAACGATGACACAAGTGTACAATGTGGTTAAATGAGAAGAAAATACACAATTATATGAAAATATAAGCCAAAAGGTTGTCAATAGTAAGCAAGTCAACTTCTCTTCGCGTTATCCTTGATTTAAAAACTGATACTTACAAACCGTATATTTAGGAAAACGCTAATACTACATATATTCACCCGCTATTTAACCACCCATCGTCGTTTATTAGGCAGATATCACAATCAATTGAACGTAGAATAAATAACTCCTTCAATGAAGACACCTTCAATAAATACAAAAATATCTATATTAATCACTCAAAAATAGCAGACACAAAATCGCCGACATCAAATATATAACGAAACGATACAATATAAATTTGGCTAAATCCTGAAATCGGGTTAGAAAAATAATCTGGTTCCCCCGATTCTTCCTAATTGTAAAAGCAAAACTATTTGAAATAGGTTTTTACAACTTATAAATAAAAACTGCTCACCAGGTAGTATATTACATACAATTATTTACAAAAACAGTTTTAAAACTGAGTAACTGTGGTACTGAAAACCTAGAAAGAATAATAAAAAAACGATAATAATATATTAAGGAACCTAATCAAAGTAATAACAATTGCTGTAATTGCCAAAGGCCGCTAAACAATAAATGCCCCCACATCTTTAGTAGTTTACTAGGCTAAAATACACACTGTAAAAAACTAGAATTAGAAAAAATCTGCATAGGTAGTAACTCAATGATTATAAAAGCAGATTCTATAATCATACATAGTTAATCAATTGTAAGTCATATGATACAAAAACCTCACTCTCACTCCTGCAATCTAAGCGAAGCAAACAAAACACCTATAGTTGATTGGAAAATACTTAAATAGGCGAAAATCTGCAGTTCATTAAATGAAATAAATGTAATTCAATAAAAAGTTATTATTAATAATGTGACTTAAGGACTGCGTAAAATCTTCCAGTGGGATCGGCTATTAGCTGCAAAAACTTTATGCATTAAATAAGATGTAAAAATATCTATATTCCATTCCTTGTGGTAATATTGCGATCCATAATCCCCCCTTATATATATATATATATATATATATATATATATACTTTTTAGCAAATAAACCAATTGATGAAGCCGAAAAAAGACGAAGTGATCCCAATACACTTCTAATTAATAACTACACTAATAAAAAACGCCGAAGAATAGGCTTACATGAACAACTTATTTAAATACTAGATAGAGCCACCCGCTGGTTACCCTTTAACACCATTTCAAACTATACCAATTAATACTAAAATAGGCGAATAATACGCCACTAGCTGGAAAAAAGTTTGTATACCTATTCATAAAATACCTGATAAGAATTAACTAAAATAACCTATGTGGCTAACATACTTATGAATGGAATGTTGATACACACCTACGAGAATTATTATCATAAAGCAGCATTATATAATGAAACCAAACAACTGTTGACACAAAGTTTCTACATATAAAAACTTATATGTGCATACACTTGGATGTTTTCCATCTGTATAATTACTATGCGCACGTTAATGAAAAATGTAACGCCCATAATGCCATCTATATTTAAATCATAAAAAAAATTATATACATGTTACAGGTTGTATATTTGATCATCTAAATGTATGTTGTTTTGAAATAAATAAATAAAAACAAACAAATCGAAATATAGAATAGAAAATAAGTTCATAAAGATTAAGCAGTAAAATAAATAAGGAATACTCCAATAGCAACAAATAACTAGACGAGAAGTATGAAATTGAGAAGCTGCCCAAATGAAAATATAAAAAAAAATGGATCACATGGGATCCACTTGAGATCAAAGTAAGCATTTGGCTTTAAATCATCCTTTCCGCTGGGATAACTTGACCAGGTCGGATCGTATTTCCTTTCTCACACTACCATTTTACTTCCTATTCCTTCTCTTTCCTGCACCCCTTCATTCTATTCGTATCCACATACTATACAACCCCACTTTCTTTCAGGTTTTAATCAAACCCAGAAAACCTTTTATATACAAAATAAATGAACCTTGATTTTCGTTTCAATGTAACCTTCAGGTGTGATGAGGTGAGTCCCTCTAAATAGAGATTCCACTGAAACATATATTCTCTTATGTAACCAATAATGTGTGCATAGACGACAAAACACATGTCAGTGGATAATTATAATAAGAACAATATATATGTATATAATACCCACATTTAATAATATTTATGAACTTACTAAATTTTTTATAATTAAAAAAATCTAGATTTGCCTTCAAATCATAATTGAAAAATAGACTCACTGTTTTTTTTGTTTATTCCATTATAAATAGATGCTTAAACGTATAATTAAATAGATATATGATTAATTGATGAAGTAAATCAAATACGTCGGTAGACTGTTGAGAATAAGAGATATGTCTACATATACTAGTAGTATTCTTATTATTGTGTTTATTCACACTGATTACAAAATTAAGTAATTATTCTAAAGGTATTATTTACCAAAGGAGTTATATACTTACTGTCATACAAAATAAAACATATAACTCGAATCAGATATGACTTCAACATGTGGATGCATACGTGCGAGCCTTATAATATATGTGTGTATAGGTTTGTACAGGGGTGCGTGCTTTAGAGATAAATGCTTAAAGTACGTTCGTTTCGAAGAGCAATGCAATATTTTCTGAAGTTCGCTGCCTTCTTATTTTAGTAGTTATGCAATAAAAAATATTCACACTGCTTCCTATGTCTTCGAATCGAACATAAGTCGTTAGGAAACGTGAAGCCATAAATATTTGGCCTTTCCTCATTTTATGGTTAATGTTTTCAGTGAACATAAAATTCCCGTTTGTAATACAAAAACGATCATATTTCTATGGTATTACTTATATACATACGCGCGCACACATGTATGTATATATACGTGTGCGTATATATGCATATATTTACATAGGTATTTATAATTGTGTGTATCTATATGTATCTGTGTATATATATACCTATATTTGCATGTGTATAGGAATATTCATATAAGTATATATATATATCTACACATAATTTTTTTGCCATGGATTCACACATTCGCCCCCCCCCCCCATCGTACATGATCGTTAAATCCATCTTTTTCATAAAATATAAAGCTCTGTTTGAACAAGCTTTGAATACAAGTGTCAAAACTGGCCCAAATGTAAAATCTCACTTCATGCTAACTATAACCTCAGCTAAAAAATATAAGGACGAACCTAATAAAACGATGCACTAATTTCATGAAACAAAATAGATTAAACTGCTACTATATTACACAAAATCTATTACTTAAGAATAAAAAACAATGGTTCTATTAACCCACTACTCGGTCAAATAAATGTAAAATATAAATTCTCTTGTTCATTCGAAAAATATCTTCTTAACCACTCTCTTCCGTTTGCCTGTTTCCTACCTGACTACAACTTGAATGTCTTCAAGTCCAATATAAACAAATACATGATGAACCGCCCCCTTAAGTAAGACACTTTATCAAATCTCCAATACTAATGATTACTACGATTAGTATCGTAGTAATCGTTAGTATTGGAGATTGATTACTTGACACGCAATAACCCTTATTTTGAATGGTTTCGGGCCTTGATAAGTGGTGACTACCATGTAAAAAAACAAAAACAAACAATCAACGAATTCATATAATAATTATATACACTATACGAAAACAACCCTCTCCAGACCTTTCACACATTGCCTATCAGAAAACAGTGCAATTCAACGCTTATAACGAAAAAAACTAAAGTCAACAAAAATAAAAATTCTGTGTTTAACTATGTTTAAATGAATGCAATCATGCGCACACACAGACATACATACACACACACACACACACACACACACATATATATATATATATATATATATATATATATATATATATATATATATATATATGATAAGAGTAATGGAAATAGTATTCCGACGAGATAAAGAGATACAAAAAGAACAATCATAATCATACGTCCATCATGGACTTGGTTTACACACTGAAGAATTTGGGAAATAGGGTATATAGATGTAAATATTAAGATTTATAAGTCGATCTTAATCATATGAAAATGTTCAATATTCGAGATTAAACATTGGTATAAGAAGTTAAATATTTCAAATTATACTTTACAACATTTAATATTTGAAACAAAATTTAATATACAAGTGAGTATGATCTCTTCTTTAAAAATGCCTGGAATATTGAAACATTTTTATTCTGTATCTCTGGTTTCGATTGATATATGTTGTAAATTCTAAGTTTGTAAACTTTACACCTTCTCTTTATGCATATATATATATTTATGCATGATATATGCACATAAATATTCATGTATATATATATATATTCATACACATATATATATATATTCATACACACACACACATATATATATATATATATATTCATACACACCTACATATATATATATATTCATACACACATATATATTCATACACACACACACACACACATATATATTCATACACACACACATATATATATCCATACACACACACATATATATATATATTCATACACACACATATACATATATTCATACACACACATATATATATATATTCATACACCCACATATATATTCATACACACACATATATATATATTCATACACACACATATATATATATTCATACACACAGACATACATTTTATTTATGTGTCTATATATACATACATATATATATATATATTCATACACACACCTATATATATATATCCATACACACACACATATATATTCATACACACACACATATATATATATTCACACACACACACACATATATATATATATATATATATATATTCACACACACACACACATATATATAATTATATACAAAAACATTTAGTCTATGTTTATGTATGTGAGTTCATTCCTTATTGACACCGAAACAGCAAAGCCAAGGGTTTTTTTTAAATTTCACACATGCTTTTATGTGTTTGTGAATGTTCTTGATGGATTGTGTATCGGAATACCTCCAATAGATATCGCAAATCGATAATCGAATACATTCAATTAAAAAAGGAACAGTCCTATTTTGATAAAAGTTAACACTCTTATACAGCTTAACACGACAAGTGCATTGTAATATGACCTGGCGTATAAAATAACCAGTAGTTTCTTTTGATAAAGCTCGGGTGCGTTCGAAAAGAATGTTTTTTTGTTTGTTTAGAGCAAAATTGAACCATGATACTTGAATTACGAATTTATGAACATTATATAAATTATTGTAAATTATATAAATTATTATAAATTATATAAATTATTGTAAATTACATACGATTGTGTCTGTTACATTACCCGGTTCGTTAAAGTATTGTCAGTTTAACTGATGGCTTCTCTAACACCATATTCCGATTATTCGAACAGCATAACAGCACGCTCATTACTTACCTGCAAATAAAAAGAGAGAAAATTACATTATTAAAATAAGATGTGATTTTTATCACGTTTATTTTTTACTTGGGAGTCACCAATTATCAGGGCCCGAAAGCGATTCGATGATAAGGGTTAATGAATATAATGTGATAGTGTAGTAAATTGGGTAGAATTTGATTATTTATGGGGACGGCTAAACAAGAACTTGTTAACATTAGATCAAAAGGCTACTGCGTTGTATTCAACCGGGAAGTATCTAGCAGAACAGTGTTCCAAAAGCGGGCCGTTCTGCGAAAGGAGCTTTGCTCATGGAATCTGTGTTTAGATTTAGGCACAAATAAAGTGGGGGAAATCGTATATAGTGGTTGTAGATAGTTGAGTATTTTTTGTGAAGTTTAGCAAAGAAGACCATAGATTGGAGTTTAGTTTCGCATTTGACATGAAAATGTTTGCAAATTTTCTGCATAAATGTGTCAATTCAAATGTCATCATCATGATATTTGCTTTAATTTATTTGATGTCATTATATTTTGTCGGTTTTTAGAAATTTACTCTGAAACAAACATAGATGACCTTTCCTTATCAGTTCCTTACATGTTTTTCATTCGTTTAACAATTCCAATCTTCACTACTTCTTTAAATTAGAACTAAAGCTAAAACATATAGTAATATAATTTCGAAAATTGTGATGAAATGAAATTTCATGTTTAAAAGATTTCAAACAAAAGAAATAGTCGTTTTGTAAGCAAATTGTAAATAATTAATAAGCTAATGCTTTTCAGAACTACCTGTTCACACTCTTTGATCTTTTCTCTTAGTTCTACATCATTTTACTACCACGTCATAGTAAGTGTATGTTACTCTTCTTTCGAATGCCATATTTTCATTTTTATTATGAGCATGACATTAGCAAAGAAGAACGGAAACAAACTCATTTTTATTCGAATACTAATAATTAAATGTACGATAATAATGGCAGACAGTTATAATAAGTATAAAAAGGTACGCATTCGTTGATTTCAAAATATACAATGAAAAACGCTTTAATCGCGTTGAAACATCGGTTTCTGTTTGATCAGTAGAGTTAAGCATCGTCAGTAATAGATAGTATGTATGAAGACGTCGAGCGACACCCATTGCAAAAACTGCAAATACCTGACGTCTTTATTTCTCGTTGTGCATATTGAAGAGGACAGCTCTTAGTTTTTTTTAGTTAGAAACGAAGTTATTAGAGTCTAAAATAATTATTATTAAAAGAGTATGTGTGAATCGAACTTAGTATCAAAATTTATAATGAATACATATTGTCATTAGATACGATTCCAAGAATGCAGTAGCCTTATCTATTGTAGTAAAAAAATAACGATAAAAAAACAAAATTTGGTCAGAGGAATGAAGAACAATCAAACAAATGAATGTCTTTTGTGTCACCAGGACACGTGATAAGAAGCATATGCATGTACATGTGCGTCCCATGCACATGTTGGTCACGTTCTGACGTCACAAAGGAATATTGTTCCAATATATACAGTTAAGTTAGGGTTCGAAAACAGTTATTATTGAGAGGAAAGACAGAGCAGTCAGTTACAGTTGGCAGTTGGAAGGCGATAAAGAGTTAGCCTGAGATCCTTCAAGAAGCGAACGACGGGAGGAGAAAACAAAATGTAGAAATCTAACACGTCATCGGATTCTCATTATTCAAGTCACCAGCTGGAAATAAATGTCTTCGTATTGTTATGTAAGTCTTTGTTTTCGTTTGTCATCAACCGCAAGGTAATGTGTTTTTGTCTTCATCGTCTTGTAAAATAATCGTTATGTGAAACCCTTTCCCCGCCATCAATAATATATCTCACCTCTGTGTTTAAAAAGAACTGCTCATACACACATTGTCTTTATCTATAAACATTCTTCTATTATAAATGTGTACCCCGTTATGCATCCGTCATGAATCCCCTTCCACCTATGCAATACTCTGACCATACGGAATTAAAGCATTTGGAGAAAACTTGTCTAACTTCCGTAGAGTGAATGCCGCTCTTAAGAAAATGGAAAAAGACGAAGTAAGAATGTATTTTTCTGAAATAATAGAGTATTGAGTAGTCTAATATCCGTCAATGTTAAATCACTTACTCTGAAAACGCATCTTAACACCATATGTTGTGAAAATATATAAATGCAGACAGTATGTATTCTATCTCGAGTATTCACGATGACGAAAAATATTTTTTCTGGAAACTGTTATATTCAGAAACGAAAAAAAAACATCCATTATAATTACATACTTTATCCTTTACTTCGAGAGTTTTATTACAACGTGGATTAAAAGCCAAATTCACCACCAGACTGGAAGACATCAACCGTCAGCATAAAGTCATGCCTCAATATCGGTAGCCATGATTAATAATACCTTTCCTTAGAGTTCATTATTAAAACTCATCGACTTTACATACAGAGACAGCATGAATTGGAAGGAATACATTGAAGATATTGCCAAAAAATAAAATAAAAGGAAATGGTAGTTTCTGGATTGATGGTCTAATGAGCACAGAATATATTGCATTACACATCTTTTATAAAAGGCGATATAATATCCAGGGAAGAATACCCTATTACTTAAACCTGTTTAAGACCCATGGTGTGCTTTGTCATCCAAAGTTTGCTTAAATGCTCATACTCCGTGTAAGTACTCTCCTGATGTAGTTGTCTCTGAGTATTCCTTGGAGGTGAATCAAATGTAAAGCTAATGTTTATATAATAAACTTATATTAATTTTTCTTGCTATTTCAATTTATGGAAACATTTTGCGTTCATCATAGATATATAAAAATAAACACAAACTAGTGTATCCTGTGAGTATTTTTTAAAATAAATGTGATTTAAATCTAAGATTTTAAAAAATTTGTTCTTAGTTGTATATTTTATTTTATTGTTTTATATCAATATCAACAAGATACAAGCGACAAAACTGTTCGACAGAGACTTAATATATCCTGAAACAGCAGGATACTAAATTTTACAAAATAATAACACTATTACTATTTTCGTATTGGGGAATATAAACGCCCCATAAAACTAACCCTGTTTGGAACACACAGGTGACTGGCGCAGGGTTAAAAAAAAACAAGGAGGTAATTCACAGGAGGACGGTATTTTAGAAACAAACCTGTAACTACACTAACGACACTTATTTAAAGATGATATAATAACGTGTATTATTCGCATTAGTGTTTTCATCTTGAGTGTTATTCTCACAACATTTTGGTCGATTTAACCTCAGCTCTTCTTTAGGTGTATCACGTGGGACTAGTGAATTCTAATGGCATTTCGAACGGAACACTTTATTTTACTTGCGGGGTATATTGTTCTCATCCAATCAGACATGACCGCTTAGACGTCTTAAGTAATTTTTATTTATATTTTAATGTCGACTGCACTGATGATCGCAAGTCCAAACTTTAGCAGACTGTATTTAGAACTTTATTCTTTGCGCTATGGTTTTACTGGAATCTGACATAAATATTCTGATATTTACAAAACGCATATCAAAAATGACTTATACACTGAGAATAACATGTACGATAAAAACTGTAGTTCGAACAATCCAAAGTTGTAATCCTCATCTAATTTTTGAGATGGAGATTTTTTTAATTTATGTTACAAATATTCCTCGGCATATTGTTCTCAGCTTGAATGTTATTTTCTGAACGTTTTGGTTGATGTAATCTCAAACCCTCTTGCAGGGATATCTTGTCGAACTCGGCCATCTTTCTGCAAACCAAGGGAATCTGTATAGGATTCTGAATGGGATCCTTTATTCCAGTACTTGGTAAAATTCAGTCGAATAGTACACCGTTCTGGATGGTAAATATTATTTTCAATGTGGGCAACCAAAAATACAATTGCAAATTAACAAGTATTTTCATCCAGTCACGGCTGAAAGAATGACAACATGCTGCACTTGGGAATTGAAGAAATATTTCCACAAAATACGTTCGAAGAAGATCGGAAGTTACATCGACTAAAATGTAAAAACACTCAAGATAAGAACACTAGTCCGAAGAATCCAAATGATGCGCACATTTTTTCAGTTCATTAAATTTTTTTATACATTCTTCCTTTCTGGAATATAAAAGCAAACATTTTTTGTCGGAACTTATATATGCTTGCGGCCGTAGAGTGTGTTGATAGACTAGTCTGAATAATTGACACGCCTATCACATAGACTCGTAAAAGGTGAACTTTCGCGGTGTTATGATCTTTAAGTGAAACGGATTGCCTGAAGAATATCAGAATAGTTAATGAATTGGAAAGGTTAAACCACTCTCAAGCTCTTCAGGATAGAAGATACAGACACAAGTACTGATAATATCCAACAGAGAATCGACAAAAAGGAAGACGAATAACAGAATTTATAAACTTTGTTTTAAAAATATTCATCGTTAACATCTTTGTTGATTGAAGTCGATCGAATTTGCTAGAAAGTGATGGATAAATCGATAAGTAAAAATCATACACATGTGTCTATGTTAGACAAAACAAACAATACAAATGGATAATTCACTTCTACAAAAAAAAAAAAAATGATTTTCACATATTCAGTTTGCTTTCTTGGAATTACCTAATAATTATTATCATGCAAGCTTTCGGACGCTACGTTTCTTTTTAATGTATATATATATATATATATATATATATATATATATATTTTTATATATATAAATATATATATATATTTATATATATATATATAATAAAAATATGTATATATATATACATGATATATATATATATATATATATATATATATATATACATAACAAAAAGAATAGGCACAAAGCTAAATATTTTATTTAAGATTAATGCATTCTGATTCATATTTACAAATAAGAATAGTGCTGTAATAATATCTCCTTAAAATACATATAACAATATTCAAACACTCCACGAACCAAAAGAGGATCGACCTATCAGAGATTTTACGGGAACGAATCGGGAGTCAACATGACAAAGTAGCAGGAAATCTTTCAATACCCTTTTCTATTGTTGATAGATTGATGAATTGATTGAGTACGATTTATAAGCGAGGACAAAGAGTGCACAAAACCCCACCCAATTCGGCCCGAGCCCTCTGAGAGAACCTTGCATCTTGTGAATAAAAATGTAGATAAGAATCCTCAATGCAATACAAGTTGGTGTTTGTTCCAGAACAGCTGTTAGGTGTCTTTTCAAGCTGTGCTACTATGGTTGAGCTGCGAGAAGGAAACATCTTCTCCGCCTTACCAATATTAAGCGCAGAAAAATTTAATGTCACGAATTTCATTATTTTCGAACAGTTGAAGCGTATGTGTATAGATGTTCCCTCAGCAAGAGTTTGAAAAAAAGATTACACCTAATCATGAAACATGGGAGTTTTTCGGTTATGATATAATTTGGAGTGATGTCTGTTCAAACCTAGTCGAGTGCGAAGGGAACATACATTCTACTAAATATTTTTCAATATTACATAAAGGACTTCTGCAATTATTCTCATGTGGTAACATAAACCAAATGAATTCTCTATTCATGGAAAACAGAGCTCCTTATCATGCTGCTAGGGCGACACACCTTTTAGCATTATTGCATCAGACATGCCAAAAACAAATCTTAAAATGATATTCCTTAACTCATCAATGCCATGCCTAGAAGGGTTCTAGCATTAAAAAAAAGCAAATAGGATGTCAACTAAGTATTAGTTATTAAATTTGCGACAATTTATTTTGATTTTGTTCTATAGATTATATGTTTATTGAGATAAACTGTTTCTATGGGTGTCTATTCTTTTCTTCCAGGTCCGTGTATATACTTGGTCGTGTTTCTAAAGAAAACTCAAGCAAAGTACTCGATTATAAAGAAAATCTGATATAAGAATATAATATTTATTAAAAAATTTCAGAAACTCGATAACTTGAGTACCGTCGGCTTCAAACCTAATATGAATGCACACCAATTTATCGTTAATAATACGAATTCTTATCAGCTACAGTTTATTTATAAACTGATATCCTTTATACCACCCTTGTAACCGACAGTACCGATAACTTTTCTGATTTTTGTAACATTTAATATATATATATATATATATATATATATATATATATATATATATACTATCAAAAGTACCCGTCGTTGACTGGGTTCAAAATCAGCCTACAGAAAATGGACTCTGATTTATGAAAGTATGATAGGTTATGAAAAGGAAGGGTTGTAAAGAGATAGCTTCGAATTTGGGGGTATCAAAACCAAATAAAAATATGATGAAAGTAAAAATAAAATAGATATACCCCATAATTTATCATACCATACCTGTTCACACTGAAACACTTATCACAATATTCTGTGGATCTATATTAAAAAAACCTTGTTAAACTTTGTGGTATATTTCCATTCTATGGAGGTCAGGTGCGAACGAACACCCCATAATTTTATTATACCATATTTCTTCAAACTGAAACATAATTATCAAAGTATGCTTACGCAGATAGATATGAAAAGTCTTTATTAAAGTTTGTGTCTATTTCCATTATATGGAGGCCAGGCGCGAACGCATCCCCCACAATTTTATTATACAATCATTATTTAAGTTAAAACATACTTATCAAAGTATTATTATGTACAACTATATCAAAAACACTTGTAAAGGTTTTTTTTGTAATTTTCAAATTTTATATTTCCATACTTTGAAAAAATTCTATGTAGACAAAAACCAGAAAAAATATTGATTTAACGTTTTTCAGGAGTTGCTCACATACATAAGAAAATTAATCTAAGAATTTCTTCCATCAACGATTCAGTACCATTTTTGTTGTATTTTTCTTAGTAAAAATACAACAAAAATACCCGACAGAAGCTAAACCTTAATTTGCCATACTCGCAGAGTGAAATTCAGAATAAACAAACATCAGGAAACGAGCATAGAAGACAAAAGATGATTCAGTTACGTGAAACGGAAACAATAGTGACAGTCTGTGAGTTGCTTAAAGACGTCAAGTGCAACTTTAGATTAACGTCAAACACGACTCCATGTTCGAAATTCAAAATTTGGATGGCCTTGCCTTTCGGTACGACCCTGCTCATAATTATATATTGAGCCGCCATAATTTCATTGGCATTATAACTGAATTTTTGCAAGGCTCTGAGATTTTCGGGAGAAACGAGGGGGTGCCGTACCACCGGGACAATTGAACTGCCGCAACTTGAAGAACCACCGGGACTATTAAAAACGTTGCTTGATGAGTATCCTGCTGAATGAAGTCATTTTCTAACACCAGAAAATACAACTCGTGCTTTCAAATGACATCATTCGCTGTAGAAATCATTACAGACATCACTACAGAAATCATTACAGCTCAATTTATGCCAACTTTTAAAGTCAGATCACTGTTTCTGTTCTTAAATAGTCAACATAAATTCTTACAGATATATTTCATCGGTCATAGCAACGATGAACTGAATGCACGCTGTGGAATTTTGACCGGTATAAAAATCAATTGTTATCCTACTGCAAACGCTTCTTTATAAAAAAAATTAGGGCATTCATTCAAAACAACATTTGAAATGATTCCATCTGATCCACAAAGGATTGGTATTACTGCTGACAAAACGTATGCCAAGATTCAATGCTCTATCTGTAAAGGAAGTGATAATCGTTATCGTCGGCGATCCATTTCAACATAGAGATACTGTTTCTCATAGCACTAATAATCAATTAATAAAACTTGCCGAAACTTATTCATGGTACGATGGTCTACAAAATTTAATCATTTTTGGGATGATGCTGATGGGTATCCCTTTTGTGTTTACATAATAAATCCTATTTGTGGTGGGAACACAACTGGGGAATGCAGAGCAATGATATATTATTCATGCCAATTAATGATTAAAGAAATTGATAACAATCACATTCTGAAATTTAGCGAATTGTTTCACAAATACATCACAGGCATACATGGGGAAATGAACATTTGCAATTCATTCCTTGCAATTAAAGAAAACTACGTTCTAAAGAATATGCTGATTTACCAAATGGAATTATAAATTATGGTAATACAACTCATGCTGAAAGATTAATGATTTTGCCATCTTTATATCTAGGAATTCCACGTCATATACATGCGTACGCTCCAGATGCATTTTCATATGTCTGTCAGTATGACTCCCCCTGGCAAAACATTCCAAACTGTTTGGGATACTATACAACACCTCTTACTTCCTTGGTCATCTTTGGTGGATAGGCAAGCGTTATCTTAAACAGAAACTGGAATCAGTAATAGATTTTATGATAAAACAAAGTGTTTAGGTATGTGTGCTACTGCATGTATTCAGTGGAATGGCGAAAGAGATAATTGACAGACTCACAGAGACTAATCTAACATAATATCTAAATCGAAATCGACAATGCAATATGCGCTGAAATATTTTATGCTTGCATCGATAAAGAATTGCAAGATGTTGTGGTAAAGCATGATATATGCACTGTGTACTATATTGCTATATTGTTATATTGCTATATTGCAATATTGTTATATTGTTATATTGTTATATTGCTATATTGTTATATTGCTATATTTTTACAGGGTAGTCACCACTTATCAAGGCTCGGAAGCCACTCGGGGATAAGGGTTATTGTGTGTACAGTACGTTAGTTTTGGAGATCTGATAAAGCGTCTTACTTAAGGAGGCGGTTCATCAGGAATTTGTTCACATTGGACTTGAAGACATCCAGGTTGTAGTCAGGTGGGAAAAAGGCAACCGGAACAGAGTTCCACAGCCGTGCACTGCTAAGAAAGAAGCGTTGTTCATGGAATCTACGTTTTGATTTTGGCACAGATAAGGAGTAGGGAAAATTTTTGACAGTGGTTTCAGCTAGACGGGTGTTTTTCATGACAGATTGGCGAGGGGGGACCAGAGATTGGAATTCAGACGAGCACCTGCCATGGTAGTAACGATAAAACAAATACAGGCTCGCAACGTCTTTCCGGTGGGAGAGAGGTTGCAGGGAAGAGAAAGGGGTATCACCCACTAAGCCACGAAGCCTATTTTGTACTCTGTCAAGGCAGGATAGGCTTTTTTAGCAGCTTCTGCCCAGATGTGGCAGAAGTACTCCATCCTTCGACGTACTTGGCTTTTATATAGATAGAGAATTGCATCAGGGGTGAGATATCTTCTGGAGCGGTAGAAGGATCCTACCATTTTTCCAGCGATCTTGGCAACTGATTGATACGTATTCCATTTCAGGTCAGAGGTAAAGGTCAAGACCAGAAGCTTATCAAAACATGGAACTTCCCCTAGATGAGAGCCACTCATATCAATTGTTGCCAGATGGGGATCAGAGTGTTGATGATGTAAAGATAGAAGCTTGGTTTTAGATGTATTCAAAGTAACCAGCCACCTCCTCCCCCACTGTACCACGCGCTCAAGATCAGAGGAGAGAGAATCTGATAGACCTTTGTCATATACGGCCTTTGATGTGTTGCCATAGATGGTCGTGTCATCAGCATAAATGTCAACGAATAATTTAAGTATGTGTTTTGGGAGATCATTGATGTAGATCAGGAAGAGAGTTGGGCCTAGGATGGACCCCTGAGGGACTCCAACATTAATATTGATGGCCTCTGATTTCTGCCCATCAACTACTACTCTTATGAGCCTATCGGAGAGAAATGATTTTATGATCGAGAAAACATTTCCAGTTATACCGTAGCTGGACATCTTGTGAAGTAGGCCTTTATGCCATACCTTATCGAAGGCCTTTGATATGTCAAGAGCAATTGCCTTAGAGAGGAAGCCTTTGTCAAGAGATTCGCTAATCCTATGAGATATAACAGTTAGCACATCTGGTGTAGATCTGGCAGAACGGAAACCATATTGCTTGTCACTAAGAAGGTTATTTCTGCTCATGTGCTTGACTACTTCTCTATTTAATATGGATTCCAACAGCTTACTCATGGCACATAGGAGCTATATTGTTATATTGCTATATTACTATATTGCTATATTAATATATTGCTATATTGTTATATTGCTATATTGTTATATTGCTGTATTGTTATATTGCTATATTGCTATATAGCTACATTGTTACATTGCTATATTGCTATATTGTTATATTGCTATATTGTTATATTGTTATATTGCCATATTGCTATATTGTTATGTTGCTATATTGCTATATTGCTATATTGTTATATTGCTATATTGAATCCGAATTCACCATGCGTGATAGTCTTAAATGCCTTAAGAAATGTTATATAGCATATCGATCATTATTTTCCAACATAGTTACAGAAACGGACGGATAACCTTTATACAGAAGAAGCTCAGTAGAAGATGGCGGTAAATAAGCAACCAGATAAATGCGAAATGGTTACATCGAAGTTGATAACTTTTTTGCTATCAAAAGGCTACAAATCGCACATAATCGTGAAATATGGTAAATCAGTTAAGCCGGTAGATACATTTGCAAGTACGTGAATAAAGAAAGCGATATGACAGTTTTTTTTATTTGCAAACAAGGAAATCATATGAATGCAGTACAACCCATCGATACAATCGCACAGTATAAAACTGAAAAATACATAAGCAGTAATGAAGTAATGAAGCTGTATGGCGAATTCTTTTGTTTCCCACACATAAATGAAGTCTAGATGAATCAATCTATTTACAAAATGGACAACACATTTACTTTACAACTTTAAATGTGCAAACAATAGCTCTGAATTCACCGGCTACAGCATTAAGGGTTTATTTTTTCACGTTACGTTGTAACCATTAAAGTTCTTTAACAATTTAATAATAGCATTTCCTTCTTGAATACGGTATATAGAGAGACGGAAGACCGTAAAGCATTTACCTGAATGCCTAATTCGTAACTCATACAACTCGCGGCTAATCTCCATTTTTAAGATATGACTCAACAATTCAACTACTTTTTCTAAGTTAAATTGAAAATCAGATTTTATTTGTGCTCTTTTCACAGACTTAACGTCGTTGAATAATCGCAAGCATGTAAGGTTTGTAAAACCGTGTGTCTTGAGGAGGTAGAAGCCGGAGATAAAAGCAAAAATGTGTGAAAACATGAAAATAGATATTCCCGCGAGTTTGGCTGTGCTGCTCGAATGACAACGACGCGAATAGCTGGCGGGCTTAGTAAACCGAGATGCTGAAGCATCGTTGGAATATCAGCCGGCAGATAAAGAAAAAATAACATGGCGAAATGAGAAATATAATGAATCACAGAAGAATCACACAATTGAAGAATGGATGACTTGACTGCCTTCTAGGACTCGCTTTATTTATACGTAGCTAATATACGGGCAAAAGTAGTTTTATCTATTAAAGCAGAGTGTCAGGTTCTGCTGAGAAATTTGGAATGATCATTTTATTAGTATACATTTGTAAACCTGCAGCAAAATAGTTAAATGTTATTGTGGCAGCACCCGGATGGGATTCTGTCAGTATTTTGTTTATTTTTCATTTTGAGCGATTATCGAGACTCCAAAGACGTCTGTCGAGGGTCAGCCAGTTTATTCTTATTCTAACTAAAGATTCGACACTACTTGGGTTTCAAAATAAATACACGACTTAAAATAAGTTAAAACATAAAACTTATCAAGGTAATGCGAGGAGTAACCTATCTTGCCTTTGGTAATATTTATTTGTTATATATTAGTATTTTGATCACTTTTTCGTTACATTGGCTACACTGCGACGTGTCTATTTTAAGTTGTTTTGTAGGAAAGATTATTTATACTTCTGCACTCTGGGCAGACAATAGTTAAATCAGAACTGTCATTTCTTTTTGTAGGTGTGAATGCAAACTCGCATCAACTTGACTGTGAGCTGTTACAAGTTGAAAAATGCTCAGATCAAGGGAGTTGGGTACGCGTGGATTTTAGGCCAACAAACGCGATGACATATATCCTGATGGAGAAAAAGAAAGACGGAGAGAAGGGGGCGAGTGGGTGAAAAAGAGAGCCAGGTTCCCGAGGATGGCTGGGTTGAGGGTGCGATCAATCGGATCTTTTGCTCGCTATAGCAAGTAGTATATATTAATTAAAATAATTGTTTATAGCTTACTAGCCTTTGCACAGTCCTAAAATACGCTTAAATTAGTTTTATTTCATCTAATTTTCATATGTATTATAATAGCCAGTTCTTTATCTATTGTTTTATATGATATTGTATCAAATATACAGACGTAATTTCAAGAGAAAAATGTGACTTGGTTGCTATTAGTTAGAATCGAAACTGAAAATGATAGCAAAAAAGCAGCATTAAAATCTTGTGACGTTACAAATGGACCATCGTCATTCAGATGCAAAATCGA
The DNA here is from genome assembly GCF_053919585.1 of Euprymna scolopes. NCBI lineage: Eukaryota > Metazoa > Mollusca > Cephalopoda > Sepiida > Sepiolidae > Euprymna > Euprymna scolopes. The sequence continues at coordinate 6,484,591 of NC_136498.1, forward strand.
TAAAACATAAGCTGACATTAATCAACCGCGATTTGTACATAGTTCGACGGAAGTAATTTTTGTAAACTCAAGCCTTTCATTAAAAAAGTGTCGCAAACAAAAACAAATAAACACCATCTATATATAAATATATAGTAATAAGTTATGAACTATTTATTTTAGCTATTGTCAAACTAACATTGATATTAAGACTTACTCTTCTAAAAAATTAAACGGCCTTCTAAATATACTCTGTTAGTATAGTATAGCGGTGGATTTGTCTGTCTGTCGACTGGCCTCTGCCAAACTACTCTGTTACTTTTTTGTATATAGATTTGAATCTTAAAACTAAATTGGTTTTGACTTTAGCCGGGGATATAGTTTCTAAAGTGTCAGAATAGAATTATTGGATGTTGGTAGACATAGTTCGACGTAATATCTGTCCACTACACATGCATAAATATACGCTTATAGGTTTAAGCGAGTTACTTTATCAAGTTTTGTATATGCATGTGTCTTTAAATGAGATGATATCGAAGGCTACCATAGAGATAGGTTCATAGTTTCTATTAAAACTGCTGACAACCAAGTAATATTTGATAATACTTATTACTACATATTGTGTTCAATATAATTTTCAATATAGAATTAGCTCTATAATAATAATTCTGGATTTTATAACTTGGTAACGCTGATTATATATATATATATATATATATATATATATATATATATATATATATATATAAACAGATTTCCCAACTTTACCAGGTTGTAATATCCAGCATTATAAACGAAGAAACTAATAGGGAATTAATTAAGATGAATGTTTAAAAGAATATGCAAATTATCTAGATTTTTTGCTAGTGAATGCAATTCCACAACCCATATAAAAGAAAGTTGTATTTTCTTTTTAAATAAAATAGGGATTTTAATATGAATATCAATACACACACACACACAAAAAAGAATGTATAGGAATATATATATATACATATATATATATATATATATATATATATATATATATATATATATATATATATATATATATATATATGCGCATAAGGCGACCGTCAGATAAGAGAAGGTAGAAAATTGGAGAAATTTTAATAAATTTATCATATATCTGTTATATAAAACAACTGCTAAATCACGAAAACATATTTTGTCTATGCTAGAAATTCCAACGCCTGGTATCTTATGAAATGTTTGTTTTTAAAGATGACAACTTTAAGGATCGTCTTATGCGCCGAAATATACGGTATATATATATATATATATATATATATATATATATATATATATATATATATATATATTGGATTCGTGAAGGTTTTGTGAACGGGCGGAAAGATATCTATTTTCATCTGACGAAGCTTGTCGTGAGGAATAAATTATTGCGCAAGTGATTAAAATTATTATTTTCTTTTTTAACCACACAGAAACACGCATATATATATATATATATATATATATATATATATATATATATATATATATATATATACTAGCAGGGGTGCCCGGCGTTGCTCGGGTGTTTGGAGGTGTATGCTGTGCAAAAAAAGCAAAAAAACAAAAAAAATGGTTAATTTTTTAAAACTTTGACCCGTATTATGACCCCTTAAAATTTATTGTTTCGGGCTCAAATCACTTTATTAAGTTAGATCCATGTTCAAGGAACCTATAACTAAAATTCCAAGTGTCTAGACCCAAATTTGTCGGAGGAGTTTGGTAGAGTTCTTAAAGGTCAAATCGTTGAAATTTGACCCCTTAACAGCCAAATTTTTGGCTGACACCCGTCACATCGATTTTCCCAAATCTCAGTACCCGGTATTTCAAATTTCGAGTCTATAGACTAAAAATTGACGGAGTCATTGCGTAGGGAAATGTACACAGACAGACAGACACACAGACACACAGACACACAGACAGACACGTTCACTTTTATAGATATATAGATAATACAGATATAATATTTATACGTATAATTTATTGATAATATAAAAAAGCAAAATATAATTATTTAATTATAATTGTTTACATATGTATACTTTTTATCCTTCAGCGAACATTAGTGTAGCGGTTACGATTGAAGGCAAACGATTCGAACGCCAGAAACAAATTCACATTACACTTAAGCGAAACACGCTAATTTATGAGGCTCTTGTGACTGACTACGAACGAGATAAGAAATAAATCCTATATTTGCGCCAAGGAGGCAGGCAGCTATAGTTGACTCTCTAGGTTCTAGCATTCTATCATGTAATAAAATTTGGAAACATGATTTTTATATGTTTATTTTGAGAGGTATACATCATTCACGTGTAGTCCAAGCTGTTATATTCGGTTGCCGTTAATAAAACATACATGTAAATATTGAAGTATTCTATGGAACTCAAATCTTCAGGAATATTCAATTGTCCACTCAGAGATAAGTGGACACGAAAGGAAAAAATCGAAAAAGT
>NC_136498.1:6489537-6497037 GCF_053919585.1 Euprymna scolopes
ATATACATATATTTCAACGTTTAGCGGTCCGATCGAACAAACTATTAGAGTGGAAGTTTTTTCCGGTATCTATACATCTCAACAGTGAAGGGGTATGCTTTTGCTGTTTGTTGTGTTAGTCGGAGATATGTACACTCAGGGGTATACGATTTCCTCAAATCACATTCCATTATAGTACTTATAAAATATGTACAAGGATGCAACATTCCACGATGGGACAGCGGTTGAAGCTTGGCGGAATGTTTGAGACCCATTTTATTTTAAACTTATTTTGTATCCTGTCTAAGATTTAGGTATTAGTGCTAGATGAACCATAATAAATGTGGCAACAACATTTCATACATGTGCGAATTGTGACCTTTTAAATATATAGCATTTTTCTGGTGTGAGTAATTTTCTACTACGCTAACGGGATCCCACCAATCTTGGCAATGTCCGAAATGTATATGTTTCAATTCATGTTAGTTTTTATGTAATGTCTAGTATTTTAGAAGAAAGCTGTCAGGTAAGGTGTTACTTGTAATACTAATCGTTAGCCGAGAAGGCCTTTGATAGTTGTTAAAGGAAAAAAACCCTTGTCTTAGTAGCATTAAACATTATTAGCCATTTACGGCCCCATTCTAATACATACTGAAGGTTGTTTTCTAAAGTTTCTGTCATGGACTGTGTACATTCGTTTTTCCCTCATATCTATTATAGAGCGTAGTGTCATCAGCGAATATACCAATCACCGAAACAATGAATACAAATAAGATTATGAATGTTATATAAAAATTCGATTTATTAGTATGTTTACGATTGTTTGAAATACGAAATGATAAAAGTTGTTATAATTTGCTTACTTTTTTAAATACATACTAGCAGACTACTGTTCTTGTGCAGGGTCCATTATACTAAGAAATCTCTAATACAATATTTCTTGCATTTATTAAGAAAGAAGAACATCTTTTCATTAATCGTCGTTAGAAGTATACTCCAAGTCGCTATAGGATTAAAAACATGCATGTTTATTGAATAGAAATACGACTACCTAGTGTAAATATCCAATGTTTATTACAATAATTAGGCAACTTGCGTTCTGTCAAGCATATTTAATTGGATGAAACAGACATTCTGTATCCATTAAATCCGTTCCGTGATGACGTTTACGTGCGATTAGAATAGCATGGAGTCACGCAATCTCCGGCAATTCAGATTATTTCCTCCATGTTGAATATGATTAATTTCTACATTAAATCGAACTATATACATTTGGCCACCTTTTTCTGCAGAAAATGGCTAAAAGTGTGTTGTGGACGTCCAAGAAAATCAAATACAACAAATAATGAGTATGGTTACACGTCTGTCCGACTGCCAAGTGTGATGCATATGTACATAATGCCAAGAGACGTACATTTCTGTTTTTATAGTAAGTGTAAGATTTCATTATTATCTGTAAACTGGGCACTGTAACAAATTTAATCGAAGCTTCAATTTACGAAACATTTGTAATTTGATGTTGCATCAAACAAAAGTAGAATATGTAGACAGAAGATAAAATAGAATGATTTTAAGTATATATCACGTGATTTAGTCAAACGTCTAAACACCGATGTATATATGTAATCTCTCTTGCCATAAATTCGCTAGAACTTCAAAAATATTAAAATAAAATATCCGATGAAATAATCTAAGCATATTCAAAATGTAAACTACTTTTACTTTTATATTGACACATTTTTCTCTAACATAACAGTGAGGTTTTATTCATAGAAGTTTGTCCAATAAACCATCAACGTGTTTAATAAGCTCACAAATAAGGTATGAGATATGTTTAATAAAATATTATATTAACATTTTTAAAATAATATATAAACATTAATAAAATATTATACAGACATTATTAAAATATTATATAGACATTATTAAAATATTATATAGACATTATTAAAATATTATATAGACACTATAAAAATATAATATTAACATCTCGAAAATATTATATAAACACTAGACTACCCGTGACCTGTTGGGTCAGTATGTTATATTAGCTATGGAATTAATGTATGAGCGTGACACTTGTGATGTAAAGAAAATAGTGTTTTTTTGACATAACAGAAACATTTCTATGACAATATATTAGTCTTTCTGTTTATCATAATTGATTATTTTTGAAAAAAAAAGAAGATTTACAGTTATGAATTATATGTGGTTGGCCATACTTATAGGTAAATGTGCACTGAACAGATACCATAATACTTATTATGATTAAATTCAAATTTTGATATATCTGCATTTTTTTACATTGTTCATTTCTGTATTCCGTTTAAGTTATTTTAAACCCCACTCTTCCCATGTTAAATAATAATTTCGAAATAATAACGTTAATATTTCAGCGTCCCAATTGTGCTTTGGTTTTTAAACTCCACTCTTCCCATGTTAAATAATAATTTCGAAATAATAACGTTAATATTTCAGCGTCCCAATTGATCTTTTTTTTTCTCGTTTAAATTATCAAAATATACAATTGTTAATGTTGTCTGCTTTTTTTTACATCGTTAATTTCTGTATTACGTTTAAGTTATTTTAAGCCCCACTCTTCCCATGGAAAATAATAATTTTGAAATAATAACGCAGGTAAAAATCTGCAAAAGAAGCGATTTGTGTTTATTTGTTTACGTTGTAATGGGTTAAAGTTTATACGCGTATACGCAACCGAATGTCGTAAACCGGAAAGTGGGTTACATACATCGTTACAAGGTCATTTGAGTTTTATAATTATATAGACACACGTTTTAAAGGCCATAAGAATTCAACCTAATCGAGTTCGTAATATGAGGCCATATCATCTGGAGCTGAAACAAGTCTTTAAATGTGTAGACAAATAGTTTACATAAATACATTTTTAGAAAATTAATACACCAAGCCACATATATAAGTATATATATCCACACAAAGACACACACACATATATATATATATATATATATATATATATATATATATATATATATGTATATATAGCTAACAAAAACCAAGACTTAAAAGAATGGGTTGATAGCAACAAATAGTGTATTTCATCGTTAGTTACAATTGTTTCAAGACTATTCGGACAAATCCAAACATTATGTCGTTGGAAAATTTTCTAAAGAACAGCCTTTCTTCAGACTTACTGAATAAAAAACACTTTAACAATAAAACATTATGGAAACCATTTCCCTTATAAAGAAAAGAAAGCCATGAAACCGAAAAAGAAAGTTACTGATAACCCCTTCTATATATTCCTTTTGTCAAACAATAAATTCTTAACTCGAATATATGTGTCTATATTTTGATTTGAGAATTTAAATTTAACAACTAAATTTATATATATATATATATATATATATATTGCAGTAAATTTATTTTTCGGTTTCATGGTTTTACTCAATTTCCGGAAAATAATTCCTCTAGTCTGGTGGGGTATCCATCTTCGTGTCGCTACTTGCGGTAACATCGCCCGAAGAAGGACCACTATTTCTTTGTAAAAGCTAATGCGGGTTAGTCATACCTAGAATTTCTTATTTGGGCTGGGAATACAATGTTATTGCAAATATTTGGACGAGGTTTACTTTAGAGCGGAGTATGCTTATGCCAGTTTGTCCTTCCAAACCTCTGTACAGAGACACCTTAGGTAGTCCAGCATATTGTTTAGTACACATTCAAGTTTATATGTCGATATATATATATATATATATATATATATATATATATATATATATATTAGACATATATAGATAGAGAATTACTTATATATAGACAAATACATTTACCCACATATATATATATGCATATTCGTAAATACTCCTCATATATATATATATATATATATATATATATATATATATATATATATATATATATATAGTGTAATGTTTATTGGGGAAAAAAAAGCAAAGTTTTCAATTATTAAAAAAATCAATATTTCATTATAATATACATTTTAAAATGTAACAGAGTGTTCGAATAACATCGGTACCGACGATCGCAAATCCGATTAAACTATAAAAGTTTATGGTAAAATAATAACAATTTCTCTTCAGATTCTATTTCTATATGTTTTCACCGGAAATGCCGATTGCACATTGTTTTGTGTTGCCGAACGCATTTATTTATCATATGTTATCTATTGTTTATATCTAAAGATAAATTATTCAGCTTTGTTTCCTGGCATCCCTGTCAACATGGAAGTTTTTTTTAATTTTTTTTTTTCATTCAATTTTCACCCAAAACAAGCCACAGTGCCACTTGTAAGCAGGGGGCTACTATTAGGGACTTAATAAGCGGGGTCATTATGAAGGGAGGTGAGTAGAAAGATGTTTGTTAACATTACACTTGAACCTCTGCATATCAGTGCAGTTGGCAAAGCAGAATCCCGGAATGGAGTTCCAAAGACCCGCAGTTCTTGGGAAGAAACTATTGGAGTAAAAGGCTTTCTTGCACCTAGGGAAAGGGCAAAGACTTAGTAGCTTGTCGGGTTTGTCGGGGGTAGTTACGTCGGGGAGGGACAAGTGTTTGCAGTTCATCAGAGCATTCACCATTAAAGTATTTGTAGAACAGGCAGAGGGATGCAACATCTCGTCGATGGGACAGAGGCTGAAGCCTAGATGACAGTTCAGGACCTATCAGGTTGGCGACTCTCTTTTGAACCCTGTCCAGGAGCGAGAGACAAGCAGCAGATGCACCAGCCCAGATGTGACAACAGTACTCCATACATGGGCGAATGGTGGCCTTATAGAGGTATAGGATACTGTCAGGCGTAAGTAGTTTTCTAGCACGGTAGAGGGAGCCAACCTTCCTTTCATGCTCTCAATGTATCTATTCCAGTTCATATTCCCTGTAAACCTTAGGCCGAGGAGTTTAAAAGAAGTACTTTCAGACAATGTGTTCCTGCCCATTGCTATTGGTGGTAGAGAAGGTTTCTTGTAGTTATTGAAGGAAACAAGCTTAGTCTTAGCAGCATTGAATGTGACCAACCATTTTTGTCCCCATTCCACTACAGATTGGAGGTCATGCTCTAGTGTTTCTGCCATTTCCTTGGATATGTGTTCATTTGTTTTCCCTTCATATCTGTTGTAGAGAGTGGTGGCATCGGCAAATATACCCATCTCCGAAACAATTTTATCAGGGAGGTCATTTATGAATATCAGGAATAATAGAGGTCCGAGGATAGACCCCTGAGGTACTCCCGCATTTATGTCATATTGTTTGGATGTACGACCGTCGAGGACAACTTGGAGTTTTCTATTCCTTAAGAAGGATTTAATTACATTATGAATTCTTCCAGTGATTCCATATGATCTAATTTTCCTTAGAAGACCATCGTGCCATACCCTGTCAAAAGCCTTAGATATATCAAGGGCCACCGCTCTACCCTCCCCTGTTTTATCCAATGAACGGTATATGCGTTCAGAAACTACAGTTAAGATATCTGCTGTTAAACGGGCTTGCCTGAATCCATATTGTTTGTCAGTCAGGAGTTTAGCAGCTGTTAGGTTCTGGACTAGGGCTTGATTAACTAAGGACTCAAATATTTTGGCGAAAAGCGGGAGGAGGCTAATGGGGCGATACTTTAGTGGGTCAGTTCTTTCACCAGAATTCTTGAAGACTGGTACCACAGAGGCGGTTTTTTAGCAGTCGGGAAAGCAAGATTCGTTAAGGCATTTATTGTAAAGTTTGGAGAGAACTGGAGCAACCTCGGCAGAGCATTTTTTAATAGCACAGCCGGGATGAGATCTGGTCCACATGCTTTTGAGGTGTCTAGGTTTTTTATAATAGAATGCACCTGAGAAGGGGTGATTTTCAAATCGTCTAGTGTGGCGTCTGTTCGCAGAGGAAAGTCAGGGAGTGAGTGGTGTACCGAGTTCAGTGTGGAGTTTGAGGCAAACCGACTGGCAAGCGGATTAGCCTTGTCAGTTGCCGTGCAAGCAACCTCATGATTGTTTGATAGTGGGGGAATAGTTGACTGTCCATTATTTACTACGCTATTGTAGATTTTCAAAAAATCCCGGGTTACTAATTTCTGTGCTTCGATGCGTTTTCTGGTGGTTTCAGAGTAATCTGTCTTAGCTGTCTCTATCCCTCTCTTACAATTATTGCTAGCTTCTATAAACAGAAGTTTATAGAAGCTAGAAATTGGTTTACAGTGTGACAGGTTTGGAGAAAAAAATAGGTTTCCAAATATCCTTCGTCGATTTTAATTAAAGGATTGTTTTATATTTGAATTCAAAATATTGACTCTTTTCAAAGAAAGATAAACTTCGAAATGTTTATTTCTTCTCACAATCAAGCCAATTCGTTGGGTTCTGTCATTGTGGATAGATGCAGGACAGTTGAGGTTGACAAAATGACAGTAATTAGAAAGTGTAAAAAAAGCTCACTCCAACACTGAAAAAAACTAAAAATATGAGAAAAGCAAAGATGTAGACATATGCCAAACCGGAAGTTGGTATTTTACATTCCTTCTATATAGAGCAACAGACGCTATTTCTATTGTTCACTTCAATACAGTCGATACATTAAATGTATTTCTGTTGAAGTAAAGAAGGAAATTGAAAGTAGACGCATCAAAGAATGATTACTGTTATAATGTGCGGAAGTCATTATTTCAACGACGATATCGTGATTAGATCACATGAATAATTGAGCGAGAGAAAAGCGAATAAAGAATAGTTCCTCAGCGTGTAAAACGGCAGTAGAAACCGTAACAGAATAGAGATAAAAATCGGCATTATTTCGCCATGTTCTAAATAATTAGTGCGAGGTTTTGCATCAGCACAATAGCCATAGAGTGTAGAGTACCATTGATAGATGGTTTACTCCCCGTGAAATTCTAGGTAATCCACCCTCATAGACTTTAACTACTTCCTTTGAGAAGAATTATATTGGTAATCATCTGATGTGCCTCTACTGGAGATGCCGACGGGGCTGCTCGGAATTTGTTTGCAAGCCATAGTCTTCTTTCTCTTGCCCACCGGTTCCCCACATCATATATTTTCACAGTATCCATTTTTGATTATTGAATGTGAAAGCAATAAGCATGAAAATCAATGCAACGAATTACATTATTTGGTACTCATGTGATAATGACCCGCTTCTTAGATGACGTTTTATCGGCATATTCCGGCAGTTGTCGTTATCGCCAAAATATGTCGAGCGATGATAACCTTTTAAAACGCTAGACAGAAAGAAAACATTTATCGTAAAGCAATTTCAATGCACGAAACGATAATAACAATATTTATTACTTTTTGTAAAATAATTTATTGCAACAAATGAAATGTATTTGAGGGAATATTTTTACTTGTTTTATTTTTGTTTGTAAGAAAAGTTACTGCTTTAAAGATTGTTTTGTTTTTTACAAAAATTATCATGTCTAATGACAAAATTTTAGTTTGGCTACTCTGTTGTTTTTATCTGATAGGCTATTTTAAAAAGATTTTCCGACAGCAAAGGGGGATGAAAAAACTTACAGAAAGTAGA
>NC_136498.1:6499537-6549537 GCF_053919585.1 Euprymna scolopes
TCGGTTAGTTTCATCACTAATTCCTCAAATCAGCGGTCAAACCTGCTGATAATTGGGATCTACACACGCAGCACGTAAGCACGCACCTACAACCCACGCACCCAGAAATATCCATATATAGTCAAACGTCTATTTACACATACATACAATACTGTATAAACCTTCCTACGTCGCCATCTGTTTATTTTTACGCCTGCACATATACTCATGGATACATCCACATACGTAGATATAAATATGCATATTTATGCTAATACACATCAACGCATATCCATACACACACAAACACGCACACATACATATGTAACGATATTTAATAACACACATACACGCATATATATATATATAAATGTTTAGAGGTACAAAATTTATATATGTGCGGAAATTCCTCGAGAGCTCTTTCGGCTTTCGTCAAGAGAAAATTGGTAGCATACAAAACAATATTATTGGCGAAGTTAAAGAGCACTACAGGGGAATTTGGATGTGCCAAAATTAAGAAAAAAAAAACGATTAAAAGAAGATTAATATGTAAATACGGCGTTTAAAAACGATTAAAACTTGGCACAACGAGGGGGAAAAACGAGGGAGAAAAGGGTCAAAGTTCCCCAAAGAGACTTTGATCCTTTTCTCCCTTGTTTTTCTTTTCAATAAAAGAGGTTGACCCTTCCGGTTAATACCACTAATAAAATGTAAGGGAAGAACATACTAAGTCATATTCTTTGATTAAACTCTTTTAACAACGAAAATTAAAAAAAATGATTTAAATAATATATTTTAAAAATATATCACATTATTTAATTTCTAAATTTTTAAATCAAACTTTAAAAAATGTCTAAATTTGTTTATGTATCATTTATTTGGATGAGACCTTTCTTGGAGCAATATTGGAATCTCTAGAATAAGCCATTTTTATAAGGTATTTTCAATTATTCTGAGACATCTCACTTAACATAGTATTTAAGATACATTAATAGTACGAATAATATCTAACATAAAACCGTTATAACTTATGATATAACTTATGATATAACTTATGATAAAAAGATTTGATTTGAAACTTCGAAGATAAGTGTATTCATTTAAACATTTTCTAAATACAACCAATGTTGAATAGAATGAAGGTTCGATTGTTTTTAGCAAAAGAAATGTCATGTGTCAGATTGGAATGCTTTAAAAGCGTACCAAAAATAAATCTTATTTATAAACATCAGAATAATGAATAACATATACTTTGTATGACTTTTTTTCAGAAAGATTTTTCTAGGCAAAAAGTAAACTACAAACAATTCAACAAAGGTATGTTAGTTTATGCCAGGGCGACATCGGGTTGCGTTGCGGATAGTCAGTTTAGAAAATCGACTATTATTATGAAAACGTTAAAATGTTAGATAATAAACATTATTATTATTTTGTAAGCTGTTATGTAGAAAACGTATGCAGAGAAAATGTTTTAGAAAAAAAAAGAATTTTTAATAAAATATTTAGGCTAACTTAGAAACAATCAAGGAAAGAATGAGGTGAATAAACAGTATAGGCTTTAAATAATAGAGAAAACGTAATTCAAAAGTCACATGTTTAAAAGTGTGAATTGAATTACGTCATAGCAAGAATTAGTTTGAATATAGGCAAGCAAAGAGACATAGTTAAAGAGAAACGCGACGTTAAGACGTGGAAACTATCGGGCATAGGGTTTTAGCAAAAAGATAGTATAAGGATCATGCGGGCAATTTTCCAACAGGAAAACATTTTAAATAAAAACTGACTGAAAATGTAACCGGAATTTTCTTGACATTTCTTTGGATGAATGTTCAGTTAAGCTTTGGCCGGTTTTTCAACGGAGATCCAGATGAAAAAAGTAATGTTTTCTTGATTGGCAAGATATAATTCTCCAGAATATGTTCCGCCCCTTTGTTGTTAAGGAAATGTTGTTAGTAAATCGTTGAACTGTTGTTGAAGGTATCTATATCTGTTTATAATAGGTGTTAAAATGTACACACACATAACAAACATGACATAGATAACTATATAACATGTACACGTTTATATCACGATCTACTCGTTTATATATATATATATGTTTTAAATACACTGGCGAGTTATACAAAACATGATAACGTAGCAGATATATTCAACCGAATTGTTCAATAATTATAAACACTATAAAATATTTGTTAGTTTATGTTGTTAATTTTTGAACGCATCAATTGAATACCACCTTATTGAATTTATAAATACTTTATTTATTTATTCTACAATTTTTACTTTTTTTACAATGGGTGTGATAACAAATTTATTACTATAGGTGTAATAAATTTTTTACTATGGTGTAATAAAAAATTATTACTATGGGTGTAATAACACAGTTTTTACTATGGTATAAGAACAAATTGAAATGGCTGTAACATACACACAAGAAAATGCTTTCGTTTGTGCTGAATTTTCAAAGAATGATCATTGCGAAATATTAATTTTGTCATAAACTTTTAATTATAAACATACAAGTTGTCAATTTTTTTTAATAAAAAAAACTATTACCAAACACTTGATGTATATCCTTGCATGATATGACGATGAATATCAGAGGAAGGTAAGCAGGTATAATACCTTTCATAAGGGTGACCGCGGGCTTTGCAAAACGAGGTTTGGTATTGTCGATATTCGTTCGATACGTTAATTGCGAATTTCTCTGCTTAGTGTGTTTTGTCAAGATAAAGAGAAACAACACGAATATATATGAACAATAAAGAAACAATGCATCGCAAAAAGGTGTTTTCGCGATGACATAATCAGAAAAAATATATACTTCATGATGTTATGTAGCGGTTAACCGATACATAAAGGTTAAAATAAAATCCCTTTTTATTAACTTGATAAGTGGACGACATCGAACGTTGATAGTGCATTAGTATGAATTAAAGAAAAAAGAATTCGCAGTGTAAATAGAAAAAAGTCGGACGATCGTAATTGTTGACAAAACGAAAAAGCAGGTTACTGGAATTCGCATATTTTGCATGGTATTCTACAGAAAGCAATGAATGGAATTCCTGATGACAGGTGAATTATCGGCACGTGCAGAAGTAATCGTCCGACTAAATAAATAAAACAGAAACGTGCTAAGGACTCGCGTGGAAGCCGAGACCTAAATATTCTGTTGGTTATATGTAAATTAGCTCTAGGACGCGTGACGTCAGAAAGTTGAGTTGAATGCCATATAAGGAACAGACGCGCGACAGATAACAGAGCTAGCAGAGAGAAGAGAAACAAGGGAACAGAACGTCGCTGAAGACCGGATCGTTGAAACGTCATTTCCCTCCTCAGATTACTGTGAGAACGCTGTTGCTATCGCTGTGAACTTCAAAATCACCAAAAGAAAAAGACGAACTGTTTAAATTGTAAATATGTATATTATTGTAAAATATAATTTTATACAAAAACAAACGCAATTGTGACTTACGTCTTTACTGCATGTTGTTAAGTTACGGCTGATCGTTCTAAGTTGTCAACCAATTTGTTTTCAGGTTCAACACTGTTATGACATTTTTTGACAATTGACGAGAGGCAAGATAAGAAAAAGTGCCAGTCTAAGGTGAGATAACTCACTAGTCTTAACTCGTTGTCCTGACAACCGCTAAGTAAACAGGTGAAAGCACGGACGATCGACGTAATTAAAACTGCTGTGTGCCACAACCAGGGAGTCCTTCGAACTACTACGATTCCCAACCTGGGGGCCACAGAAGTTCTGTTTTATCCATCAGGGATGGAGTTAGTTAATGTTGTATTATTTAAGGAAACCAGTTTAGTCTTGGCAGCATTGAATGTGACCATCTATTTTTGTCCCCATTCCACTACAGATTGGAGTTCATCCTCTAGTGTTTCTGCCATTTCTTTAGATATGTGTTCATTTGTTTTCCTGTCATGTCTGTTATAGAGTGTGGTGTCATCAGCATATATACCCGTCTCAGAGGCAATTTTGCCGGGGAGGTTCAAGGATAGATACCTGAGGCACTCCCGCATTTATATCATATTGTTTAGATGTACGACTGTCGATGACAACCTGGATTTTTCTATTATCTAAGAAGGATTTAATTATGTTAAGTATTCTACCAGTGATACCGTCTAATCTAATTTTCATGAGGAGACCCTTATGCCATATCCTGTCAAAAGCCTTAGATATATCTAGAGCTACCGCTCTGTCCTCTCCCGCTTTGTCCAGTGAATATTATATGCGTTCAGAGATCACAGTGAGGATGTCTGCTATACAACGGGCTTGTCTAAATCCATATTGTTTGTCAGTCAGAAGTTTAGCATCAGTAAGGTGATGGACTAGAGCATGGTTAATTATGGTCTCAAATATTTTGGCGAAAAGTAGGAGGAGGCTAATGGAGCGATAATTTGATGGGTCAGTTCTTTCGCCAGAATTCTTGAATACTGGTACCACAGAAGCAGTTTTCCACCAGCCCGGAAAGCAAGATTCATTAAGGCATTTGTTGTAGAGTTTGGAGAGAACTGGAGCTACTTCGGCAGAGCATTTTTTAATAGCACAGCTGGGATGAGATCGGGTCTACATGCCTTTGAAGTGTGAAGGTTTTTTATGATAACATGCATCTGAGATTTTTAGATCGTCTAGCGTGACGTCTGTCCGCAAAGGAAAGTCTGGCAAGGGGTGGTTGGAGGGTCCAAAGTGGAGTTTGAGGCGAACCGACTGGCAAGTATGTTAGCCTTCTCGGTTGCTGAGCAAACAACCTTGTCATTATTGGTTTGTGGGGGAATTGTTGATTGCCCATGATTTACTACACTGTTGTAGATTTTCCAGAAGTCAAGCGTTCCTAATTTTTGTGCTTCGATGCGTTTTTTAGTGGTTTCAGTAAATTCTCTCTTAGCTGTCGCGATTTCTTTCTTAACGTTACTTCCAGCTTCTATATACTTCTGTCTGTTTGAACTGGACTTATGTCGGTTAAATCTGCGGTATGCATGCTGCCTTTGAGCAATGGTAGTTGCGCAAGTAGAAGTAAACCAATGGGGAGAGTGGGGCTTGCTATGGAATTTCCGCATGGGAACATGTGCTTCAAGTGCCGTTTTGACCCATTCCGTGGTCTTATTTACGCACTGTTCAGCAGGAAGAGAAAAAATATTTCCCCATGGGGCATCTCTGATAAGATCTCTGATGGCTTCCCAGTCAGCCTTTTTATAATATCTCGTTGTTTTGAGCATTGGCTCTTCACTTTTGGGTCTAGAGTTTAGGACGATTTCCACCATTATCACTGCGTGGTCAGAGTTCCCGGGTGGGCTGTCAGCATTTATTATACAATCCTCGGGAACTAGAGATCTAGAAGTGATGCGTGTTGTTCTTGCTGGTCAGCGAAACAAGTTGGACTTATATTATATGCACATATATATATATACATACATACATATATATACATATATACATGTACGCATATATATACATCTTTTTTACAAGGTGGTCACCACTTATCAAGGTCCGGAAGCCACTCAGGGATAAATTTTATAGTAAGTATAGTACGTTAGTGTGGATATTTAAAGTGTCTACTTAAGTGAGCGGTTCATCAGGAATTTGTTTACGTTGGACTTGAACACATCCAAGTTGTAGTCCGGAGGGAAGCAGGCAGACGGAACAGAGTTCCACAGGCGTGCAGTTCTAAGAAATAACTTTGTTCATGGAATCTACGTTTTGATTTAGACATAGATAAAGAGTGGGGAAAGTTTTTGACAGTGGATTCAGCTAGACGGGTGTTTTTTGTAAAAGATTGGCGAGGGGGCAGAGATTGCAGTTCAGACGAGCACTTGCCATGGAAATAACGATAAAACAAAGATAGGCTTGCAACGTCTCTTCTGTGGGAGAGAGGTTGCAGGGAAGAGAAAAGGGCATCCCCCACTAAGCCACGGAGTCTAGTTTGTACTCTGTCAAGGCAGGATAGGCTGCTTTTAGCAGCTCCTGCCCAGATATGACAGCAGTATTCCATCCTTGGATGTACTTGACTTTTATATAGATAGAGAATTGCATCAGGGGTGAGATATCTATATACATATATATAGACATATGTATGCATATATATACACATATATATACACATATACACACATATAATATGTATTAATAAACTTTTTGATACATTTTGTTTCGTATACATCGAACAATTAAATGCATTTATTTCAATATCTAATGTTTCCTACTTATACTCACGAGAAACTAAAGATTTTCTTATAAAGAATAATCATTCACCATATAATAAAGAACAAAGTTTGGAAAAATGCAGATAGAAAAGTATCAATTTTTTAAAATTGTCACACATCATCTACTCGAAAATTTAATACACACACACACACACACACACACACACATATATATATATATATATATATATATATGATTGCTATTCCTTGACAGAAGCTTGCCATGTCTTCAAATTGATTTACAGCGTCCAGAGAAAGTAGATGGTTTTTCAAAAAAACTACACTCTTGAAAAATCCTTCACTGAGGTGACAGGAGAACTTGCAAGTATTTGGTGTTGTTTTGGTGAAACTCTTTATGCACATTTAAGAGTCTTATGAAAACGCTTGCTGAATTAGAGACGAAATCAGAGATATTACAGCAATACTCGTATGGTTTGCGAATCAGTATATCCTCATATAACTGTTGGTCATGTCTGGCATTGTGTGCCTATACATGGTTTACTAAGCCGGATTCAGACAGAAGAAATATGCCACAGGTTCTGCATTTCAATTTTTGTTCGAATTCGGCAGGGATTGCGGATTCATCCTGGTTTCTAAGGGCACGCATCAATACTGCATGCTTAAAACTCTTTTCCTTAAATTTTATGGATTTTTCTGTGAGTATTTTCTCTATTTAGTTCGATTCGAAGTTGGAACTTCTTAATTGGTTGTAATAATCTCTAGAAACTTAGTTGCTAGAGATGATTTGGTTCCATATATGCCAAACAAGTTGGGGGTAAATAGATAACAATGGTTTTACTCAAACTAATATATATCTATAATATTAAGCTGAATGTCTGTGTGTGTGTGTGTGTGTGTGTGTGGTCACGAATAGGCTCCTATGTGGTTGACTATTTAAAAAAAAAACTGATTACATATAATGATAGATGTATCGCGACACAGGAATGGGGATGTTTGATCTGGCAGAACGGTGGTTCATTAAAATTGTGGGGTCTGCGTTCGCGCCTGGTCCACAAAGTATGGAATAAATTTTTTTTTTAATTTAAAGAAACGTTTACAAGTGTTTTTTATATAGATGTACATAAGAATATTTTGATAAGTATGTTTTAACTTAAATAGGGATGGTATAATAAAATTGTGATGTCTGTGTTCGCGCCTGGCCTCCATTGAATGGAAACAGGCACAAACTTCAATAAAGACTTTTCATATCTATCTGCGTAAGAATACTTTAATAATTATGTTTCAGTTTGAAGAAATATGGTATAATAAAATTATGGGGTGTTCGTTCGCACCTGACCTCCATAGAATGGAAATATGTCACAAAGTTTAACAAGGTTTTTTAATATAGATCCACAGAATATTGTGATAAGTGTTTCAGTGCGAATAGGTATGATATAATAAATTTTGGGGTTTATCTATTTTATTTTTACTTTCATCATATTTTGCTTTGGTTTTGATACCCCCAAATTCGAAGCTATCTCTTTACAAGCCTTGTTTTCATAAGCTATCATACTTTCATAAATCAGAGTCCATTTTCTGTAGGCTGTTTTTGAACCCAGTCAACGACGGGTACTTTGCTAATATATATATATATATATATATATATATATATATATATATATATATATATATTAGTGGATTAAAAAATATTGAAAGATACTTTAAATGGTAAATTTTTGTGGTAGGAGGTGCGCAATCTCCAACTACACCTCTTCTGGGACGACATTGTTAAATATCAGTGGCAAGTGAAGTACAGTGCGAATGGAAACAAATTCCGAGATAAACGGAGAGCAAATACAGCGCCTAGAATTCCCAAATGGCCACCCATCTGATACTAACCAGGCTCAACGTTGCTTAACTTCGGTGATCTGACGAGAAACTGCATGTCAACGCGATTATGCTGTATGCATGCATATGTATATATGCATATATATAAGTATATTTATATGTGTGCGTGCATGCACTCATATACGTGTATAAATATATATGTTTATAAAACAATTCATATGCATATATATGCATTTCTAAATTGTTATCAATATATCTATAAAAGTGAACGTGTCTGTATGTGTACATTTCCCTACGCAATAACTGTCAATTTAAAGTCTACATACTCGAAATTTTTTAGTTACCAATATATGTATGTATGTATGTATGTTTGCATGTCTGCCTAAAACTTTCGACAGATGCGACGGATTTTACCAGGATCAGTATCGTTTAGAAGTTTGACCTTTCACACGAGTAATATCGAAAAATTGGCTACAAACATTAATATATTCACCTTCAGCTGGGCACTTTTCTACAGCAGGGGGTGTCGCTTTTTTTCGCCGATATTTTTGAAAGTCATCGTCTCGTTTCAATTATCTAACCTTAATTTAAACCTACGTCACTTCCGGTTTGGCGGTGGTCGTAACAGCAAAGACGTCAGGGGGGTTTCCCGTTCTTTTCCTCCTTTGTGGTACGAGTTCGAGGCTGCCTTCCTACTACTAATTAAGTATAACTTGCTTAAACAGCTACATTCAAATTAGCTTGAATTAGCGTTTTTTGAAAAATTGTAGTGTGGATTTTTCTTTTTGGCGAGAGTATATATATATATATATATATACAGGGTGACCCCCCAAAAAAACAACAGCTAAATGAATGCCATCTAGAACATATGCTGTAGAGCGTAGAGAAAAAGTCCAAAGACCCTTGTGTTTTGATGTGATGTTTTTAATATAATACACTAGTTATGACCAAAGTTTCATTTGATTCGGACAAAACACTAAGAAACGGGGCCTAATTAGAGTTGGGACCCGTTTCTTTTGGGTCACCCTGTATATACACACCGCAACAGTTTTGCTTTCGCTGCATTTACATTTTTGGAAGCAAGAAACAGGGAAAAAATTACAATTTTGAGAAAACAGTTTTTCTGGCATCGGTGAACTTCAAAAGTTAAGACTTGGTACTTTATTGCTTGGTAAGTCGGAAGTATTTATATTGATGGGACATCTGTGCCATGAGTTTTTCGGATCACAATCAACCAAAGTACTTGTCAAAAAGCCAAGTGATTCAACAATACGGCGATGCGAGAGTTGTTGGAACTTGGTTGACCTATTAAATGGTATTAAAGCGTGTTCATAATTTCATACTCACCCATGATAATAATATTGAGCATTTTCTATCAAACTAAGATTAAATATAAAATAATTAACACACACACATTATATATATATATATATATATATATATATATATATATATATATATATATATATATATATATATATAAATGTCAATTTCGCTAAATTTCAATTTCCATTTTGCATATATGTTTACCTTTAATGTGTTCACGGAATAAATATCCAATATTTACATAAAAATATCAGTTTGTCTTTGTGAACGAAACAAATTTATAAAATGTCGTGAAGTTTTTATTTAAAAAAAAGAAGTGATATTATTAATAAACACTTGTTCTTTGGAATCAAGCAAAATGATTATATACTAGCATTTCAGCCCTGCGTTGCCCGGGTGTTTGGAGGTGTATGGTGAGCAAAAAAAAGCGGTCAGTTTTTTTTAAAATTTGGCTCTTATTATGACCCCCTTAACGTTTATTGTTTTGGGCTCAAATCAAGTTGTTCAGTTAGACCCATGCCCAAGGAATATATATCCAAATTTTCAAGTGTTTAGACCCAAAATTGTTGGAGGTGTTTGGTATAGTTCTCAAAGATCAAATCGTTGAACTTTGACCCCTTAACAGCCAAATTTCTGGCATAAACGAATTACAAATATTTTTCAAAATCTCAGTACCCTGTATATCAAATTTCGAGTCTGTAGACTAAAAATTGACAGAGTTATTGCGTAGGGAAATGTAGACACACAGTCACACACATAGAAAGACATACGTTTTCACTTTTATAGATATATAGATATAAAAGACAAAATGGGCGCGAGCGCTTGTGTATGTCCAGGAAAGGCTTTTTGTGTCTGGATTCTCGAGAAGTTTTCACATTTTTCCCAAATCGTAATATTTCGCATTCGCAAACGGACATTGTCTCTATCTATTTTTTATGATCGAGCTAAAGAAAATTCCTACCATGCTGCCGTCTCCAATGTTTGTCTGTCTTTCGTATAAACAACGCGAAACTATTCGAACCCAACCGTTTGGCCTTCGCTTGTTCTGTAATTGGTCCTTGATCAATGTCCGGGAAACCCTACATACTGAGACAATTACTATTTATTTGGATACTGCCAGAATGCCCGCATTTTAGGGGAGCTGGTTTCCCTCCACATCAAAAACGACATGGGACGTTTTAAAAGTAACGCCATTTCTGCAAGTAATCGTTTATTTGAACGCTTTAGACTTCCGGTAGCGTCATGGAGTAGCGGTAAGACGTCAGATTTTCTTTCATTTTCTTTTCCGCCTTTGCGTTACGGTTCGAGCCTGCCTGCCTTCTACTACTTTTTTTGTTTTTTGCTCAACACATACCCCCAAATACCCGGGCAACGACGGGAACCCAGCATAGTACAGGAATAAAAGGCGAATCAAATTAGGTATAGGTTGTTTAAACAGTTATATTCAATTTAGTTTAAATTTGCGGTTTTTGGAAAAATGAGAAGTGCTGACTTTATATATATATATATATATATATATATATATATATATATATATATATATAGTGTCATTGTAGGCATTTTCGTCATAATAGTAACCGTTTATCAATGGGCCGGAGGTCAGTCAAAGGTTACAGTCAATGAATGTTACGTGACACGTAAGGATCAGTAGTAGTGGAAATTGAGTAAAATTAAATTATTTTATAGGCAACTGAAGAACAAGAGCTTGCTTATATTGGACTTAAAACCACCATGTTATAGTTAGCTGGAAAACATCCTCGTGGTATAGAGTTTCACATGCAGAAAGTCATTGAAAAGAAATTTTATTTGTGGAATTTGTGTTTAGCTTTAGAAACAGGTAGAGACATGGGAATACCATTGATAATGGTTGTAGTTAGACGAGGATTTGTTATTAATATTTTGCAGTGTGATATTAGATCGGAACTCAGTCGAGCACTTGATATGAAAATAACGGTATGGTAAACGTAGACTCGCCACGTCTTTTCTGTGCAAAAAAGAAGATCTTAAGAAGAAGAAAAGCAACTTGTTTACGAAATTGATTTTGAATCTTGTCAAATAGGAAAAAGATACTCTGAGCAGCTCCTACTTAGATAGAGCAGAAATACTCTATCGTAGGAAGTATTTGGCTGTGATGCAGGTAATTTCTAGTGTTATAGCCCATAATTGAGTGTAGTCCATTACGTCTTGCTTTGTTTGGGATGAGTGAAATGTAATTCTTATTTGTTTTATTATTATATTCTTCCTCTTCCATAAATATTATATTATCTGCTCAAATATAAACATCAGCACAAAAGCAGTTTAATACTTCAGAAAATGTGTACATTGTTGTTTGTCTATGCGTATATCTGTTTTTTTTTTAAAAATCCATCATGCATTAACACGCGACTGCTGTTTGTTCTAAACAATGATGACGTCAAGAAGAAATAAAATAGATATAAAAAGTACATTGCTTTAATGAACACTGAACTGCTATTACAACTATCGATAAGCATTTGATTCATGATCGAAGAAGATAATCGATATTTTCGAATTGGGTTCTGTTTTCCTTCTCACCAAAATATCTGTCATCCGCCTTGGTATTGATTCTTATGCATGGGTTTCATTTATTATTCCGTGTTTCAACGATGACAAATTCCAAGGACACGCTTCAGCTGCTGCGTTTCCTCTAACATGATGTCATTGTTGATGATGCTGCCTTCGGTGTAAGCTATCAGACTTTGAAAGTGTCTCAGGTGTCACAAATCTCGATGTAGTAATACGAACAAATCGCTGGATAAAATAAATGACTTTTGGAATTGCTATCAGAGTATTACCTGGAAAACAGTTATTTTTGTACGTGAGTTTTCGTTGGCTTTCATTGTATTGCATCCAATTACAGAATAATGGAAGAAAAATTGCATCATATATATTTTATATATATATATATATACATATATATATATGTAAACATATATATATACATATATATATTTAAATATATGTACATAATATTTTTATTCATATAGACAAATATTAAAGAGTTGCTACACTGAAAAATGCTAATGTTTCGGACAATTAGTTGGCAAGAACCAAAAGTCCTTCTCAGTCGACGTAATGATGCTTATGTACCACAAAAGGTATCTGATTCTCAAATGAAAGAAACGAAATATATTTTTCATTCATAAATAAAATGTTAGAACGCTAAATTTGAATGGGAGGGGTGATAGATTAAGTGATTTTAGCCTAAAAAAAAGAAGAGGATAGGGGGAAAGAGAATGTCAAGACTTAATAGAATAGATTGGAGGAATAAAAACTGGAAAGTAAAAAGGTAACGAGAAAGAAAAAGAAAAAGAAAAAAGAGGAGAAATAACAGAGAGACGACAGAAAGACGAAAGTGTTAGCATGATTACATTTCTATAAGGAAGGGAAGGGGTGAAAATATTTGAAATCAACTGAGACTAAAAGTTCAGAGTTATGTGTCAAAAGAATGATTATTGTCTAGCAATAAAATGGAATGAAAGATATAAACAGGTCGGTGCAAGGGCGGGTGAATAAAGACAAATTAGCAAATAGGGTCTCGAGTTAGGCATTGACACATATTATAATATGTGCATAAGCAACTCAGTCGGACACATACATCAAAGATCTAAAATAATAATAATAATAATAATGATAAAAATAATAATAATAATAATAATAAAAAAGTAAAAAAGTTCCTAAGAAGATTTAGAGAAGTAAGCTAAATCGTTCAGAAAATATAATACATCAGTATATATATATATATATATATATATATATATATATATATATATATATATATATTAGGGGCGTGCAATAAGTAATACCCCTGACCCACTTCCAATTGTCTGATCTACCTAAAATATGGCATGTGCAATGATTTATATCTCTACAGGTTATGTGGCAAATTACAACTCTGAACTAATTGTGGTTTCTGTTTTGCAGGTGTTTGAACTGAGTCAGGTGTGAAATGGAGCCTGTTGAATGTCGAGCAGTGATCCGGTTTTTGTATTTGAAAGGACGCACACAAAAGGAGACTTTTGATGAAATCAAAGAAACTTATGGTGATAATGCCCTATCACATGACCTTGTAAAACGCTGGCATCCTGTATTCAAACATGGCCGGAAGTCTGTGGAAACAACTCCAAGACCTGGTCGCCCCCACTTCTGCCATTGATCAGGCATCTGTCTGTCAAGTTGAGGCTGCCATTTTGGAAGATCGGCGCATTACTCTTCGCCAAAAAAACCAAGATGTCAAGATTAATACAGGGTCTGTGGATACTATCATTCATGACCATTTGAATATGCATAAGGTGTCTGCCAGATGGATTCCCCGGTTGCTCACACCATTCCAATTGCGAGAACGCGTAGAGTGCTCGAGGATGAATTTGAAGATGTGCCAAGAAGATGAGTCAAAGTTTTTCAAAAGACTGATTACACAGCATGAAATCTGGGTCGATCACTATGATCCAGAGACCAAAGCCCAGTCAATGCAGTGGAAGCACTTGGACTCTCCACCTCCAAAGAAGGCAAGGGTGCAGCCCTCTGCTGAAAAGGTCATGCTCACAGTCTTCTGGGACCAGGACAGAGTAGTGATGACAGATTTTCTGGCAAAAGGTTACCAGAGTTACTGAGCCTATTATGCTTCACTTTTGAGGAAATTAAGGGAAGCTATCAAAATCAAGAGGCGGAGAGAGATCAGCAAAGGTACCTTCCTCCTGCAGGACAACGCTCCAGTCCACAACTCGCATGTCGCCGGATCAGAAGCACGGGCGTGTGGTTATGAAATCCTCCCCTATCCTCTCTACTTTCATGACCTTACACCCTCTGACTTTCACCTCTTCCCAGCCATGAAGTTGTTTTTGAAAGGAAAGCGTTTCCGAGATGATGCAGCTTTTATTTCTGAAGTCATGTCGTGGTTGGAGGACCAACATGAGGTGTTCTACAAAAACGGTCTCGAGAGCTGCCTCAAACAATGGGAGAAATGGATAATCCTGGGTGGTTCCTATCTAGAGAAAGACTAATAACTGTGCCAAATTTCGTTGCTCTACTGCTATGGGAAGTGAGCCAGGGGCATTACTTATTGCACGCCCCTCGTATATATATAATTATTTTTTTTTTGTTGGAAAAAGAAATCCAGCAGCGTGCTCAATCAAAAGGAAAATCCGAAAATAAGAACGTATTTATATTGTTTTTTTTTGTACAGAAAGTTGTTAGATGAGACAAGTTATTGGTACCGTCAGTTTCAAGCCCGAAGATTAGGACCGTTTAATATATCCATATCAAGCTTCATTCAGCTAATACTAATCTCTTGTACACAAAATACAATATATATATATATATATATATATATATATATATATATATATATATATATATACACATAGATATGTGGGTGGTTTGTGCGTGTGTGCTTGAATGTATTTTTAACCCTGAACATTACATAAAAAAATTACAATTGTATTTTTTAGTCCTTTATTGGAAAGTTATTTTGTCAGTAAGTTATTTAAGTTCTGCAATCGCGGAATCAACTTACTTTCTGAAACTTATAGTAGTCTTAAGCTTTTAGTGATCATCATTTATTTACCATGAAACACTCTTGCGGGAATTTAAAAACCAAATATTAAATCATGGTTTCCCAGCAGTGTTGATCGAGCACAACCTCACTTAAACAAAGAAGAAAACTTTTCTCGATATTGGATCCAGTTTTTGTTATCTTGCTTAAGACTAATTTCTTGTTTTTTAATAAAAAATTCAAAAACATTTTTTACATTGTTTCATTTTTCCTGGTTTACAAACAGAAATTAAGTTTTATTTTCAAATGTATTGTATATTTTGTTCGGATGAATTCACTATACATACTTATACGCCCTTTTTTGCTATTAATATGTACATTTTTATTTACAAATAATTTCTCTATATTTATTAGTTTATTTGACAATATATAAAAATTTTAAATACTATAAAATGCTATAACTATATACATGAAATTTCTTTATATATTACTAATATAGTTTTAGATTTCATCTATTAATCTACTTAAATTAGTTTAAAACCATCAAGAAATTCTTTATTTAAATGGTTAAATATTTTACTTTTTACCACCACTTTGTTTAATTACTAAGCCAGGCACTGAAGGCATAAAATCTATTCATTTTCAAGTAACGCGAGTTATTCGGCCTGTGCGATTTTAATGCAACATACGGATTGTTTGAAAGAGAAAAGAGTTTCTTTTATCAAATATTTTATGGATAAAAATTCCATTCTCAATTTTTATAGATAAATCCAGAAATATCGCTTGTTTTCCTCTTTGTTCACAATTAAATTCTAACTCGTTTGGATAGATCAAGGGTTTATTTTTTTTTCAAATCCTTGTTATTATTATTAGATATAAGGTTGTCAATAGGTCTCCTACAACAATGATAAAGATACTTTCTAGATATATCATATTTTTATTGCATACGTGTGTGTGTATATATATATATATATATATATATATATATATATATATAACGTATATATAATATATATAATATATATTACATATAATATATACATTTAATATATATATTATATATATAATATATATATATTATATATAATGTATATATTATATATATAATGTATATATTATATATATAATGTATATATTATATATATAATATATATATTATATATAATGTATATATTATATATATAATGTATATATTATATATATAATGTATATATTATATATATAATGTATATATTATATATATAATGTATATATTATATATATTATATAATATATATATATTATATATATATAATATATATCTAATATATATATTATATATATAATATATATATAATATATATCTAATATATATATTATATATATAATATATATGTATAATATATATTATATATATATATAATATAAGCGATATAAGACACTGATAGAATTCAGATTAAAAATCCTGATAGATATTACTTGAAGTAATACTTTCAAGGAGATCCTAGCCAAAAAGGAAAAGCTCAATATTTAAGAATAGAGCAATATATAAGTTCGTGGTTCAATTTTAAATTCTGAAAAAAACAATATATAGAGACATATATTCGATTTAAGAATTTATTGCTTGACAAAGAACATATGGAGGGGGTTATTTTTATTTCCTTAATCCATGGATTTTCAACAATGGCCCATATACTTTGGAGGAAATGAAATGCAGTTAGCAAAATGTTCAGCTTCGAATGTATATATATATATATATATATATATATATATGTGTGTGTGTGTGTGTGTGTGTGTTTATGTGAGCATGGATATTTAACAGTGTTACACACTTTAGCCGTATATTGGTACACTCTAACTATCTATATCTCCCTAGACCATAAAAATGTTGTTGCCAATTGGTGAATACACCCTTCACTAAACTAGAATCACCAGATAAACCCGATCATTTGGTAGTGCATATATATATCTTTAAACTTACGTGTACGCTCTCTATATTCGTATGTTATGTATCAGTGTGCGCATCTTTATCTCTTTCTAGACATAACCCTTATGTAGTTGTATATTTGCTTTTAGCAGTATGAATTGCATCCTTGTACTTGATTATATCGATGTTCGGCCGTGCTAACGAGCGCAGTTGTACACCGAGTACGCGTGGATTCATATTCGCCCGGCTGTATAAGTAGTTCCCTTTTCTAATATGCGTATTTGAGTTATACTATATATATATATATATATATATATATATATATATATATATATATATATGTAAGTGATTGCACATACATATTAGTATAGCGATGCGTATATATATATATATATATAAATATATATATATATATATAGGTATTTGTGTAAGCATGGTATGTATCAGTGTTTATACGTAAGTGTATGCTATCTGTATGTATGTCTGTACGTGTATATGCACGTATATATGAATATCTGTGGGTATATATGTGCTTATATTTGCACTTATGTTTAGGTTTGATATGTGGATATACAAGTAATCAATATACAAATAGTCAAAATCAACAACGCATGGGCGACCACATACCCAGCCCAACAGTTAAATCAATTCTCCCCTTTATAGAAAATATCTTATAAAGAATATATATTTAACCACAGTATATAAAGCACTCACTCAAACATCAATTCCAACTCAACGAACAACTAAACAAACTTATCCATAGATCGCCTCCAAACAGATACATATGTATTTTAAATAAAATTTAAACAAACATTTAAACTAGATCAAACTACGACAACAAACGTATTTAATTGACTTATCTCAACTAACCAAGTCACCTTTTAAATATACACTCAATGCGTAATGCGTTTAATATAAGAGTGGAATGATTGTCATTGGATACAACGTTGTTTACAGTAGCGTTAGCGAATTAAATTGAAAGTATTCAAATCCCTTAGTTTGAACATTTAAAAAAACCGTACTATTTTGCTGTGTATTTATATTTTTATCAAATAACTAACATCATTTTTTGTTGGAATCTCCGTTGTTGAAACAACTTACACATAGATGTATGCTGTATTTTTTTCCTGTTTTGTTGCTATTATTTATTAGCATTTGTGGACAGTAAAAGGTATAATCTGATGTTGTTGACGATTGCCATGAATTTTGAATACGTGTAGGCTGTGTATTCAGCACTGATTTTAAATAAAGAAAGTAAGTCATATTTTTGAAACATTATTTCGCAAATCAAATTTGAAATTTCCAAAACTGAATATTTTTTTTTAAATAAATGATTAAAATATTTTTTCTTTCATCTCAAACTTTCGTTGTTGAAACAGCTTATTCATTGAAGAAGTTTTAGCGTTTTCTCTCTCTCTCTCTCTCTCTCTCTCTCTCTCGCAACGAGAGTGCGATCTCCTTGGCATATATTAACAATAAAATGAAGAGAAAAATAATTTTCAATGAATAATTAGAATAGATTAATCCCATATAACATATTCCAAAACAAATAAATGAAAAATTGTAAATAAAAATGAATGGAATAATTGACTGGGCAAATGAATACTAAAGTGAAAAAAGAAATAAATGAAATTAACAAAAAAAATAAAAAGAAAGAAAAAAAAAGCAATCCGTCAAAATTGATTACTGATTCTCTATCCCTGGCAGTTCGCTAACTTATAATCTAAGAGTGTGGTACACATGTTGTACCGGCGTTAATCATTGTAATCCAATAATGTACAGGCATCAGTCTCCGATCTCACCTGTTATCTAAATATGAAGAAGAAATGATGAATTGTGCAGATGTAATCGGTTTGAAGCACGCAGTCATACTTAGACATTTTGCATGGTATGTAAACCCGATAGCTGGTCTAAACAGTTACTTATGTGGTCATATGTATTGAATGAATTACCAATAGAAAAACCTAATAAGACAACAACTATATATGAAGAGGAAGCGAATCAATATTATGTCTTAAAATACACACACACAATATATATATAGTGTATTATAACATAAATGACTGAGATCCAAAGTATATAGCTTTGTGAGTTAATGCTGATAAATGGAAATGCTTACATATATATATATATATATATATATATATATATATGCATATATAATATAATATATATATATATGTATATATAATATATATATATATGTATATATAATATAATATATGTATATATAATATAATATAATATATATATGTATATATAATATAATATATATATGTATATATAATATATATATATATTATATCTATATATATATATAAAAGCAAAAATGTATGTATGTATGTGTGTTCGCTTTTTCTGTATATCAACAAAAGGCGTTTTTCAGAGAAGCGGTCGCTCGCTTTACAACTTTTAAAAACTTTTTATATCACATAGAAATCGTAATATCTCACAGTTAACAACTAAGCTCGCCTGTCTATTTAATTTGCTCGATTATAACATCTTGGGGGCGGGGAGCGGTCAGCAGTAAATGAAACGGGCACGTGCTAAATCTAAGTAATTAAATAAATTCAAACGTGTTTCTGTTAGCATCTCGCGGTGGGGCAATGGTTAACGTCGCACGTTTTTTTCACACTTTAATTTACAACTTTGCCTCAACGGGTCGGGTTCGATCCTCATACTTACTTTTTTACCCCCCCCCTCCCCACACCTCCAAACACCCGGGTAACGCCGGGTACCCCTCGCTAGTATAATATAAAGCTGAACGCCTGTGTGTGTGTCTGGTCACGAATAGGCTCCTATATGGTTGACTATTATACAAAAATATTTGATGAAACTGCAAGTAAGTCAATCCTCCGATTACGTGATTTCCTTGGATTTTACTTGTGCGAATGGAAATTCAATCAACTTGAAAAAATCCGTGACCCGTGTCGAAATTTTTTGCGAGACATACAAACACACGTACATACATACATATATACATACATACATACATGCATACATAAAAACAAACACACATTCACACATGTTCGCTTATATATATATATATACACATGTGTGTGTGGGGGGCATTATTCGCGAGATATTTGTAAAGCAAATAGAAAACATTTACCATTTGAACATGGTTTTTATAATACAAGCAGATCGGTATTCTAATCTATTAGGAATAATGCATATTCATGTATCCACTCGCAAGCACATATTTGAAGACTATTAAAGCATCCTATAATTATTTATTCATGAATGATCGGAGTTGTTTAGTAAGGGAAGGCTGACAGAAGCCCCCGGACATATGTCATCGGTTCGATAATTCCTACTATATTCATTAGCTTAACAACAACCGGGAATAAATTTGTCATGTCGACGGAACAAATAATAGACCACCCCTAATGAAGGAGATAATGTTTTAAAGTATGGTCGCCTGGCACGGAACAAATATTACTCTACTAACAATAAATGAGGAGATAATACTTGGACAGATATCTTTACAATTGAACCGATGCTATGAATTTATAGACGACTCGTTTATAACAGGCGGACCTATAACTTACATTTTAGAAAATAGTAGGAAAGACTGGCCAAGTTAGATGGAATTATTTTGAATCTACGTTTTCTTCTACTAGATTGACAAGAAAGTTCTTGCGGTTTTTAGCTTTTAAATTTCGATGAACATATCTTGACTCGAAAAATAATTCCTTGACCGAAATAAGCACCATCAACAAGTGTATTTGTGTTAGTAACGTAAAAATCTTGTGTTCTGAAGGCAATGAAATCGCTAAAGGCGTTTTAATATCGTTCAGTTTTTGAAGAATTCTTCACGCAGAAAGTTGTCAAGATTCTTGAAAACGTAGTTATCGGTAGGGGAGAGGTCTGGAGAATATGGCAGATGAGCCACAATTTCATAGCTCAATTCGTTCCACTTCTGCACAGTCGGTTTATTAACGTGCGGTTGGACATTGTCGTGGAGGAGAATTTGGCTTTTTCTGCCGATTAATGCTGTGTTTTATCGAAGTTTCTGGTGCATTGAAATACGTTTGCTGACAGTACTTCCGGCTGTAATGGTTTTGCCTGCATTAAAAAATTGAATTCAAAAATTTAAATTCTGCAAAAACTCTCATAACTATCTAATACGTTTATTACAAAATTATTTCCTATCATCTCGGATTTCTCCTTAACATTGAAAAAATTTGAAATCAGCAATGTAGATAGATATAGCAATTCCCTATCAGACATCGTTCTATCACTTCTTTTCATTTTATAGTTGGAAACATTTTCTTAAAGCTGGTATTCATTTTCCGACACTTATTCAATACTTAATAAGTCTTTCTAATTATTCTTAATTCATCTGATTGCTGGAAATTATATATAGACACGAGTTCAGGCGTCAAGACGGAAAACTACAGCTTTCTCAAAAGAGGCGTTCTAAATTAAAGCAAAAATAAAACTTGCGCCAACCTAAAAAGATTTCTCCTTCACGGACCAAAGGTAGAACAGTAAAATGTAGAAACAGACTATCTGGTACATTTTGCTCGCAGCCAAACGAATTTATGTTTTGTTATTTCAAAGATACCATCGAAATTTATTTCAATATTTTTCATAGAAATCGCTTCAGAGAAAAGGTTGTAGCATTTAATATAATGAGTTAAAAAACAACAAAAATGCTATTTCAACGTCTAACACCAACCATCGATTAATATGAGATTCTTATCCAGTATCCAACAATTCGTCTCTCTTTGTCGATCATTGAATGTGAGGACTAAAAGACAACATAAGGGAAACGACAATTACAAGTAAATCAAAGACGCACTTTTTACTGTGCTTGCTATTTCTAAAGGATAGCGAATCATAAAACCAATTAAATAGAGATATGGAATAAGTCATTGGTTTATATGTTGTTTATTCGTTTATATATATGGAATATTCAAGAGTAAAAAAATACTATGACGTGAAAGATTGGAATGAAAGACTCCTTTATGTAACGGTCGAGTTTCCCCTCTTATTTTGTCTTGTTTGCTGATTTGTTTGTAAAAGTGACTGACATAAACGGCCATTTTGGTCGTGAAATATGGCAACGATCATCGATCCTTCTTATCCGGCTCACCCAACAATTTTGACACCTTTTTCTTTAGGAAAAATATTATTTTAAGATAGCTACAAGGCTGACAGATCATACATCAAAATAACACTTTATCGCCATCGACAGACGCAAAACACGCCCGCTCTCGCGTAATATAACGATTACATAAGCGGCAGAATAGAGAGATTGGTAGAGAAAAAACGTATATTACGCAAAAAAAAAAAAAGAAGATTAGTACAGAGCTAAACGAGTAGAACATTTCGTGTAAAAAACTTTTCAGGTGAAATACAGGGTGAAACAATAAATTCGTCGCCTTAAATAACAACACAACAGATTTATTTTTAAAATTTTATTGAAAATATCATAGATAAATTGATTATGTGGTAGAGCTGACGTCTATTCAAGGTAGCCGCCTTCAGCCTCAATCACTGCCTCGATACGGGTACAGAACTGGAAGCATGCCTTTTCCACAAGCGCCGGCGAGAGCTCAGTGAATACTCGGCGGATGGCGGGGATAAGGCTTGTTTTGGTGTTGTGGGAGGTCATGTTAGTGATGTTCTCGACGTATGATCAAACGAAGTAGTCCAGCGGGTTCATGTCGTGGGAAATGAATTTTGAATTTAACGTACAATGATCATCCACTTCTTGGCCACGTATCGATAAACGAGAAATGTAATTGTTACCATTTTTTCTAGTGTGGTAGCGGCCGGAGGAGAGTGAAGGAAATACGTACAAACACTTCAAAACGTACGGGTTAAGCTTAGCTTTGAAAAGGTCTCACCGTTCAAATATCAGTTATTATTTCTCTATATTTTAAGGTTGTTAACACACAAAATAAATAAGATGGCTATGCACAATGCACACTCCCTCCTTGCATTTTTTCTTTTTCTTCTTTTTTTTCAATCTTTTTTTCACAACGGATTACACCAAGCTTATATAAAGGAATTTTCATTTAATCTAAGTGCAATTATGTTAAGACATTGATTGTGCAATTTAGTCTGTATTGTTTTCACTAATCGCCATGTTTGTTGTCGGACGCGCGTGCATACAATTTTAGCGCGTTTATGCATTAATTCTGCATAGTCTCATCACTTTCATACATCATAAATGAATTTTAAAAAGTTTTAATCTAAAATATATGCCTACGGAATCTAAAATTTTAATATTTTAAAATAAAGTAAAAATTAAAAAAAAAAAACGAAGAATAATCGGGAAAAAGAACAACTCTGCCGTGTTCACTCAGACATGCTTGAATAATGACTTGCTGCCAAAACATACAAATATATATATATATATATATGCATATATATACATACATATATACATACACAAACATATATACATATACACATACATATACATACATGTATATGCATATATATACATACACAAATATACACATACATATATATACATATGCATATATATATATACATATACACACATATACACATACATATAGAAACAAACGACCAGGCCTTTATGTGCTTCAGATTCATTATGCAACATAATATTAGGTACTTGTATTTTCTCTACCACTCTCCCTAAACCCAGGACTGTACCCTAATAAACAAAGTCTCTGACAGCATAGATATAGCGCTCTCCCTCGATACTAGCGCTGAAGTACATGTATTTGGTGACTTCAGTGTCCATCACAGTAATTGGCTTGGATTCTCTAATTACGCAGACGTAGCTGATAGCACTACACATAGCCTCGCTTTATCCCATTCCCTATCTCAGACGGTTACATTCCCAACACATTTCACAGACCAGCAAGACCAACATGCCTCACTTCTAGATCTATTTCTGACAACAGTTCACGAGGATGTTACAACAAATGCTCACAGCCCACTCGGGAATGCTGATTACGCTATGATAATGGTAGAAATCAGCCTAAATTCTCGCCCTAAAACTGCAGACCCACTACTCAAAACAACGAGGTATTACAAAAAGTCCGACTGGGAAGCCATCAGGGAACACATCAGAGATGCTCCATGGCAAAATATCTTGTCTCTCCCAGCTTAACAGTGTGCAAATGAGACCACTGAATGGTTAAAAACTGCAATTGAGTCACATGTTCCCACACGGAAATTCTATAGCAAGCCCCACTTTCTCCAATGGTTCACCTCTGCTTGTGCAGCTGCTATTGCTCAAAGGCAGCATGCGTTCCGAAGATTCAGCCGACATAAGTTCAGTGCAAACAGAGGGAAGTATATAGAAGCCAGAAATGAGTGTGAGTAATAGAGACAGTTAAGACAGATTCCACTGAAACCACCAGAAAACGCATTGAAGCACAGAAATTAGGAACCCGGGATTTTTGGAAAATCTACAACAGTGTAGTAAATAATGGACAGTCAACGATTCCCCCACAATCAAACAAT
The DNA here is from genome assembly GCF_053919585.1 of Euprymna scolopes. Taxonomy (NCBI): domain Eukaryota; kingdom Metazoa; phylum Mollusca; class Cephalopoda; order Sepiida; family Sepiolidae; genus Euprymna; species Euprymna scolopes. The sequence goes on from NC_136498.1 coordinate 6,523,723, forward strand.
CATGAGGTTGCTTGCATGGCAACCGACAAGGCAAATCTGCTTGCCAGTCAGTTTGCCTCAAACTCCACACTAGAGCCGACACACCACTCCCTCCCTGACTTTCCTTTGCGGACAGACGCCACACTAGACGACGTGAAAATCACCACTTCTCAGGTGCATGGTATCATAAAAAACCTAGACACCTCAAAAGTATGTGGACCAGATCTCATTCCGGCCGTGCTAATAAAAAAATGCTCTGCTGAGATTGCTCCAGTTCTCTCCAAACTTTACAATAAATGCCTTAACAAATCTTGCTTTCCCGACTACTGAAAACCGCTTCTGTGGTACCAGTCTTCAAGAATTCTGGTGAAAAAACTGACCCACTTAATAATCGCCCAATTAGCCTCCTCCCACTTTTCGCCAAAATATTTGAATCCTTAGTTAATTAAGCGCTAGTCCAACACCCAAAAGCTGCTAAACTCCTGACCGACAAACAATATGGATTCAGTCAAGCCCGTTCAACAGCAGATATCTAAACTGTAGTCTCTGAACGTATATACCGTTAACTGGACAAATCAGAGGAAGGTAGAGCGGTGGCCCTTGATATATCTAAGGCTTTCGACAGGGTATGGCACGGTGGTCTTCTAAGGAAAATTAGATCATATGGTATCACTGGAGGAATACACAATATAACTAAATCCTTCTTAAGAAGAGAAAAATCCAAGTTGTCCTCGACGGTCGTACATCTAAACAATGTGATATAAATGCGGGAGTACCCCAGGTATCTATCCTTGGACCTATATTGTTCCTGATATTCATAAATGACCTCCCTGATGAAATTGTTTCGGAGATGGGCATATTTGCCGATGACACCCCCCTCTATAAGCATGAGGGGAAAACAAATGAACACATATCTAAGGAAATGGCAGAATCACTAGAGAATGACCCCAGTCTGTAGTGGAATGGGGCAAAAATGTATGGTCGCATTCAATGCTGCCAAGACTAAGCTTGTTTCGTTCAATAACTACAAGAAACCTTTTCTACCACCAATAGCAATGGCTAAGAATGCACTGCCTGAAAGTACTTCCTTTAAACTCCTCGACTTAACGTTTACAGGATACATGAAATGGAATATATACATTGAGAGCATTGCCAAAGCTGCTGCAAAGAATTTGGGCTCTCTCTACTGTGCCAGAAAATTATTTGCGCCTGAAAGTATCCTGTACCTCTATAAGGCCACCATTCGCCCATGTATGGAGTATTGCTGTCACATTTAATGGTGGCTGCTCTGACGAACTGCAATCACTTGTACCTCCTCGACGTGACTACCCCCGACGGACTCGACAAGCAACTAAGTCCCACCCCTTTTCAGTAGAGATCCCTGCGTGTAAGAAAGCCTTTTACTCCAATAATTTCTTCCCCGGAACTGCAAGTCTTTGGAACTCCTTTCCGGGACACTGCTTTCCCAACTGTACTGATATGCAGAAGTTCAAGTGTAATATGAACAAACATCTTTCTACTCATCTCCCTTCATAATGCCCCCGCAAATTGTCCCCGATAGTAGCCCCCTACTTCAAAGTGGCACTTGCCTTGTTTAGGGTGAAGATTGAATAAAAAACAAAATACACGCACATATGTTTATTACACAGCAAATGTAGATGTTTTTAACTGCTATTCTGAAAGGTTGTATCCAATATGATTAAAAGTATTATTTTTTTTATCTAAATCTCGTGAAACGTTTCATTTCAAACTGTTTGAATATCAAGAAATTCTGGCAAAACAATTTCATGAAATGAAACGTTCACAGATAAAAAAAGAAGTTTTTAAAACAAGATAAATGAAAAGCAAGTTTTTTTCTTATTTTTTCATTCTATTTGATACATACGGCTTGTATCACATTTCGATGCTGCTAAAGACAATACCAACACATAAATAAACGAATCCTATTTTGTTCATACAATTATTTTCTATTTTTGATTTTTTTTTCATATTTACCAGAAATTCGATATTTCCTTTCCCGAGGCAAATAGATGCTTTAAGTTGTCCACAATGGAAATGAGAGACGGAAGCGTCTGTTAATATTTTCATTTATCTCGAATTTCCAATAGATGGAAATGTCCAATACTCTCGTCCTTTTAAATAGGATTCGATATGTTGTTGCGTCGATCTTTTCAGTAAGAACATGACGATGTAGATGTTTTCATAGGTTGTATTCTGTTTAACAGCATTCTCATATTGCTGGAAATCGCTTCGTATCAGAGAAACTTGGAGTTCGCGGATTCTGGAAGTTTATAATGGACATTCAACAATTCTCCAGTATGCAACCATTATGAAGTTGTTTCCACAACTACACGGATGTGACGATGGCTAAGTGGTAAACAACACAGACTGACAAACTCATGTTCGAATCAACAAAAACATATTCACTGAAAATGTTGGCAACTTTCACGTCGTCATTCCTGTATGTATCAGATGTCTTTCTGGAAAGAATTCTAACTATGAAAGTGTCCGGGAAAAGTCTACCTCTATCTCTATTATATAAAAGTCACTTTGTGTGGGTGAGTTCCTTCTTCTTAAGTTCCGAAACAGCTGAACATATCTTTAGCAAATTTTACACAAAGGTAATTTATAGTTCTGGTAGTGTTCTTAGATATGCTTTATAGTAGAAATAAACCGATTTTTAAACCGATAAAAATCAAAAACAATCCAATCCTAAACATAGTCTTTCTGCTCTTATTGATGAAAAAATATTTTTACAGGGAAATATTTTACGTTACACCGGTGTAACCTTGGCCGCTTTAAGGTAAAATATTTCTTCGAAAAATGATTCATTTTTATCTATGAAAGAAAGACTATTATTTATCGCTGAAATGCCATTAACGTCTGAGTTACCGACAAAAAACACGAAAGGTACAATATTAAGCGACTCACAGCCCTGAGTGTTTAATTTTAAGCATGAGCAAAGGTGACAGCTTTATTCGACTTACCCTGCTAAGGTAAATTGTTTGTGTTTTAATATTTACTCTTCAGCAACTATTTTTACAGGCAAAAAAAATCAAAAGTGCTTAACAGGGTAATATCCCTCATATATCACGCTTCAAGTGTGTAGCCTGCAAATTTCGTATTTTTATTATAAAGCAATTTTCTATTGATCATTTATATTGTACCCAATATATACTAACGATTGCAAAAGTTAAAAAATAGTTTGTACCATCAGCAGGAATGGAAACCAAAACATTAAGTAGTTAAGCCTTCGTCATTACCATCAGATTCATTTCAAAATGGATGAAATAGGCTAAACATTAAGCGACTTCAAACTAAAAATTGATATGTACACATGTTCAGAAGTTAGTCCTATGCAGGAGAAGTATGCATGTTATTTTAACATGGCGGTTGTTTATCGGCCTAAGTTTTAGATTTTATCTAAAGTAACATTATACCCTCATCGATGTTACTTCTCTATCTAAGGGTTTTCATATTGTTGTGTTTTTTGGTGGCCGCTTCATTATTCATTTATTTTTTGATAAGCTCTATTTTAGTTAGTTATTTTATTATGCGATATATATATGATTTCTTTTACTATACCGTATATTATATATGTATATATACATATCGTACATATATATACGATACATATATACATATATATCGTACATATATATATATATATATATACCGTACATATATATATATATACCGTACATATATATATATACCGTACATATATATATATATATCGTACATATATATATATATATATATATATATATATATATACCGTACATATATATATATATATATATATATACATACCGTACATATATATATATATATATATATATATATACCGTACATATATATATATATATATATATATACATACCGTACATATATATATATATATATATTTACCGTACATACATATATATATATATACCGTACATACATATATATATATATACCGTACATACATATATATATACCGTACATATATATATATATATATATATATATATATATACCGTACATACATATATATATATATATATATATATATATATACCGTACATATATATATATATCGTACATATATATATTTATATATATATATATATATCGTACATATATATATATATATATACATATCGTACATATATATATATATATATATATATATATATATATATATGTATATATACATATCGTACATATATATATACATATATACATATCGTACATATATATATATCGTACATATATATATATATCGTACATATATATACATATATACATATCGTACATATATATATACATATCGTACATATATATACATATCGTACATATCGTACATATATATATATATATATCGTACATATATATATACATATATACATATCGTACATATATATACATATATACATATCGTACATATATATACATATATACATATCGTACATATATATACATATATACATATCGTACATATATATATACATATCGTACATATATATATACATATATACATATCGTACATATATATATACATATATACATATCGTACATATATATATACATATATACATATCGTACATATATATACATATATACATATCGTACATATATATATATACATATATACCGTACTTTTAAATATATATATATATATATACATATATATATATATATATATATATATATATATACCGTACATATATATATATATATATATGTACGGTATATATATATATATATATATATATGTACGGTATATATATATATATATATATATGTACGGTATATATATATATATATATATATGTACGGTATATATATATATATATATATATATATATATATATATATATATATATATATATACCGTACATATATATACCGTACATATATATTAATATATATTATTACATTTTCACCCCAAACAAGGAAAATTTCCACTTTAGTGTAGGGGGCTACTATCAGGGGCACCAACTACTGGGGTACTTTGTAGGGATTTGTGCAGCAAGATGTCGGTTCACGTTACACTTGAACTTCTGCACGTCAGTACTGTTGGGGAAGCAAGGACCAGGAATGGAATTCCAAAGTCTAGCGGTTCTGGGGAAGAAAATATTGGAGTAGAAAGATCTGTTACATCTAGGGATCTCTAACGTGAGGGGGTGGAATTTTGCAGCCTCGGGTTTGTCGAGGGGCTCACATCGTGGGGGTACAAGTGATTGCAGTTCGTCAGAGCATTCACCACTAAAATACTTGTAGAACAGGCAGAGGGGTGCAACATTTCGTCGATGGGACAGAGGTTGAAGCTTAGATGCCAGTTCAGAGCCGATCAGGTTTGCGACTCTCTTTTGAACTTTGTCAAGGAGCGAGAGACTAGTAGCAGATGCACCAGCCCAAATGTGACAGCAGTACTCCATACATGGGCGAATGGTGGCCTTATAGATGTACAGGATACGTTCGCGTGTTAGTAATTGTCTAGCGCGATAGAGGGAGCTCACCTTGCTTGCAGCGGCCCTGGCAATGCCTTCAATGTAATTGTTGAAACTCATGTTTCCTGTGAACGTTAGGCCATGGAGTTTGAAAGATGTACTCTCAGATAAAGAGTCGTTGGTCATTGCTATAGGTGGTAGAGAGGGGTTCTGCTAATTATTGAATGAAACTTTTTTAGTCTTGGCGGCATTGAATGTGACCAACCATTTTTGACCCCATGCCACCACAGATTGGAGGTCTTCCTTTAGTGTTTCTGCCATTTCTTTAGAAATGTGTTCATTCGTCTTCCTGTCGTGCCTGTTATAGAGTTTAGTGTCATCAGCATATATACCCATCTCAGAGGCAATTTGGTCGGGGAGACCCCTGGGGCACTCCCGCATTTATATCATATTGTTTAGATGTACGACCGTCGAGGACAACCTGGATTTTTCTCTTATGTAAGAAGGATTTAATTATGTAAAGTATTCTACCAGTGATACCGTATGATCTAATTTTCCTCATGCGATACCCTGTCAAAAGCCTTGGATATATCTAGAGCTACTGCTCTGCCCTCCCCCGCTTTGTCCAGTGAATGGTATATACGTTCAGAGATTACAGTGAGGATGTCTGCTGTTGAACCGGCTTGTCTAAATTCATATTGTTTGTCAGTTAGAAGTTTAACATCTGTAAGGTGATGGACTAGAGCATGGTTAATTATGGTCTCAAATATTTCTGCAAAAAGTGGGAGGAGGCTAATGGGTCGATAATTTAATGGGCCAGTCCTTTCGCCAGAATTCTTGAATGCTGGTACAACAGAAGCCCGGAAAGCAAAATTCATTAAGCCATTTGTTGTAGAGTTTGGAGAGAACTGAAGCTACTTCGGCTGATCATTTTATTGATAGTACAGCTAGGATGAGATCGGGGCCACATGCTTTTGAAGTGTTAAGGTTTTTTTTATGATAGCATGCACCTGAGCAGGGGTGATTTTCAGATCGTATAGCGTGGCATCTGTCCGCATAGGAAAGTCAGGTAGGGGTTGTTGGAAGGGTCCAGTGTGGAGTTTGAGGCAAACCGACTGGCAAGCATGTTAGCCTTCTCGAGTTCCTAGTTTTCGTGCTTCGGTGCGTTTTTTTTAGTGGTTTCCGTAAATTTTCTCTCAGCTGTCGCTATTTCTTTCTTAAGGTTATTTCTAGCTTCTATATACTTCTGTCTGTTTGAACTGGACTTATGCCGGTTAAATCTGCGGTATGCGTGCTGCTTTTGAGCAATGGCAGTTGCGCAAGTCAGAGTAAACTATTGTGGAGAGTGAGGCTTACTATAAAATTTCAGCATGGGAACATGCGCTTCCATTGCAGTTTTGAACCAGTCAGTGGTCTAGTTTGCACACTGTTCAGCAGGGAGAGAGAAAATATTTCCTCATGAGGCATCCCTTATTAGCTCTCTGATAGTTTCCCAGTCAGCCTTTTTATAATATATCGTTGTTTTGAGCACTGGCTCTTCAGTTTTGGCTCTAGAGTTTAGGGCAATTTCAACCATTATCACTGCATGATCAGCGTTCCCGAGTGGACTGTCGGCCTTCGTTGTACAATCATCAGGAACTGTGGTCAAAAACAGATCTAGAAGTGATGCGTGTTGTTCTTCGTGGTCAGGGAAACGGGTTGGAAACGTAACAATTTGTGATAGGGAGTGAGATATAGTGAAGCTATGAGTTGTGCTGCCCGCTGCATCTGTGTATGTAGAGAATCCAAGCCAGTTTTTGTGGTGGACATTAAAGTCACCAAATACATGTACTTGTGCGCTAGTGTCGAGGGAGAGTGCCGTGTCTATGCTGTCAGAGACTTTGTTTATTATGGTTCAGTCCTGGATCGAGGGAGAGCGGTAGAGAAAATAAAAGTAGCTAATGTTATGTTGCATGTTTAGTCTAAAGCACATAAAGGCTTGATCGTCCGATTCTAGGTTTGTTTCTCTAGTCAGGGGAAGGAAATTACGAATGTAAACTCCAAGCCCATGCATGCGTCTGTCAGAGTCCTTACGGCAGAGTGGAAGATATCCAAGCATGTTAACGTAGTTAGAGAGGATGGAGGAGTGTAGGTTAGTCTGACATTGCTAAAATATCCGGGGTATTTGTTAAGAGAAATGCTTCAACATCAGCTAAATTAGTTCTCAGCCCACGGATATTTCGGAATGCAAGCCTCAAGGGAGGAGGCAAGTTGAATTTGTTTGTCCCTAAGCCTGGATTAAGCTTATTTTTAGTTTGTACTGTCGTCTCGTCATATTTTTTAAAGAGTTTCGGTCTAGATAAGCGGGGGGGGGTTAAACAAGAGGTTATGCAGAGCATCAGACATGCATCACAAATAGACCATTAGCCGACCTTCCTCCAATTTGGATTGTGGCCTCAGGAAAGCCCACCGGGGATGAGTGCAGGGTCCCTTTCGATGCGCGACATGTCACTACAAACAACCCCATATTATTCAACTGTTGATGGGGCAGCCGCTCTAAGCGCTACCAAAGAGTTAGGGTACCTGTACTACCATTCAGGAACAGCAGCCAGGAACTGTCAATCCGGTACCCTCAGCCCATTAGAAGAAGGTCAACCCAATCTAATTGCTCAGGCATATGTTGTATTCAAGCACTCCCAAATGTACAGTTTTAGGGGTGGGGTGTGCCGGGGATGGAGAAAACGGCGTTCGTTGCCCTAGCCAAGAAACAAGATCTACCGCTGTGTGTTTCTGTCGAATCACTGAGATAGAGTCTCTGCGCCTGACTAATAGACAAAGAAGGAGTATGGAAGATAGGTTTGCAAACCGGTAATTTTTTTGAGTCACCACCTCAAAGAAGGTTGTCATCCAAGACTGAAGAGGCCTCCCTCCCCTTTGGTTTAGTTTCAGAGTTTTCCTTCTCCTAGACAGATGATCTGGGAAGATCTTCTGTATCCGTCAGCATTGAGAGGGTTTGCTCCGCGCCTAGGTTCTAATTCAGGTATTTCTGCGACCCCGCGTGGTTAGTTAGTGTTACTGGATTAGTTTGTAGAGGTTATATCTCTGCTGATTAGTTACACGCCTCAAAGTGGTTTAGGGACATTGCTATTTCATTGTTACTGGATAAAGGGGGTGAATGGAGCTCCTGCAGTGTAGGCAACTATGATTTTAAGAAGGCTTGTTAGGGAGGAGATAATGTGGTTTGAGTCTTTCGCTTTTTATTTATTTTATTTATGTTAGCTTAGGTCTAGGTTAATGTTACACTATGAGTAGGTATTAAGAATTGATCTACAAGTTGAGCCCAAACTATTTCAGATGATAGGAGGGTTAAGATGTAAGTGCAATATAGTATGGATAAAACAGCAAGATTTGAGTCATGTGTAATTAGGTGAATAGATATATAAGCAGGTTTTCAGTAAATGCGAATAGAGTTTAAGTTGTAGGTATAAAGTGTTTCTATTATCGAGAAGATACTTTCAGTTTTCAAGTAAGAGTCATGGGGCATTTTGCATAACAAGGAGTGTCGGTTCAGTTTCGTATTAATCGTTGGAAAACTCTCGAGCATACAGTTATGTAATGCAGATCGCTTTGCTTCTAAGTACTACTTTGACTGTTAAATACCTTACTGGATAGGAATCAGCTCTAATGCATGCCTTAGAGGTAGAAATGTATAGATGTTTAGTGATGGCTATTAAACAGTTTGCATGTGAGGGTTAGGGGCTGGAAGTTAGAGCTTCCACTACAAATGCGGTGTAATGTGGGAGTTTAGTGGCGGCTTGGTGGGAGGGAGCAGATTGTTAGCGTTCAAGAGAAAAGGGGGTTATTTATTTACAAACAGTAGGTCTCCATTAGGATTTTGAGTTACAGGTAAGGTTTAGTTTGAAGAAAGGGGAAAAAAAAAAATTTAAAAAAAAAATTATTTTTTTTTGGCATGCAGGTTAGACAAACGCAGTCGTCTTGGAGGTAAAATGTATTTTAAGGTTTCGTAGCTAGTTGTTAGGGTCTTTTCCCAGTTATAAGAGGAACAACTAGTTCATTGTGATTCGGAATTAGTATTCTGTATTTATTATTAATAGGTAGTCATTAAGGTGAGGCAGAGAGTATTGCATCTACTCAGAAAATTAGCCCTAGTATCACAGCTAAGATACTGTATATTGCAGTTGCAAATATAGTGAGAGTTAAATTGTAAGCTAAGCTCAGTGGTTTGGTATGGATATATATATATATATATATTAGTTGGTATGGATATATATATATTAGTTGGTATGGATATATATATGATGATTGCAACGTCTTGTCAGACGAGTGCCACTCCCTCAGACATTTAAAATCCATGAGCCCAAATGCCTGAGGGAGTATCTATACAAAGATGATGTTACAGAGTCTTAGCTTTGTACGACAGCTAAGTCTCTCTCCCGGTTCAAAATGTTGAGATCCAGCAACCAGCAAGAGCAAGATAGCCAGCAACAAATAAAACTGCAGACCAGCTTAATGCGGGTACTGGTCTTCCGCTTTATGGTTTTTTAAATCAGAGATTTGCTTCTCCTAGAAAGGTTGCCTTCACCACGGCTTACGGGAGCCCTCTCCACCCCAATACACATATACACACACACACACACACACACACACAAATATACACGGTGCTAGTTGGCCGTTGACTCAGAAAAAGAGTTCATTCGCCCTTTGGAGGGTCTTGTTTTTAATCCTCCGGGAAGACTAGCCGCCCTCCTCACCAAACAAGTCTGGTGGGGGAACCAGTTTAGTCGCCGGTGACCCGACCATGAGGCAGGTAGTACTGGGTTACATGGTACCAGTAGCATATGACATGACCTGACACAATATATATATATATATATATTAGTTGGTATGGATATATATATATTAGTTGGTATGGATATATATATATATATTAGTTGGTATGGATATATATATATATATATATATATATATATATATATATATATATATATATATATTAGTTGGTATGGATATATATATATATATATTAGTTGGTATGGATATATATATATATATATATATATATTAGTTGGTATGGATATATATATATAAATATATATATATATTAGTTGGTATGGATATATATATATACATATATATATATATATATATATATTAGTTGGTATGGATATATATATATATATATATACATATATATATATATATATATATTAGTTGCTCAACCGACATTGTCGATCGAAAAATAAATATTAATATGATATTTTAATCTATGCAGATTTCGTATTTATTATAATTAAGTGAATTTACTATTGTCCCTTTTATATATATATATATATATATATATATATATATATATATATATATATATATATATATATATATATATGTTAATGATTTTAAAAGTTAAAAAATAACTTTGTGCCATCAGTTGAAATCGAAAGCATAAAGTTCCGCCTCTGTGGTTAACATGTAATTTATCGCCAGAAAGTAATCGATTTAACTCTTGCCAGATATTTTACTCAGTTTTTACCTTTTAACAGCTATTTGACAGGGGAAAACTAATTCGAAGTGTGCTACAGATCTAACTTCACTTTATAAAGTTTCAAATATGTAGAAACAATATTTAGAGAGGATTTAGGTAAAGACGTTGTGCACACACATCGAGAAGATCACACACAGAAAACACACACACATACATATTTATACGAGGTTCCTTCATTAAGTTTCTAGACTTTTCGTATGGACTCTTTTACAGATTGTAAACACATGAAATTCTAGTCGCCTTCGAAATAATCACCTCCGGCTGCAATGCACTTGTCCGGTTCCAACAACTTCTGGAAGGCCCCATGGAAGTCATCTTGTGTGAGCGGGTCAACGACCTTCGTCATAGTCTCTTTCATATCCTCAATAGTTTTATAACGACAGCCTCTAAATTTTTCTTTGAGCTTTGGGAATGACGAAAAACCAAAGGGAACAATGTCAGGAAAGGTGAGAAACTTGATGCCCATCTTCCTCAAATTATCTTTGACAATGGCGGAGTTGGGAACTGCTGCATTGGGACAAAATTAGCGCAAATCTTCGCATTTTAAATTCCTCAAGGGTAATTGTGGGTACAGTTTCCACACTGACATCAAACTGTGCATCTTTAGACACACGCCAGTCCTTATTCATGACATTCTTTATTTGGTCAATCAACATTGATGTTCTGATATTCTTACTCTTTCCACACCTTTCACCATCCCTCTCAGACTCACTATTCTCCTTGAATCTCTTATGCCACTCAATTAATTGATACTCGATTCATGCAAGATGGTTCAAAAGCAGTCTGAAGCATTCCATACAGTTTTTAGGAATTTTCCAAGTTTAAAACAGAATTTTTATTTCATATCGTCTTTCGAAAGTATCCTCACGCCGAATTTGTATTTTTGAAATTCACCAGCTGTGACTATAAAGCTTTAATAGGGTGCATTCCAATTCCTGCTGCTGCCGTCCATTGGCCAGTCGTCTCATAAAATATACAGAAATAACATACTGAATTTTCAAGAGTATAGACAATTTAAAGCGTCTGTACAAAAAAGTTCGGCAACATATTTAAGACACCTCGTGTGTGTGTATATATATATGTATATATATACATATATATATGTGTACATATATATGCGTACATATATATATATATATATATATATATAATGCCTGTATGTTAGTACAGTTTCATTCTAATTCCGACGCACTTACACACGACATAAAAATCAGCATAAGATGAATAAGTGTAATAATAAAATGCAACGAATGATCTCATAAGAAACAATGAAAAATGAATAAATTATTAATGAACGCTTATTTTTCAAAAGAATATAGATACGACTGAGTGTATAAAAATGTTTTCTTCTAGTAATTTTTAATTCGAAAAAGTAGGCGTTTAATAACAATATCAGAGCAAGAAATTACTCAACTTTATAGGTATATAAATTAAACAATGCTTAAAACAAACTACAAATTTATATGTCAGTAATATTTTAAATGGGAAAATCTAAAAATCAACAAACATAAATGTAATAAATAAAACATTATTTCAAAAATAAAAAAAAGATTGTATTTCATTGGACAGTTTAAGTTACACTGTTAACAGTTAAAAATAAGACCACACGGAAGTCGCCAATTCACAGGACTTCCGAGCGAGAATATTTTGTCTGTTTACTAGCGAAATTTGATAAGAGAAAACGATTACGATTTAGCATCTAATCACATTGCTAAAATTGAGACTTTTCTTAATGAGGCAGTAGCGTTGACCACAACATGATTGACTTTGACGCCGATATTAGAACTGTTTTAGCTTTTATATTAAAAGCGTATTTCGCTATTTATTATTATTGTTTGCAATGTTTTAGTTTCTTGGCAATACATTATTAATATTTCTTCAGATATTAACGGAAATAAATTATTAGTGCAAATATCTCAATAATATATTGATTGATTTATCTAGTATTACTACTATAATCTATATTTAGATGTATCAGTTACTGTTGCCGGCTTCGTAAGATTACGAATTCGAATGAATGCTTATTTGAAAAACAAACAAACAAAAAAACAACAAAGATGCGTAGCAAAGTGGACTTCGAAAGATTAAAAAACATACAAAATTAAACCTTACAAATTAGAGTTATAGACTTTTTTTTAGAATCCGACCTTCATAAAAGAGTTGTAAAATCTATAATAAGGAATGGAGAACTTAAAGTACTCGTGCCCCCACGATATAATTAAGCCCCTAGTAACCTTACAAGCATCGAAATCACACGCGTCACTGTAGAAATGCGAAGATACCTCGTATAATTTATATTATTCGGACTAATGCTTTGCTCATGGGTGTTATTTTCACAACGTTTTAGCGATGTAACCTCCAACCTTCTTTAGGTGTCTCTCGTCGAACCTGGAAATCTGCATGGAATTTCGAACAACACCATTGTTTAATCCTAGCGAATATCATGTACTTGACAAGATGAACTTTAAAAAAGTCGGAGGTTAAGTCGTGCAAAACATTGTGAAAATTACACTGAAGATGAGAACAGTAGTCCAAATTATCCAAAGATGAACGATCAACCTCATCTCAAAAATCCAGAAACATATTTATATTCTGTGTGTGATACGATTCCTAATATAAGTTTATAAAAAAAATCCGAAGACTTAAAACAGCGTGAAAGAATATATATATATATATATATATATATATATATATATATATATATAGTAAGTTATAAAATATATATTTTCTAACTTACTACCTAATTCTACATTTTGTACATTGATTTATGTGATTAAATGAAGTAGTCATATATATATATATATATATATATATATATATATATATAATTTTTATCAACGACTTAATCTCATTTAAGTAATTCACTCACTCTATCCCATAAACAAATATCCACAGCAATTATTTTCTTTCAGAATAAAGAACAAAAACATCCGTTTCATATTACAAACACAACAATTTATTTTTAAATATTTTACTGGCATTTTATATCGAAACGTTGATGAACATATTATTTTAGTTTGTTCCTTCTCTCTCTCTCTCTCTCCCTCTCTCTCTCTCTATATATATATATATTAAATATATATTAAATGTAAGAAAATCTATAACATGTTTCCATATTTTTTCTCATTATTTATTTATTTATACACGTGCTATGTCGATCTTAAAATAATCTAAACTGTTATTCCTAATTTGATCGGGGAAATCGTTAACAAAATACAATTATTAGCAAAGAAGAAAAATCAATTTGTTAATAGACGCAGTTTTTGAAATCTGCATTGACGATTACGTTCCAGTTGGGCAAAGAATATTTCAAAATGTCAACGATAGTTCGAAATTCCATAAATTATTTTGAAAGTAATGATCAAGGGAAATCATGAAATAGAAATGAAATGTGTTGGAGCATTACATCAACGGTCATGTTTCACTAACTATGGGATAATGTTTTGCAGTCATTATTTTATATGAACCAATGGGTGCATGTTCAATGAAATATTTCGATTTACAGTGGAATCGTTGTTGAGATTAACAAACGAGTCTAGATTTTTTCAAAACTCTAGAAGACATTGCTAAGTTTACTACTAATAAAGTGAATTTTCCTACCGTGCTACAAAATTCTCACAGCTGACAACATCCTTCATCTCTACAAAACTACTGTTCGCTTATGTATTGGTTATATTGCCACATCCGTGGTTAATGCATCTGCCATTTCTCTTTCATATTTAAACAAGGCCTAAAAAAAATCTCAAACCTATTAAGTCCCACACTATCAACTTAAACCTTGCTCATATCGTCGCAATATTTCATCCCTGAACATATTATACAAGTGTTTCTTTTATAGAATGTGCTCTAAAATTGTCCATCTTCCTCGTAAATATTCCCTTTCTTTCCAATCAGAAATTCATTATTATTTGAAAAACAAAGCATGAGCTATTCTCGTATTTGGTAAAATGAAAACAACTATTAACGAATTTCACCAAACAATCTACAAAGTACAAATCGAACTGTTTTATATTTATACTATCATAAACTAAACTAACCCTAACATAACCCGAAACTAACACTAACCTAACCTTAACAAAGTTTTAGTTTTAGTTTTCTACTGCGGTGGGAAGCATCGGACAAAGAGAAACTATTATCGACCTTCCCCACAAAACTCCACAAATAGTGATATCTCAATCTAACCTCTAAAAGAAATCATTCAAGTACGATAGTGCTTGAATATATGGTTAAGTTGCAGTTTTAGTCATTTAGAACTGCTTTAAAGCTTCACCGCTCACTCATCTTTCAACCAAATTTCAAACAATTAGTACAGTTCATAGATCACCTTCTCGGCTATATTGTTATTTTTTTTTTTCAATTTTCCTTCAGTAAAAAAAAAGGTTATGATGAATTTTCTGGTGTTCAAAATCGTAAAAGTTCGTTAGGAGGTGAGCGACGTTTTTTATGACTGGTTTCCATAACAACCACGTCGCTTCAGCGATTACTGTTACTACTAATCCACAGCTCTCGCGAAAATAGATATAACAAGTGAAGCAGAGGGAATGAAAGCAGGCGAGTGCCGTACAGTGTTTTGCTATGTGTATGTTATGTTTATGGGGACAAAAAGTAAGACTAGTGAATTTACTAGAACCTGGAAAAATGATGGATTACAATAGAAAATGCGGGCAAAAAGGTAATATAGTTAATCTTAAACATGGAAAAGAAAAGGACAAGATAGTCTAGTAAAAAATATGATGAATGTTTAACTTAAATTATTGCAACATTAAGAATTTAAAAAAATCAATTTAACATTATATAATGCTGCAATATCATAAGTTATTGTAATGGAGTTAAATGGTAATAAGGACGAAGGAACACAGCATTTTTAGGAACGAATATGTATTCACAAATATTACAGGCAAAGCGGTTGGGAATACCATTCATCAATTGTGGGCGTTTGCACACGACCTGCTTCGTCGCGTACCAATCTCGATACCGGAAGTGACGTCACCAACGGAAGTGACATCATGAGATATTCCATTAATCCACTGTAGAGGCGCCTCCAATACCCCCTCCCAAGCTTTTTGTTTGTAAAAGCTGTCAGTACCTCTTTCGTTTTAGGATTTACCATCAATGGCTCGGTAAACTTTCTCTTACGGAACGACCGCCGTAGTTCAGGTGTTGGTTGAGGAGGTTCAAGATCAAAAGTTTCGAAGACAGTGTCTATCGGCTCATCTTCCAGTGGCGGACTGTCGCTAGTTTCAACTGATCGACATCTTCTTAGTTGGTTCTGGTGACGTTTGTGGGTATATGTTGGTCCTGGATGATATATACGATGTCACCGACTCTCTTAGCAATTGTACACACCTCCCAGAATGATGTGTTGTTTTTATAACTTTTGAAAAACACGCTTTCAACTGGTATGAAACGTTTACTGGGTACATAAGTGGTCACTAGTGGCCTTGATTGTCTGGGTAAGATTTTGTCAAAAATGGATCTCAATTTCTGCGCAAGTGAGGCTGCCGTGGTGTGTTCGGGTTGGGTGTAATCCTATACACGTGTAGAAATTGTTGAAGTGTTTCATCTGTTGGAGTCACTTGAGCCTTCTTAAGTGCTCTTTTAAGGGTATCCAGGAAGCGTTCCGCTTGCCCATTCGACTCGGATGGTATTGGGGAGTGGTGATATGATTAATTTGGAACGTATCAAAAACGTTTGAACTCAGCAGACGTAAACTGGATTCCATTATCACTTACGATGCAATCGACTACACCGAAACGTGCAAACAGTTCATGTAAGAAATTTATAGTCGTTCCAGTTGTCGGACTTCTGCACCTCAATAGCTCAGGCCACTTGGTGAAACTATCGACTATGATTAAGTAATAATTGTCCTCGAGTGGACCAGCAAAATCGATGTGCACCCTAGACCATGGCTGGTCAGTCTTCGGCCAAAGTTGAAATGTAATCGGTGGTTATATAGATGCAAGCGCACAGCCTGTGCACGAGGCTATCCTCTCATTGAAATTGTCACTGGAGCTGTTTATCACGTTCTTTTGATTTTTCCTTGACTTTATGTTGCTGGTCAATCCGAGCTTAGATTAGCTGTTTTAATACTGCTTTAATGTCCTCCATCTTTTAATGGCTTTTTTCCAAACGCACGAAAGAACAATTTATTTCCGTTTTTGATTGGAAAAGAGAGATTAAATAATAATAAAAAGAAAATTTCCTTTCTTTGACGTTGTACGTATAAAGGAGGGAGCAATGTATGCCTTGCTTCTTGGTAAAATCCTTAGAGATAACCCAATATGAGGGTGGACAAACAAGATTTTACTTACGAAACAAAAAACAAAACAAAATATACTGTGATACCATATAGTTGCAAAAGAATAAACATAATTGTTGAATGATCTGACAGTTAACCAAAATGGTTAGTTTTTTTATGTGTGTATGTTTGTGGGAGGGTTTCCCCACGGCAGGAAAAAAAGTGTTCACTTTAGAACCGAAAGTTAAAAATAGAATATTTAAGAAAATTCCACTCAATGAAAAATACGTATTTTTCTTTTAGCCCAAGTAAAACGAAAAAGGAAAAAAAGAAACATTTCTCTTTCGTTAAAATATTGCATAACGTTTGCAGCTAATAAAGAAAGGAAAAAACCCTGTTCACTTCATTTGAAAAATATTCAAATTTGCATAGGAATAAACCGTAGACAGTTACAATAGAGTTGTTCTCGCGGTGAAATTTGGGTCAGCATGTTTCTATCTTTTTCTTTTTTTTCAGTAGGCAACCAACTTAATTTTTAAACCTTATAAACAATGCGTTTAACACGTTTTTTTTTCAATTTAAATATACAGACAAAAAGATTAATTTACAATTTCTTCGATAACTTTGACATGTGTTCGTTTTCTTACTTTTATTTGTTTTTGTTTTTAGAGCATAATTGCTAGTCGATTTCTTAGCTTGTAAATCCGTCATTCTTTTGAAGTCAATTAGAATTTTGTTTTTTCTTTTGGTGGAGTTAAACCGTGTGAAAGTTGAATCACCAACGGAAGATAGTCCATTAATCCCTTGGAGGGGCATCTCCAACAGTTATAAACTTATATTTTTTGCTAGAATGTTTCCATGTTTAAGTTTACCTATATTACTTTTCATGCTCGCATTTTTCTATTGTAATCAGTTATTTTCTATCCTTATAATATTCATAAAAGATTCTGAGAATAAATACATTTCTCTTCTTCCGTATATAAATCCTAGATTAATCTTCGAAAAGTTGCTTTTTTATCGTAGATGCTTCCGTTGGTAAATGAAAAATCGCCTCCAAACGTTCAAAACCAGTCAGATTAATTGTGAATTCTATTCAATATTTTAAAACAATCACCCCTATACCGGTCAGCAAAAGCGGGGATATAAAGTTTGCTCAGTGGTTAATGGTGCAGGCTGAGAACCTGAGTATGCTAAGTTCGAATCTAATTCGTTCTACCGAAACACTTTCAGTCAGGAACGTTGCCAACCTTCACTTGTTTTCTGCCTTAAGTACCCGATATGTTTCTAGAAATTATTCCCACTAGAATCTTTATCTCAATATATGACAAGTGTTTTGGATTCATAATCGTTGATCCATTGTTACCGCAAAGTTTTGTTTGTTTGTTTTTTATTTAAAAAAAGAGAAGCTTTTCTCGAAATTATCAAATATATTTCACTATTACGGTTAAATTTAATAGTACGTCTATATTTACTGTTTTGCATGTGACATGTGTGAAAAAATATATACAACTTTTCATAATTTAAATGCAATTTTCCTTTGCCTATTTTTGTTCATATGTCAAGCCATTACACTATTCCGGTATACTGTATTTCTAACCGCCTTATTAAGCACTTACATTTGTTTATCAGCAATGCTTTAAACAAACTACATTTCCCTTTTAAATAAATGTTCATTTATGCGATACCCTTTTTCATACAAAAGAACATTAATAAAGTTTCGGCATTTTTACAAAGCAAATCGTAATATTTTGTCTTATTTGACCCTTCGATAAATCTTTATAGAAATATATTCATCGTAGTTACTTACTCTCGTGCAATTACTAAGTAGTGTATTTCCTCAACGAAAATGTCGAAAATCTGTCCTTCGTACTCGGTTGTAGTCGATAGAAATTAGGTAAAGATATAAAATTACTTACATAAGTACCGTGCCAAAAGCATAGAATGAGAAGGTATGAACTGGTGTGAATAATTAATGCGACTTTGTAACGATACTAAGTTGACAAATTGCATATATGATGTTAATATATTCACCAAATATACGTAAGTATTGTAAGGTGTTCAAATATATCGATTCTATAAAAATCAATAACTCAACCTTGGCTTTTCCGCGAACAGAGAACAAAAACCTACGTCCATTTTTGTGGCGCCAGTTAATGCGCAAACTCACTTATAATGAAAGGTGAATGGCGACGCCGGAAGTCCTAAGCAAAAGAAAAATCAAAACAAAAAAATGGCGAATACGAAAATACTAGATTTTATGCCGATATTTTTTTTAAATAAACCTCTCGAAAATGTAACACGTGATTTGATTATTTAAAATCACTCACGAAAGAAAACGCGCGTATGTCTGCGTTGAATAATACTCAATAATATTATTTTTAAGTTGTACGCCCCATTGAGATAATGACGCTTGTCAAATAAGCCAGATACAACGACGTTAAACCCGGTGAGTATAAAATTCTTTAGGGAATACTAAACACCGCATGTCATCCCCAGCCCAGCATATACATACAATGCATATACATACGAAGTTTAAACTTCGTTCTTCAATGGATGTCAACTCAGCCCGCAGAGGGAATAGTGCACCAGGCATTACGGAAACGATAGATTAATGCACGATCGAATCATGTTGATATCAATATAAACAACGTTAATCCTGGTTAAAACTTGGAATCCCATTTGAGAATGCGATCTCCGGTAATCAAATATTCTAATGAAATTTATAAGTACAAGCTTTAAGACAAGCGGACTTTGAGGATTTTCACGTAATCTAGTAGAGTTCATAATTGGTTTAAATAGCATTTAGTAGTAATTCTTCACTAAATAGTTAAGAATAATGTGTCCCTATACAAACACAAAAAAGACATGGCTTGAGGAATTGCTTGCCTAGCGGCACCGATAAGCTGTGAAACATCGAAACTACTGTATGTGGATGACTATATATATATTTTTTTTTCACCAAATATACGTAAGCATTGTAAGGTGTTCAAAAGATAAGATAGACGAATATTGGCTGAAGAGAGCTTGATAAGAATACCTTAAACGGGCCTTATTATCGGGCTTGAAACCGACGGTACCAATGATCTGTCTCAACTAACAACTTTCTGTACACAAAATATAAATACGCTCTTACAATTTGGATTTTCCTTTTAATTGAGCACTCTGCTGGAATCCTTTAAAAAAAAAAAAAAACTAATCATATATATATATATATATATATATATATATATATATATATATATTCAAGCACGTCTGATTGAACACGACGCAGTTATTCTTTTCTCCATTTTTTTGGATATCTTTTCAATTTGGCGAGTGTTTTTTT
The DNA here is from genome assembly GCF_053919585.1 of Euprymna scolopes. NCBI lineage: Eukaryota > Metazoa > Mollusca > Cephalopoda > Sepiida > Sepiolidae > Euprymna > Euprymna scolopes. Next base: position 6,544,242 of record NC_136498.1, read on the forward strand.
ATATCATCTTGCATGTGTATAAAATGGCGCCAAAATGTTGTTGTTTGGCCATGTTTTTCTCAAGCGTTTTCTATCGGTGCATCCGATTATCATCAGGAGCGATTGTCGTCGTTGTCGTTTTCTTTTCCTTTGAGGCTTGGTGTATTCATAGTTTTTTTTTAATGGTTATAAAGGTAGGTCCAGGATTGTATGGGGCGAATTATTTTTATTTTTAATTTCGATTTTCTTATTTTATAGTTTATTTATTTAGTTTCTTGTTTGCACATTTGTACCGGTGTTTAATGAGATTCGGTTAAAAAGGGGTCGTTGTTTTTTGATAAGTATGACTTCTCGTACTTAGAAACGTCATGTGCAATTGTTAAGGTATCAATTTTAATATTGTTAGTTGAAATATTTCTAATGTCGATTTTTATCGTAGGGTGTTAGGTGTTCTTTTATGGCGATATTGTAAGCTAAATGATAGGTTAATTGCCGGGAGAGTGTTGTTGTTGTGTGGCCTGTGTATGCATTGTATGAGTTTTAGAGTGGGTTCGGAGACATTCTTCGAAGGAGCAAATAAATTCATACTCTACATTTGTTTGGTTGTGTGTCGTTTTAGTATTATTATTGCTCTTAATTATTAAATTACCAATTTTAAATTTAGTATAATATATTATTAGTTTGGTCTTTGTGGTCTTGTTAGTTGGCCTGGTGTATCTTTTAATTAGATGTGTAACTATTTTTTTCATCTGATTTGTATTTAGTAAGTAGTTGGCTTTTTATTTTATACTTTCATGGTGTCGTTTTTGCCAGGGTTATGGTTTATGTTTTTATTGTGGAGTGAGTTAGAATAGAGTTTTATGTGCTTATCGACGATTTTATTTGGAACATTATTGTTTATTAGGGGTTGTTTTATGTTTGTAAAGTTCTTTGCAAAATATTTGTCGGTTTGTGTTATATTGTATGAGCGGTTAATCAAATTTTTATAAGGGCAGTTTTATATTTTTTATGCATTCACTATGGTAATTTAAAAAAAGTGCATTATCCTTGGAAGTTTTTTTTGTATGTTGATGTTATGCATTTAGTGAGTCTGCTTGAATCTACTAATACGTCGAGAATTGGTATTTTGTTATTCATGTTTGTTTCGTGTGAAATGATATAAAAAATCGGAAAGAGAATAACCCAGTCGTGTTCAAGCGGGCGTACTTGAATAATGATTTGCTGTGAAAATATACTTTATATATTAGTTAAAATTAAATACGTATTATAAACGTTTATTAGTCAAGTTATAACGCACTATTTTGTAAGATAAACAATTATTTGTTTAAAATTTATATATCGACGTAATTCCTCATCATCAGAAAAACATATTCGTTTATTTTGCAAAATATTGCGTTCCATTTGGCTTATAAACTTATAGCATACGTATTTTATTTTAAAAATCACACAATGTTTATACCACGGAGAACAGAACGTGGAAGATACTCTTTATGAAAGAATAGAACAGAAATACGGACATAATAGCAAGATACTCTTTATAAAATCTTGTACCTTTACGATTCTTTTATCTTCTAGAAAACTACATCGAGGGACATCAAAGACTTCCACACTATACTTCAAAATCTACACCACAAAAACAACTTTACGCTAGAACAAAGCCCCATGGAATTATTTTTACTAGTAAATTCGAGTAAAAATGAAGAAAAACATATTCACAGAGATTTACCATAAACACACAGACAGCCAACAATGCTTTCACCTCAAAAGCAACCAGCCCAAAACTTTTTAAAATCCATACCGTACTTTCTGGTACGAAAAATCTGCACCATAGTAACAGACAAACACCTCCAATCGACCCGATTAAATGAGCTGCAAATAACCCTGAGGAAAAGAGGGTACTCATCACAACTATTACGTGCATGTAATAAACTGGCCTAAGAAACCACAAACACACAACTAAGACCAAATTCTAGCACACCTGTTTACATACAATACAAACAACCCAGAAAAAATTACAGAAATAACTAAAAAAACTTACCATTCTCAATCAGAACGATAAACTAAACAACATACTTAAAATAACAAAAATAATAAAAAGCAAATGCTAACTCAAAAATATAAAACATATCCTAACACCCTCCAAACTTTATCAAAATGCTACAAAATGTGTTTCAAAATGCAAAAAAGAGCGAAGTGGAGTTTGTAACATAATAATTGAAAGAAAAACATATACATTCAAAAATCCAACAGAAGCATTCAAAATAAAAAGCACTTAAATCGTAATGTATGCTCTAAGATTCACATCATGCTACAAATCTTCCATAGTCGCCACCAAAGACTTCCACAATACATAAGGGCAACATAAAAATATCAGAAAAAACACCTCTCTGTTTCCAAACACGTACATACATGCAGTAGAAATAACTTCAAAATAATGCCACTCTCCTAAACCGACAATTACTTTTGTAGGAAAAAATATTATAACAAAATTCACTCCAGAATTGAACAGAGCTTAATATCGACACGCACAAAAACTAAATCCAAAACACACGTATACACGTACATATGCAAGTATATCCCTCAACGCACAATTAGAACCAACACATTAAAACATACATACTCACAAACACACTTACGGCCATACATACAGGCAAAAAATTGTCCTAAATTTTTATGTAACACATTCTACAATACCAATTTTATTTACTAAGAGACAAACAACACTACAAATAGTTAGACTCACAGTGTAGTATCTGTTCTGATACCACACTTTATCTCTTCTGTCCTCGGTCTGTGACTGAAAAAATTCTTATTATTGTACCCATCCAGAGTACCCACTTTTGGAGAACGGGATATTTCCCTACTCAAAAAACCTGATCCTGTGTCCAACTCTGCCCATGTAGGGAGACAAATAAATAGCAATACAAAGAAATACTCTATATTTGACATAATAATCGCTCCTTTCCATCAACGAAAGTAATTATCAGATGATAAATATGAATATTCCAACAAAGATGAAAACGAAAACTGCAATAGAAAGAATTAAAATCTACAAATCAAAATTGATAACAATCCCTTTCACAACCCCCTCCCACAAAAAAAAAAAAAAAAAAAAAAAAAAAAACGAATACCAAACAGAGCTTACTCAAATTATCGGATAGAACTCACAATTCACAATAAAGGAGCACATACACACTCAAACACCCACCTCGCACACGGACACACGCACGCAGAGACACTTATATGACAAAGCAGTAATGCACGCAAAACTTCCACACAAGTAAAAATAAAAATAAAAAGGAAAAAAGTGAAAATTAAAGACCAACCACATTCAATGACCATGTACTGACCCCAATAAACAAATATATCGGAGAAATACACTCCAATATAAACATTTAGAAATCTTTCCACTTTTTGGAAATATCTCCTATCATCAAAATGGACAACGAAAACGCTATTTTACAGTGTAAATGTTTTTTTTATTTTGAAAATTTACAATATTTCTGAAAGGAATGCTTTAAAAAACACGAGAACGCCCGAAATACGTCAAAGATAATTAAATAATTTTAAAAAATGAAAATATGAAATAAAAAAGTGTAAACACCATAACAATTGTTAGTAACCCTTACTCATAATAAATAAATAAATAAATGTATGTATGTATAAGTCTTAAAATTATTTTTAAAAATTCTGAAGCGGAAAGGTAGAGGGAAAATATTCTTTTATTATAAAATTCTGTTTATTTATCACAAAAACATCTCACATTTCATTGCGTTTTCATAATTTGAAACATTTTTTCCAGCGTCGTTGTGTAAAGGTATAAGGAAAATGTTCTCACTGTTGCTATCCTAAGCAATGACCTAAACACTCAGTGGGAATTTATTTGAATTCGAAACTTGAAAAGGGAAACCTGAGTAAGTATCGCCAATTGATGAACTATTAATTAGTATATATATATATATATATATATATATATATATATATATATATATATATATATATATATATATATAGATGCATACATATATATGTATAAACGTATTATATATATATATATATATATATATAATTATATATGTGTGTGTGCGTGTTGTGGGTCGTAATATAATGAACGCTTGTTATGGAATTTATCATCAAACAAGAGAATAACTTATAAACTTCTTTGAAATTACCTTGAATCTAAGTCATTCATTTTAGCATCTATTATATATTTCAAAGAAGAAATTCATGACTGGTTCCATACAATTATGTACGCTAACGTGTTTGATAGTTCTTATTATGGATAGCATTTTTATTATAACTTCAAATACTAATCGACAAATTTATGACGGCCATCCTTTTTAGTGCCGAATTCTAACAGACATCAGATAAATCTAAAAACATTGTGCAAGAATACATTAACGGTAAAGATTTCTTTGTAACATCGATGGTTGAAGTATAAAAAAATATTCTAAGAGAATTAAATAGTACGTGACTTATAAATTTTAATGCTACTCTATATACATATAATTTTTTTTAAGGTAGCGGAATTTATATTTGCAAAAATGAAAAACAATTTTTATGATTCAACTAGGAGAGGGGGCGCCCGGTCATAAAATACGCTAAAAAATGATATTTTAATTAGTCCAGATTTCAAAAGTAAAAATTAAAGTAATTGGGTGCCATCAGCTAGAATCGAAAGCGAAGGCAAATCTATAGCATTCAAAGTTGGTGATATTACACTGTACCAACGTGAACATTAAAAATAACTCAGATTAACGTACAAAATATACAACGATTGGTTCAATTTGGACCCATTTTTGACTCCCTACAAACTATTTTAACAGACTAAAGGCTCATAAAAAAACGGCCCATAAAACCCATTCATTTAAGTCCCTAGCGCCGCTCTACGACTTTTTGTTTCGGTAGAGATAAGTTTGAAAATATAGAGACGGACGGACATACAAACATAGTGCGTTTTATCAATTATAATACGTGGTTTATTTCAAATTTCAATTTTTGGCATTGATATTGCAAATGGAATTTCGTCGTATGACGCGGATGCTCGCGGGTAGATGGCCTAATCTAATAGACATCTAATAAAAAAAAACAAAAAACTCCGTATCATTTGCAATTTGCAAACGCTGCTCGGGTGTCAGCTGCTACATGATTACTTGCCAAACCAATCTGTACTTGAAATAACTGATTATAGCCCAATCTACAATTAAAGAAAACAAAGTTATCAATTTTAACTATGCCACTAAAAAACAGTCCTTACACACACAGACACACAAACACACACTTATATGTTTGTGTGTGTATATATGTACATATGTAC